>NW_027263574.1:0-365221 GCF_044049455.1 Aspergillus lucknowensis | reverse complement strand
CCCCCACACCCCCAAAAAAAACCACCAACTACAATTTTGGAAACCAACTCAATGCCTCTATTCCGATATCTGAAATCACTTGTGAAAAAGCGAGCCATCAAGCCCCCCACAACCCGTCTAGGCGACCTCCCTGTCGAGATCATCCTCAAAATCGCCGACTATCTCTCCCCAGAAGCTGCCGTCTGTCTCGCTCTGACCTGCCACTCTCTCAAGAGTATCCTCTCCAAATGCCTAACGGACCCTTCCGTCCGATCCCTAGTCTCATTCCAACCCTTTTTCCCAGACCCCATTTACTGGCCCTGGTTCGTTAGACACAGACCGTCGCTTACGCCACGCCAACGCCTTCTCGTTCTCCTCGCACGGGATGGCGGCTACGCTTACTGCCTCTCCTGTCTGAAGATGCAGCCTGCACCCCATTTCTCTGAGCGAATTCGGTTGCGCATGGCAACCGGGGAGCGAGATCGCGAGCTGGGACCCTATGGTCCCAGGATCAACGTCTGCCCTTGTGCATGCATCACCTTCCGCGGTACGCACAACCTCACCATACACGATACATGCCGGGGTTTCGTGGATCATGGTTACCGAAGGACGCACTTCAAAATTGAGATATGGCCAAACCACTTTGTCAGGGTGAAGATAAAAATTGCCCCTTCTATCCACACGGACGGCCAGCTTGTAATAAGAGTGCTGTATCAGTGGAAGGATTCACGCTGGTCAGCCGGATTTGAGAATCCAACGAAGAAGGCCGCAGCGGATTGGGCCGATGTATATTACGCTCGGCCGGATGTCTGCCCGTATCTGAATCTTGACTTCCGGAGGATTGAAGACAAAATCCGACAGACATCCCCCAGATTCATTGCTAGTGCGTTGTGAAATGTGCAACACTACGCGAAGATTTTCTGGTGATGGTTCTCGATACAAGGTCTATGTTGATCTCTACTTGGGAAGCGATGACCCCAGTATTAACAAGGCATGACTGGACCACGCAAACAGCATCTGTTACAGAAGTCGCTGGCGCCAAAGACTGGGTACCTTTTGTTGAATGTTTTTATGAAATAGCCCAACAAGGGACAAATTTATCCAGTTACCGAATTAACAAGGAGGTAAGCCCACCAAGGACAGGCACTCCCAAGAAGAACCGCCACGCCATCCTAAAGCCACTGAGAAAAAGGTGGCCCAGCTCGTCTCTATTATCCGGAGACAGCATGATCCCGTTCTGTCCGACGAAAGAGCTCGAGGACCCGGTGGTATTCCGGTCAATTTCCTGCGCCATCTGCGTCAAAACAATCGTACCTCCAACAGGTACTGCGATGCAGCTCCCCCACATCCGCAGCACCGAAAACATTAGGATCGCGAATGCGCGGCTGCTGTTTCGACCTGCTTGTGTTTGCTGAAGCTCTTCTTGTTCTTCTCGCTTACATACGAGGGACTCAGAATGTGAGCAACTGTTGTATCCGAAAACGAGGAGGGCGTGACTGAGCCCGGTGGCGAAGAAAAACAACACCCAGCCCGGCGTTGGCGTATTGCGGCCGAGGAGGATGAAGGACCCCGTCACCAGGAGACTGAGGAGCCAGCCAACGCGGATGACCCAACGGGAGCGAAAAGGGTATCCGCCAATACGCATCTTATTGACAAGCAGCAGTATGAGGAGAGCGGCGGCGGTAACGGCCATAATGCTTACGCCAGTGAGAGAAGAGGAAAAGCGCTTGACAAGGAAGATATACATGGAGAGGTTCTGAAAGTGGCAGAGTATCTGATTTGTCCGATTGTCAGTAAGAAAAAAACAGCCATCAAAAGAGGGTTTTGACCAACCAAAAACCCTTGGAATAAGCACCCGGCATACAACATGATCGTCGAAATAGAGTTGAAAATTCCAAGATTGAACATGGGTTGCACCACCCAAATACTCTCCCAAAGCACCAAGACAACCATGGCCAGCCCTCCAATGCAAATCGACACCAAAATGCGCCAGTCATCCCATCCTGATGGCCGCTGACCTACCCAACTAACCCCCATCAAGACGGAGCCAATCCCAAGGAACGTCAATACAGCCCCTATCCAATCCATCTTGCGAGCCGCATGCGTAAAGACTTTGTTGCATTCGCGCAAATCAATCGCGAACGGAGCCACAAGTAGAGTCAGCCCGCTAAAAAGGTAGCTGAAGTAGAAGGCCCAATTCCAGTTTCCATACTGGGCAAACACGCCTCCCGAAAGTGGCCCGAGCATTGCTCCCAGCGCCCACGCTCGACAGGTATGTTCAGAAAATCGTGCACGGTATGGATACGGGAGGAGGTCTGTCACTAGCAGCAGCGACACGGCAGTAGCACCTCCACCGCCAGCCCCCTGGATCGTTCGGCCTACGACTAAGCTCGGTACACTTAGTGATCCGGTGCACACTCCTGTTCCCGCTGTAGCTATGACGACGGCGATAATGAGAATCGGGCCCTGGCCAAAAACTTCGGATAACATGGCAAACAGTGGCTGACTCGCTGCATTCGCAAGGAGGTAGGACGTGTCTACCCAGAGTACGCTCCGAAACGGTTGCTGAAATACGGCTGACAGGACCTTGGAAAGAGTAAGTCTCTGGCTGATAAGACCACCAAAGATTAAGAGCTGAATTCCTAACATACCGGGATGATGGGTGTCACCATTGTCGCAGCAAATGCATCCATCATGGCAACGAGAGAGACGCAACTGAGGACAAGCCATTCCCTGACTCCAGGCCTCCAAACAATGCTACCCAAGTCGGTTTCAGAGTCGGAAAACGTGTTATCATCCAGAAAACTGCCGTCCACTAGATGCTGCGTGCTTGTGTTTTCGTGCTGGTGTGCCCTGAAGCCGTCCTCGGCATGACCGATCTCGATGGATTCCACTCTCATTCGGCAGAGAATCCACCAGAGCCCAAAAGCAGCTTATTTCATTTGAGATCCGTTCTTCTCAAACAACGAGCAGTAAACCGCAGCGTCGGGGAACTCAAATTGACGCAGTATTATACCATACAGCACCAGCTAAGCAAAACTGAATTCCGCAAACGCGCCCACTCATGGTGTGCTTGCGCAACCAAAATTTGGTCGGGAAATATTGCGGAAGGGCAGAAAAAATACACCGGAGGACAGAAGGCTCTTCCAACCGCGACGGCTAAGCATTCCATGCACGCTGAAAGGGAGGCACACCCCCAGAAACGGCGATATTATTCGCTGGGGTAGACGTCTGGTATGCGAGCACAGATCGCATCTGCGCGGGTAGCAACATCATCTCCAGTATCCTCTCCGGTAACCCAGGGCCAGGCCCATACGTAACAGCCACGATACGTCAGATCAAGCTTGCTGGGCGATTAATGGGTTACCGACAAGGTTTGTGTCGCTGCAAGGCCAGGGAGTCAACACAAAAGGTACGATAGTCCGAGACTCTCCGTCTCAAGATCAAAATAAAGCGGGGTATTAAAGGCTTTCAATCGTTGTGATTCTCCACTTTCAACATGCTTTTGCCCTATATACCTATAGTGTTTAGTCGAGCTTGTTACGTTCCGTAGTAGCCCTGGACGGTGCCCGGGAAACATCGGCGGTGGATAAGCTGCTTTGCCGGGTACTCATGGCGTGGAAGGAGAAGTCAAGCTCCCCAACCAAGGTTTTTACATCCCTATTGATTCAAGTTAGAATAACTTTTGCGAAAATATTCAGCCGACTTACTTCATGAGCCTTTCCACATCACCAACGATGCATCTTGTGGAGATTTGCAGCACCGAGAAGGTGGCGAATCCTGGTTCAGCAATATGTCTAAGGCTCAAAATTCCCCTGTCTAGCTCTTCTAGCCGCTTTGAGAAGCTGTATGGCCGCGGGGTTTTCAAATAAGGGGGTAAAGGCTGCTGATTCGTGAGGCTGGCCGAGAGAAGACATAGAACAGAAGTCACTTGGTGAGTTGTAATCCGCGCGCTCGCGATCAATCGTTTGAGGTCGTTTAGCCATGCAGCGTCGGATTCGTCGTCGTTTCCAAGGTGCCTCAGCGAATCCGACGCATACCCCAAAAGACTCAAGTAGTTGACAATACTATATCCAGGTTACTTCGATAGTGGCTGGAGAGGGAAGTCAAGCGATGACTTACTTTTCAATGCAAGTGATAATCCTGTCATACTGCTCCTTGGGGAAACGACCGCCGATGGGTACTTCCCACTTCAGAAATTCCGAATACGTACGAAGGCTGCTCAACATGATCATCTGTTTCGAAAACACCTTGTTTCGTGCCTTCAGGAGCCTTTTCCCTGCGGCGGTTTTGAGGGCAATTTCTCCTTCATCGCCTCGCATTCGCGCACTAACAGTTTCGTGAATGATCGAGTAGAAATTGGCGAGAAGGTACAAGCTCGACCCCAGGTTCTGCCGCAGAACGGAATGCTCCGAGATTGGATAGGGAAAGAAGGTCCAGAAGAAAGCAACGGCTATACCTCCTGTCACCACCCCGAGCCGATACGGAGCAAGAAGGTAGATCGGATAGTACGTTTGCCCGTTTGCGCTCACATTCTGCTGTCCAATCTTGCGGGCCTGCAGCTCATATCCGACTATCATCGCGGTAGAGATAATGGTAATGATACCTGCAACTCGAAAGCGGAACTGCTTAACAGGGATGTAAAAAGCGCAAGCAACGAACAGAAAAAAGAAGACCAGGATGCCAGCAGTTCTCTTCCCAGGGATATACCAGCAAAGCAGGCTCAACGTCATTGCCAGGATAGTTCCCAGAATTCGGAGAACAAAGCCAAAGATACTTTGGCCAGACGTAGGAGACATGCTCAAGTTGACCATTATAATGGCCCAGACAAAGCGCTGTCTGATAAAAAACTCTTGGGTATCTCGAATGAAGTAAACAACAGCGATAGTCATGGTGGCGCATGCTACACGAAACCCGTAAGAGGATTCGGGCGAGCGCAGCATTGAAGAAATCCGTCGCACTTTGTCCCCGATCTTCTGGAATAATGTCACCGGCGGCAGATGTTCTGGGTCTTTCCTCGTTCTGTACGCCTCGCCCAGCTGGAGCACGCTGTTGTGCGCATTCACATCACCCAGATGATCTTCTCCTTGGGAGTCCTCAGTCTTGAAAACACTTAAAACCCACTTGCGAAGACGCTTGCTACCAGGGATAATGATTCGTGTCTTTGATAGCTTCCCGCTTTCAGCTTTCTCATCGGCGTATCGGACAAAATCAAGCACCATCTGGCCAGTAGAAGCCAGCAGTTGCTCCATCTAGATACAGTTAGCCCAGCATATCGAACAAGGAGGATGAACAGACATAAAGAATAAGATACAGTTGCCGTCGAGCTCGGTCTCGATTGACAGAGCCATCTGTAGGTAGATCCTCCATTTCCAGGTGTGCAGTCGCTGGGTGTTCAAAAAAGTCAGGGGGCAGAGTGATTCCTTTCTCCTCGCTCCAGGTCCGCAGCGCAAGCCGCTTAGCTATCTTAAAGTCCGACAATCTCTTTTCTAGACAAGCACTGAATCCTTTGTCTCCTGGAACTGGATTTGCAGACGACTCAGGATCTGAGGCAGGTTTTCCATTTTTGGGACGAGGGACCAACTTCAGAGTCAACCCAATGTGTTGGAGGCCCTCATCGACTGTTTGGATCATAGAAACAAATGGGTCATGAACGGCTTGCATAATTTCATTCCACTCATGCACTGCACGATCGCGAAGGTCGCCTGATACAACCGATGTCGGATCAATTGGTTCGTTCCACCTGTTGTACTCTGACAGTCGCTCAAATATATCAACAACGAAACTGAGCCCAACCACTGGTATCATCGTCTGGCGAAGATGGCGGAAGATTGACTGGAGATCATCAGGGCCCAATTCACCAATTGCGATCTCACGTTTTGCAAAAGTTAGATCGCCGCTCAATTTTCCGTGAAGCTCCGTTATCTTTTGGACTGCCTTTCGGATCGTTGCTGCCTCTGGGGTATACACCTTGCCGTGCTTGTCAATTTTCTCAACCGTAGAGTCATAGGTTGCCGTCCGTCCAAATACGTCCTCGCCCTCCAAGGACTCAAAATAGGCCGTGTGAGCTTGAAGGGCAGACCTGAGAGCACCGATATAGCCCGCCATTTGTTTGAAGACTACCTTTCGGCAGGAGAGAGGGAAAATGAAAAAAGAAACTGCCGTGGCGAGACCCAGTCCCAGCAACCCCGCTTCAAGTAGTCGACGGACCATTGATGTCGCTGCAGGCATAGTAGGTAGCAGCGGAGCAAACGAAAAGCTGACGTTCGCGACAATAGAATATATAATCACCGGAAACTGAAACTGCTGATATTTGGCCCGACAAGAATGGACGAAGTAGGTCTGGAAGAACAGGAAAACCCCACTAGTTACCGAAGCAGATGAACTGTAAGGCGGGAAACCAGAACTAGTAGGCGCAGTCTTATTCGCATCGGCCGACTGTTCGCGTGCCTTGACCGTTGCATACATCATCAGAAGAGCAACGGCTGCAGCCAGACAGACGGCGAGGATGTCGAGCACCATCATTTGCACGAATTTGGCTCGAGGCATAATCGAGAACCCCAGAACCGAGATAATTGCTATCAGATAGCCAGATGTCGTAAAATATACAGCGACAGAATCGGCCTGGTAGCTTGAAGCTTGTCAGCGTACGGGGAGGAATGAGCACAAACCATGCTTTTCAAATGGTGGGAGCCTTACATGGCGAGGCCGATCGTTGGAGCAATTGCACCTCTACGAGATCCGTTAGCTTGGCTCCTTTACCCATACGAAAGACGCACTTTATCATCAGGAGAACCGACTGCCTATCTAAGCCGGTCTTGTTCCAGGCAGACTTGGCCCTGTCGGTGAGACTCGGTGGATTGGCATGTTTGTCGTTGGCTGCTTCCCCGTACGTAGATTCCCGTGTAGCAGTTCGGTCTACCATTGCGATCTCCGTGTGCAAGAGTCCTCCACGCAGCTTGCCCGTTTTCTCCAGAAACTCTCTGAGCCAAAGTCATGAATACTGAGCGATCGCCGTTCGACCCCTCATTGACAATGTATGCCACGTGATTTATCGCAACGATGCTGTCACAAGGGAGGGCAACGCGAGGGCGATGGGGAGTTCGCGTTGAGGGCCAGTATTTGTGATGACAGTCCGAGCAAGGCCAAAAACTCGAAGGAAAAGGATGACGAAAGCAGGAACAGCTGCGGAGTGAAGCTCTGGAAGAAGTGGGCCAGGAGAATACTGGGCCTCTTATGGTGCCGAGAAGAGCCAAGTTCTCCACGATCGGATCTGTTGCCTCGGACCACAGCGCATTCGGAAAGCAATTTGGAGATGCACGAAACTCGTCAGCGTGTGTCGACTCTCGAGTATTATTTTCTTAGCCTCAAGAGCAATGCCACAGGGCCGTGAAGAAAATAATGAGAAACCTTGGAATGGGTCGTGACTTCCCCCGTTCGGCTTTGGCTGTCAGCAAACCAAGGAACCGAAGCTGAAGCCTGCGGTGCCTTGGGGCCTGAAACAAGTTCTCCTTCAGGCTGTTGCTCAAGCTCTGAAATACGAGAAGTCCAAAACAATCTTGATATAAGCGTTTGTCTTCCAGATAACGAGGAGTCAGGGCCAAGTCTCATATCCTCGAGCCAACCCAATATTGTCCGAACGGTTTAATTAGGAGGAAATAGGACTAGTCAGGGACAGCCACAGAGTTGGCCAACCTTCATTCATCCTTCCCCTGCAGCTTTGTTTGCCATCAAGTGTGCCACCGGCTTTCCTTCAAATGGGCCTTCCATCCTTTCTTTTTCTCTCTCATTGAGGTCTCCTCCCATCGACCATGAGTCAATCACCGGCAAAATGACAACTCCAACAACCGCTCCTCCACCGGGAGTCCCCAAACGAAAACCCCTTCCCACCGTCGCCGTAACTCCAGCGGCCCCATCAGACACCACCAGCGACCTCGAAAAATCCTACCAGCCCATCATCTCCGCGCCGGCTACCCAACCAGCACAACACCAGCTCCCACAATGGCAATGGAAATTGGAGTCCCAATGGCAAGCGCTACAATCCAAATGGAATCAATATCCTTCTAAGAAGCGACGAATTATCCTCGGCGCTCTCCTCGCAACTCTCGCCCTCGTCGCCCTCATCATTGGTCTTGCTGTGGGGTTGACAAAACGTCATGGAAAGGGGTAAGTCTCTTTGGCACGAATTCCGGGGCTTCTCGCCACAAGTTCACTGAGGATACTTATCCAATACGTCTTCTGCTTCGTGCTGATTAATTCCACTTTTCTTTGAATAGTTCAGGAGAAGGAGCTAATAACAATGGCAATAGTTCTTCCAACCTCCCCCTCCCTACCTCCAACGGCGGGCCGTATACAGGCGACTTAACATACTACGACCCCGGACTCGGATCATGCGGAATAACAAGTACCGCCTCTGAGAAGATCTGTGCCGTCTCGCATGCCGTCTTCGATGCTGCGCTGACTTCGGGGAACCCGAACGAGAATCCGCTTTGCGGATTGAAGTTGAGGATCCGTAGGGGGGAGAAGAGCGTCGATGTTACGGTTGTCGATCGATGTATGTCCATGCTCTCCCGTAACTTCTCTAATCACCGGTTATTTCAGTTGGTCTTTGGGAAAGGCGCTGACTCGAGGTTATCGTACAGGTCCTGGGTGTAACGTCAACGACTTAGATGTCTCTTCGACCGTCTTTGAGGAACTAGGTGATTTAGCAGAGGGGAGAGTGTTGGTCGATTGGGCTTGGCTGGACAAAGCACCTGTGCCGATGGGATGATTGACGACTTTGATTACCTTTTCCCAACTTTTCTGTGTAGTTTCGATATACCCCTTTTGTCTAGATGTTCTCTTCTATTTCTATTTACTTGGACTCTCTCGTGCACTCTATTCAGTAATCAGGCCACTCGGAGTCTACCTGTTCTCGCCAGGAGCGAAGTCCTCCTTTGATATCGACGATGAGTCGTTCACCGCCGCGATCCAAGCCTAGATTCTTCAACCTCCTCACTGCTGTCTGCGAATCGTTACCCTGTCGACATACGACGTATATGGGGCTCTCCGAATCGGCCGCGATCTCGGGAGGCAGCCATGAGGGCAGAGGTTTCAAGTCATCGACTCCTGTCAGCGGCGCACTGGGCGCCAAAGCGAGAATATGCGAGATCGGGATATTGATACTATTTTCCAGGCTGCAAATATCGAACTGGACCTTCTCCCGTACGTCGAGTATATGCCTGTTCGCAGTGGTGCTGTGGTTTAGGTGATACTCCAGCGGAGTAATACGCTCATCTGGAGAGAGCGCGTCTTCAAGGCCTGCGGTCCCGCAGAAGAAGACATAGTCCATGGATCCCGACCTCACGCTATCTAGGGTCACTGTGGCCTCGGCGGAACACACAGCACAGTTGGGGCGTCGAGAACGTAACTTGATCGTGCGGAACTGTGGTGATGAGTAGGCCGAGAAGATTAGTAGCGTTGGCGGAGTCGGGCCGTTCACTTCAGCATCGTGCGTGAGGACCTTGATTGCTTCCAATGCCTGTAGTACGCCCATTGCGCCGACAACGGGACCGAGGATTCCACCATCCGCGCAACTTGTGATACTATTCGCCGGCGGTGGCCGAGGGAACACACAGCGGTAGCACGGGCCTCCCGTCTTGTCCCCTGGTGGCCGAGGAGGATTGTTCAGCACCATGAGCTGGCCCTCGGTTCGTAAGGCGGATGCCGATACCAGCGGCTTCCCCAGAAGAACAGCCGTGTCGGAGATCAGGTAGCGGGTCGCCGGATTATCCGTACAATCGAGAATCAAGTCGTATTTTCTGAGTATTTCCGCAGCTTCTTGGGGCGCAAGGTGGGATCGGTGCGCAATGTATGTAGGATGCGGATTCAGTCTAACAGCAGCGAGACAGAATTAGTATACGGAAGTAGTACCTTTTTGGATTTTTGGTGTCCAAGGAGCCAAAACCCACTCTTTCAAATATTCAATTGCACTGTCGACTTTGAACTTCCCCACATTCCTACTCTTGTGCAGCACCTGGCGATGGAGGTTCGAAGATTCTACCGTGTCCCCATCCACAAGTCCCAACGTACCAACCCCAGCGCCAGCAAGATATAGTGCAGCCGGGCACCCTAATCCGCCTGCTCCAACAATCAATACCTTCGCCGCTCGCAGTTTCAGTTGACCTGCACATAAACGACTTCGATTAGTCCAACTCCTTGTAACACTCGACTCTCCAGGAGCCGACTAACCTCGCAAGCCCACTTGTGGCACGATCATTTGCCTCCCATATCGTCTATACTCCTCATCAAGTAACGGCCATTTCCTTTTCGTTTGCGCTTCGCTGGGCACAGGCTCTGGGGCGTTCGTTGTTCGGCACTTGCTGGCTGATTCCTCAGCTGCCTTGAGTTCACGTTTTAGCTTCGCCAGTTGCACTTCTGTGGCCGCGATCTCGGTGCGCAAGGAAGCGCACTTATTGTCCAGATCATCCATGTATAACTCGAAAGAAAAGATTTCAGATCAGGGCCACCATCTGCGGAGAGGTTCAACAAACGAAGAAAGGGCTCTGAAACCGCCACTCTTATCACCGGATCAACGCTAAACCGTTCTTGGTAATCAGCTGCGGCGCCCGCGGGCCTTCTGGTCTCGGTCCACGGGGTCCCCCATCTCCCGCCTTAAATAGTAGATGCCGTCGGTTAACCGCATCAGCTTTCGATGGTCTGTGAAATACCAGTACCACTCGCATGCTCACCTGCTTCACCAAGCATGGCCCCAACCGTCTCCGGAATTCGATGATCAATTCTGCGCATGATGTTCCCCCGCTCAGATAGCGCGAACGTGTCGGGAAAAGCGACACGGCCATCATCGACGGCATTTGTATGAGCGTGAACTTCAACGGCAGGGAACGTCCTGATTCCTTCTCTGGGCTGGAAGCCTCAGATGCTCCTTGCTGAGCTTTTGCTTGTCAATTCCGTTGGACAGCGCTGAAGCGGAGTCCATCTTTTTTCAAATATGGTGGGCTCAAACGACGACTTCTTTCGCCTCGCTTCTGTTAACCCTTATCTACACGTCCCATCTCGCGCCAACAATAATGTCGACATAGGCTTCTTGTGTATCAAGCGAGGTAGAGATAGTGGGCGTGGGGAGGGAAATTACGCCACTATCTACCCGTCTCATGAAGCTAGCTGCCGCCGACTTCCACGAGGTTGCCGGTCTGTTCTTCGACGACAAATTCCTCGCAGATACCCGCAATAGCTGGATGAAGATAGACCCCAGACGATCTCAGAATCTATTATGATCGCTTGGGACCGCCCATCATCGGACGGGAATTAGTTGCGATCCGCGCTGGGAGGATTTTGGGTTTGAGCGGTCGAAGGAAACAAGAAATCGATTCGAGTATTTTGGGAATGGTGGACAGAGAGGGAACGAACGGGGGTTATTGAGAGTATCATGAATTATCTGGAGGAGGTCGGGAAGGTCGATTTAGCGACTGTACATGAGGCGTGAAATGAGTAACAAGATGGAAAGACTTGATGTCCGGCAGTATGACGATATCTAATACAGCAAGTACCACGGATTTGGTTGCATAATTGAAGAGCAAGCTCCCCACGAAACAGCCAGGAGAGACAGTTCTAAAAACTATGGCTTTTGCTATACTACTGTCGAAACAGCCTGCTCGAGATGACTGTAAATGCCTAGCTCTCCTCCTCTGGCATCCCAAACACCATCTCGGAGTTTCGGCGAAAGCTTCAGAGAACCAACGGAAGGCTCACGCAGACACGAACCCTGGTTCAATTGCAAGTGTTGTAAATCCAGCAACTCCGTCCTCGGCTCAACTACACGCTGCAACGCCTTCCTTGTCAATGTCCGCTGTTCAAACGCATACGCCATCGCAACCAGAGACTCCTCACTCCATTTCGGGCCTAGAAAGCTAATTCCTAGCGGGATTCCTGGGCCCGTTTCAATAAGGTCCCCGCGCCCATTGTATCGGACGGCCGTGTCCACTGGCAACGCACCGAATGGGACCGTTATAACTGGTGTACCGAGAATACCTGGGATGTCACCGGCTAGGCACGATGGGAGAATTACAGCGTCGAGATTATTTCGTGACAGGGCGCCTAGCAGACCGCCCTCTTCGCCAAAGGAGAGAGCTTGCTGATATAACGTCCAAAAATCTGGGGATGTATTGTTCATCCCAGCGAAGAGAGCCACGTCCCAAAGATCCGTGTCACGGGATGGATACCCTTCTTGAGGATCTCGTTGGGTGAAGTTACGAATATCGGAAAGGCTGTGGAGGTCGTTTGGATTTCTAGTTAGGGACGCAAGGTAGGTTGATATCCCGCTTAACATGTCTGCAGCCACGACACGCTGTGGGATTTGGCTGCGTTGGAAATCTTCGTAGGCCGTGAAGTTGGTGTCTTCGATTATTGCTGCGCCTAGTTTCTCGATTACATCCACGGCCTCTTCGAATGATGATATGATTTGCTCCGTTGGACCGCCCAACGTGTCAATGACATTTCCAGGGATACCAATGCGTTTCCCCTGGAGCCCAGTCTCGTTACATGCTGTGACATAGTTCGGGTAGGCCTTAGAATACAGAGAGGCTAAGGTATAATTGTCCTTCTCGTCTTCTCCCACAATACCTTGTAAGATCAATGCTGCGTCACGCACAGCCCTCGTCATCGGCCCAACGGTGTCCTGGCGCTCACTGACAGGGATAACCATATACCGGGATGTAAGACCAACAGTTGGCTTGATGCCGACAATATTGCTCTTCTCGCTCGGCGAGATAATACTACCGCTGGTCTTCGTTTTGGAAATTAGCGTTGGCATGCAAGAAGGATCAGTGCAAAACCTATAGCCACTCACCTCCGTACCAAGCGATGCGAACACAAGCCCTAGATCGGTAGCCACCGCACTCCCACTCGAGTTCCCCAGCGGATCTTGGTCATAATAAGCAGCGTACGTCTATCCCCCTCTGGCATTCCAGTCGTTTGAAGAAGATCTTCAACGAGTATTTGCCCACTCCGACAAACTTGTCTTGCCAAGGATAATCGCACCGTTATCTCTGAGCTTCATGACCACTGTGGCGTCTGCTGCAACTTTTGCTCCGACAAGTGCATACGAGCCGTCTTAAACTGTCGTCTTAGTGATATGTCAATTCTCAAGGGCCACCTTACCCGCGTACCTGCCGTCTCCATCACGTCGTCCGTGCCTATGAGATCCTTGACGAGAATAGGGAGACCATGCAAAGGGCTAATTATCATGGTTTTAGTTATCTATCCGCCTTCGATGTATGAATGCGGCCGGCAACATACCCACTAGTTCTTCCTCGTTTTCTTTCCAGATCAAGCTGTTCTGCAATTCTCAAAACATACGGATCAACCTCGAGCACCGCATTGAGTTTCGAATTGACCTCGTTGATACGTCTTGTATAAGTCTGGATGTGAGATGAGTATCAGAATTGTTATAGGAGGGAGTAGTCCAACCATTACAAGGTCGACACTGCTAAAGCATCCCAAACGAAGACCGGTCTGGAGGTCACTTTGGGTGGCGTCAATGAGCGATGGAAACGCACAGGCCGAAAGAGCGAGTCTCGCATCACCCAACGCAGTGTATAGAAGGAGAAAGAAGAAGCAGAAGCCATTCAACAAAACCATCTCAAGCAGGTTGCCCAGGGCTCGAATGGGTTCGCAATACCAAGTGAACGTTCAATTTGTCGTCGTTACACATGTAGGTGGAGCTCCAGCTTGTATTTATCAAATTCTAGATAAGCTCGACGGATAGCTGCAGCAATATGACAGCGGGGAAGGGGCCGAGTTGACACATCGAATGCAGTGTCAAGTTGAATGCAGGAGATAAAAGGGAGTCGGCTCTGTCGGAAAGTGCCCAGGTGAGATGGCTGTCCTACCCATTTGAGCGGTCAGCCCGTTTGCCTGCATGAACCATTGAAGCCCTTCCCTGGTACTTTTCCACGGCTTCAGTTCTTTTCTGACCATGCTCGGAGATATTATCACCGGAAATCAAGGTGAAAAGCGTCGCTGAACCACCCTTGCAAATCACCATAAGAAGCGATACACCTCTTACCCCCATCGCTTCTCTACCTACTCCGTTGCCATTCTCGTGGCAATTGGGAGCGGACTCGAGCCCCGTTTCAATTTCCGGTAGCCAAATCATCCAAGGCAGTCTCGTGAGTCTCTATCAGCTTATGCTTTTCTGAGGGAAAACATTTGAGTAAAAGTGGTCCACTGGATTCGGTGAGACCTGAAAGCATCAAGATTCCCCCAATTATGAGGCTGCATAAGTTATACCGCAGGATTATGCAGTGTCAGGTGAGCAAACATCGGCAGAGTGGTTCTCGAGCTTTCGTCTCTGCAACTCCGCGTCCACGGGTCATCTCCCTCGGCCCTTCAGCTTTCGAGTCCGCGTTGATCAAGTACGGAGGTATCAGCAGGAAATGCTCCAACATCTTGCGCCCTGCAAACACCCAGGCATGACTTGAAACGCCTGCGATGCTCTCAATGGCCAAGCAGTCAGCGCTACTGAGAATCTGGCAGGGGCTTGATCCAATCAGCGTAAGATCGAATGTGAAGACCTCGCCTCTTCTTACTACTTTCGCATTCCTCTCTTGCCTCGCCTTCCCGTCCAGTGATCACGAAGGCCTTGCCCAAGCGATTGGGTAAAATGTCGCATTTCTCGATAAGCCAGCCTCGTCCATCGCATGAAGGCGACTCTTCGTTTCTTTCACCCGGAGACTTCAGATTCAGGCCCTTTCGTTTCGTGTCTCCTCCTCATCAGCGAAATAGCCATCTCATCACCAGATGGTGAGTACTCCCACCTATTTGGCGTACTTGAAGCTAAATCCCCAGGCCACTACGCATCTCGAATTCCCCTTCCTCGAGGAGGTCTACACTCCACCTGGGTCTCCGCTAATCGAGTGAGTGTCGCGATCAACTTGGGGGTTGTGTCGTATCGCTGACGCCAGGACCGCGAAAACCAGTTTCGTCTTTGTTCACGGTCTAAACCCTCGGGCACGAAATGAGCATGCTTTCGAGACATGGACACACGAAAATCGTACCTGCTGGCCCAGGGATTATCTCCCGCAAGATATCCCTAATTCCCGGGTCTTCATCTACGGCTATAATTCGACAGTAACCGATGCTCGGACCATGTCCACCGCCAGTATCAAAGACCATGCAAATACTCTTCTGAATTTGTTGGATATGGAGCGAAGCGAGCAGATGGTATTTTTGTCGGAATAACGCATTATGCGGCCTGGTCACTAATTCAGCGTAGGGCGTAAGGGCTCCGAAAATCATATGGGTCGGTCACAGCTTGGGAGGCTTGGTGATCAAACAGGTAGTCATCGTCTGTCCGGTCGTCCACGAAGAACACCAGCCTAACCGTCCATAGGCTTTGCTGAATGCTCATGAAGACCGAAAATACACATCGATTCGCACAGATACCTGTGGACTTGTCTTCTTTGGCACCCCACATCGGGGAGCAAAAGGCGTGGAGCTTGGAAAAATCGCGGCTAACGTCGCCAAATTTATCTCCAAAGGCCATGCCAAAAATGATTTACTCCAATGCCTCGAAGAGAACTCGTTCTTTACTAAACAAATGTCTAGTCGGTTCTCGCACCAGCTTGAAGACTACCAGGTAGTTAGTTTTGTCGAGGGCAAAGAGGTATTCATAGCAGGTGCAGGGCCAGCTTCAATAAGTCATGTAAGACCCGCTTCTTCACCAAACCACCCAGCTATATGCTAAGTCTGCTAGCTTGTGGTTGATGAAGATTCTGCAATACTCGGGCTCCCAGGGTCCCGCGAAACCCGTTTGAAGCTCGATGCAGACCACTCGCAAATGTGCAAAGTTGGCAGCCGTGGAGCAATGTACAAACTGATCAAGGGCAATATTAAGCAAATCGCAGATCAGGTGCTCCTTGCTGAACGAGGGTTCGTCCCGAGGCCGTCCCCGTCACCGAATCCTGGGCCCCCCCTCCCACCGCGAATGCATCTCAACAGCAGTATGCCATACCCAGGACCTCCGCGAACACCGGACCCCAATGAAACTCGTGTCATCGGGTCACTGTTTCACCCCGCCGACAACGACCCACGGTCAATTCAAGTTGCCAAGTACATGAACGACTGGAAATGGGATGACGCTAGAAGGGTGCAATACGCCCTTTTCCAGGAGCACCATCGATCTTTAGGACAAGATCACTACAGTACCTTGCTAGCAGGGTACTATCTAGCGGATATCGAGCTCGCGGCCGGGTATCTCATCAAAGCCAGAGAATGGTGCGAATGGGTGTGCAATAACTCGCAGCGAGTACTCGGCAAGCGCCACGAGCTTGCGCTAAAATCAGAGAGCATGATGGGCGAACTGCTTTGCCGCCAGGGGAAGTCTCAAGAAGGGGAGTCCGTCTGTGCCAATGTACTTGCACGCCAACAGATGACAATAGGCGACGATCATCTGGACACCCTCGAAACGCGACGGCGACTGGCGACTACCTACAATAATGTCGGCCGACATGCTGAAGCTATAGAAGCCATGACGAAGTACAGCGAGAGTGTCGGACATCTCCTAGGGCAGAACCATATCCTTTATCTCTCAAGTGTGCTCGACATAACGGAGCAGGTACTCGCCGAACGGCTGAATAGCACCGAGAAACTGATTCTCAGGCACTTCACTGGCGTCGACTCTCAAGCGGAAGCTGTCGAAGCCATCGTCAAGGAACTCAACACTCGACTGGGTCCCCATCACCCCCTCACCATCCGGGGTATGTGGATGAACGGAGCAATGAACGCCCTCGATCCAGAGAACAGTGCCGGCGCCTCGGAGGCCCTCCGTCGGGCTCTCGCCACAGCGGAAGAATACCTTGGTCCCGAACATAGCGAAACAATGAACATCGTCGGCGTCATCGGCATGATGTACGCATTGCGCGGCTCCATAACCAGCTACGGATACAACCCGTACCTTCAGGACAAATCAGCAAATCTAACCCTCGCTTTACCATGGCTCGAGCGATCGCTGCGCTGGACAGAATCCCGTCAGGGTCTCGGATCCCCCGACCTCCGAACGATTCTAGACTTAGTTGCGAAAATGTACTTCGGGTCACAGAAGTTCCGAGAAGCGCAACCTTTTTTCGAGCGTCTCATATCCTCGTACCGTGCGGCTAATATGCCGGTGCCGGATGAGGTGCAAAGCTGCTACCAGCTCACGCGGCTGAATACGCGATTCTTAACACCCGGCGGTGTCGGCGGAGGAACCGGAGGAGGTACAGATCTAATGAGTCTCATATCCTCTTTTAAGCGGATGTAGATAGTTGATTGCAAGATTTCGGCTTCTCACTGGTTATATCCGAGGTTGTTCAATTGACGCTGTGTATCCCGCTTTGTCACATACTGTTTGATTGCTTTCTGATTCACATCCTCGAGGTGGACATTACGATGGCGTTATCTTGGGAAGCGAAATGGCATATATTTAATGAGTGACGAGGGTGAGGTGTCTGCCCGAAACTTGAGAATCAGGATGCGGGACGTCAGTTCGAACATACAAGGCTTCAGGTTCTTTAAATGGGAGCATTCAAGACCGTCGCGCAAGCCACAAGGTTGTCGACGTCCTTTTCGACAGCCACTCGCGCCTTCCTGATAAGGGGTGCATGCACACTAGATCGACAGGGGCCAGCACCAGCCACTAACCCTGTCGAATTAACAAGACCAACATACCTGAAAAAACGGAGTCTGAAGCACAGCAAGTCTGCCCATGCAGAAGGTCATTGAGATGCGTCACGATCTACACATCTCATGCCAGTTCCGTGCGAGATTGGTCGCACACAACCTGAGCCTAATCATTTGTTTTGAGCCCAAGGATGGAACATGTGCGCATCATCGGCTTCCGATTGGTGGTTCTGTCAACTCGGGTGCAGCAATCTATGGGTGCATGGGACTTGGGTCAGGGTCAGGGTCAAAGGTCCGGGTCAACAATTCTTTATGGATGGGCCCAATTCGAGACAATTTTTGGGGATGAAGGGCAGGACAGAAGAATTTGAACGGTGAATTTTGTGTCGGTGGATTTTGAGAATGCTTTTCGATGCCACAAGTATGCCAGCCTTCCGGCCCCATATCGGACCCCTGTCTATTATTCAAATAGTTTGGCTGCTCGACCGCGTCGAGAACAATCCAATCCGCTCCCTTACTGCACGCGCCCGTCCCCGTTGACTGTGCAGAAAGACTGTTCGAGGAAAGGGAGATGAAGCAACCGCCGATCTCCTATTCCTCACTTCTCAGTTAAAACTCCCCCAATGCCCCGTGGCACTCCGGAGTCTGCACTCCAGACCAATGCTTAGACCAATGGCCATCCCATTAGCTTACCCGTGAGCCCAGCATGTGCTGCATTCCCATGCGTCAAGTGGATTACCACTGCTATCAGATGTCCACGGGGATCCGACGTGAGGATGGCACTGGCCGTCCAGCTTTGAGCTTGTCGTGCGTCCATTCGTTATCTTTCCATGATTGGAAGTCCATTCGTTTGAATATAATTGCGGGAGTGCCCCTCTCGCGCGGGGTTGAAATCGCTCGCTGAGCGGATGCTATCTTGATTTCGGATCTCTTTTGTACAATTTCACGCTGGTTTCTCGGTAGCATAGACGAAAAGGAAGACGACCGAAGACGACCGAGAGTGCGGTCTTGCTTGCATCATGAGGCCGAGTCTTTGGGGCTTTCCCTTCATCTTATCTCAGTTGCATGCTCTTGTTGAAGGTGTCGATTTAGCATCGCATGTGAATCTTTTGTGAGCGTGCTTCGCCTTCATATCCCAGGATAGAGAATGCTAACGCATCCGTCAGTCAAGGAACCGAAAATGGCGGCAACAATTTCCCCGGCGTCGCCAGGCCTTTCGGAATGGTCAAGCTAGGGCCTGACCTGCTCAGTGGCACGACAGATGCATACTCAGGATACTTGCCTACGGGCGAATTTTCCGGCTTCAGCTTGATGCATGAGCAAGGAACAGGCGGGGCGCCGAAGTATGGGACCGTCTCCCAATTACCACTTGTGGGAAACATCACAGATCCGCTTTCGAATATAACTGTTGCCCGTGAGGGGACAGATGAGGCACGCGTCGGATATTATAAAGCGCAGACAGGCGAGGGGGTCGTCGTGGAGTTAAGTGCGTCGGCACATGCGGGTATTTTCCGATATACATTCCCTGAGGATGCTGTGGGCAAGAATGTGCTAGTTGATGTTTCGCACGTCCTGCCCTCATTCCGAGGACAGGGTCTGAGTCAGGGGTACCAGGGTGGTAACTTCACGATCTTCGCTGATGGCCATTATGAGGGACAGGGAATATATGATAATGGCTGGAATAGGTCGCCCAATTGGGCGATATACTTCTGTACGCGCGACCATCTCGATTGTCGTATGTGGTTTCTGGATTAACAGCTTCTCAGGTGGCTATTTCGACAATGAGATTGTCAGTAACAGATCATACGCGGGGACCGATCAGGATGGTAGTGTTGAGCAGGACAGCGGATCCGCCATTGCTTCGACTGTGTCAACGAGAGTGGGAGGATTATACGGCTTCGATGACACAATCGTGACTTCCCGAGTGGGAATCTCGTGGATCTCCTCAAGTAAAGCCTGTCAGCATGTTCAGGACGAGATCCCTGGTGAAACAGAATTCCAATCGGTTGTCAGTGACGCAGTGTCCGAATGGGATGACAAGGTCTTCTCCAAAGTCACAACAACGAGTACCAACGAGACCAGTCTTACTCTACTGTACTCGGCCCTCTACTTCATGCACCTTATTCCCACGAACCAGACTGGGGAGAACCCTAATTGGGAATCAAACGAGCCATATTATCAAGATATTTTCACCTTTTGGGTGCGCATCCTATATCTAAGGGCAGCTGCATATCGCTAACATGATGGGTAGGATACGTTTCGTTGCTCAACGGCTCTCATGCACATCCTGCAGCCAGTCGCATACGAAGAGCAAATCCGTTCCCTCATTGATATCTGGCGATTCGACGGCTACCTCCCAGATGCACGATCGTCAAACTACAACGGCAGGTCCCAGGGCGGGTCGAATGCGGATAACGTCCTCGCCGATGCATACGTCAAAGGGGTCCGTGGTGCCGTTGACTGGAACGATGGCTACCGCGCAATGGTGAAAGACGCCGAAGTCACTCCTCCCAATTGTCCCGTCGATCCCATGGCCCCAGATTCGTCCACTAAAGAGGGACGCGGTGCGTTGCCAGACTGGCTTGACCTAGGGTACATCACTCCACGATTCTCCCGCGCCGTCAGTCGAGGAGTCGAATACGCCTGTAATGATTTCGGTTTATATCAGGTTGCGTCAGGACTCGGAATTAAAGACGATGCGGATAAGTACCTGAATAGATCCAGAAATTGGCGGAACCATTGGAACCCAAAGCAGACTTCTCTGGGATTCTCTGGATTCGTCGTTCCTCGCGACGCGAACGGGTTCATCGAGACAGATCCATTGCACAATAGCGGTTATTGGGGGGACCCATACTACGAAGCCAACTCGTGGGCTTATTCTCTGACCAGTGTCCACGATATGAAGCATATTATTGAATCGGCAGGTGGCGAGCAGACCATGATTGAACGCTTGGATACGATGTTCACGGAAGGTGCGAGTGGCTCGAGTGGCACTATTTTCGATCCGACGAATGAACCGTAAGTTCCTCAATCATAGGGTTCTGCCATTGCCAGCCGGAGAGACCAGCTAATCCCGAGCCAGGATGTTTAACATCCCGTATCTATACAATTACATCGACAGGCAAGACCTCTCAGTCTCTCAATCCCGGAAGATCGCCAAGACATACTACCACACCGGCGTGACAGGCCTTCCCGGCAACAGCGACGCAGGTGCTATGCAGACATGGCTTCTCTGGAACATGATCGGTCTATATCCGATTACAGGACAAACGACTTTCCTCATCCATTCCCCGTGGTTCGAGTCCCTGACCATTGATATGGGCAGGGGGAAGACATTGCGCGTAACTGCCACCGGAGGCGATGGAAACGGCGATGAGAATATTTACGTGCAACGGCTGACGGTGAATGGGATGGATTGGAAGAAAAACTGGTTGGAGTGGGATGATATCTTCTCGAGAGGGGGGACCTTGGAATTCGAGCTTGGAAGTGAGCCGAGTGGGTGGTTCACGGGCCCAGTCCCACCTAGTCCAGCTTCGTGAACGATAGATTCGGATAGACACTCAGCGACGTTTTATCGTAGTAGCCGCTGGAAGACCATTACCAGCCCCTAAATACCGTCCACTAGGGAGCCATACCCCTTCTATAGTCGATGAAGGTCTCGATTTGGCCTTGGAGGTCTGGACGCTGACGCTAGGCTCGGAGATGGCGGTACCCGGGGCATTAGAAATAAGGTCCCTCCTACGGAGGTGTGCACCAAAAGTTTGGGCCGCGCTAGTAAGAAAAGGAATGTATCGCTGTTTCAATTTACTAGTAATTCCCATGGCAACTGTAACACTAGTATATTCCGCGACCCCAACATCTTGAGAATTGCTTCTTCTACCTTAACCTCAACATCTCAACACGATTTTTGAAGCTATTCAGGCCACTAGTCAGTCGATCTTCATGATTTTTATGTTGTTTTAAAGCGAATTTCTTCCTGAACTTAATGACCAACCCCTTCCTGCCTCCCCCTACTACTATAATGCCTCATGGTGGCTTTCATCCGACGGAAATCCGCGTCCAGGTCCTTACTTTATGGGCTGTTGGCTTTAAGCCTCCAATAATAGCAAGCATGCTAGGTCTCGATCCTCGGACTATATGGAAGCTTATAAAGAAGGGCCAGGATCGTGGCTACTGGCTGGAGGAGAACCTCCGTGTGAAGCTTGAATTCGTTGAAGATGGCAAGCGATCTGGCTGGCCTAAGGAGATTACTAAAGCTATAGAGAATACAGTTCTTGCTTTAGTCTCTGCAGACCGTGCAGGCCGTGAGAAATCATCAGAAATTCTTGCTTATGAAGCTGGTATATCTTATTCTTCTGTTTTACGCATTCTACGCAAGCATGGCTTTGTTATTGCAAAACCTTTATGGAAACCTGGTCTAACTGAAGCTGCCCGAGCTAGATGTCTTGCATGGTGCCTTGCTCACCAATATTGGACCTTAGATGACTGGAAAAATGTCATTTTTACCGACGAGACCTCCGTTGTTCTAGGCCACCGCCGTGGAGCTATACGAGTGTGGAGGAATAAGATGGATCGATATTATAAGACTTGTACACGGCGGTGTTGGAAGTCTAATAGCAACTTTATGGTATGGGGTTGCTTCTCGTACGATAAGAAGGGGCCTTTACATGTGTGGGAGCCAGAAACTGCTGTAGATTGGAAGCGTGCTGAGGCAGAGATTAAAGCTTTAAACAATGAGCTAGAACCTATATACAGGGAGCAATGGGAGATCAACACAGTAATAAAACAACTTCATCTACGTCCAAGAGGTGGCCGTACACCAAAATGGAATTGGAATGAGAAGAACGGCAAGCTTATTTGCAAGGGAAAGGGTGGAATTGATTGGTATAGATATTAAACGGTTTGAACCTCTTTTCTATATAGAATTATACCTTTACTAACACTTTCTTTATCTTGCAGGAAGTCCTAAAGCCTCTCCTTATCCCATTTGCTAAAGAATACATGATCGAGCGGCCTAATACTGTTGTTCTCGAGGATGGCGCGCCGGCTCACCGTCATCATATCCAGAAGCGTGTATACGATCTTCATGAGGTTCAAAAGATCCTCGATTGGCCGGGTAATTCGCCAGATCTTAACGCAATTGAGCCTTGCTGGGCGTGGCTTAAAAGGTGTACAACCTCTCGCGGTGCTCCACGCGATAAAAAGACTGGTAAAGAGGCCTGGATTAAGGCGTGGAGAGACCTTCCACAGGAGACTATTCAACACTGGGTTGAACGTCTCATGCGTTATATTCAGGAAGTCATCCGCCTAGATGGAGGCAACGAATATAAGGAAGGCCGTGAGGACCGTGATACGCGTAATTGGAAGGGTTGGAGGGTCAAAGGCCGCCTCTTGCCGCGTGTAGACCTTGCTCCTCTTGAGGAGGATTGGATCCCTAAGCTTGAGCCCGAGCCTGCTTCTGAATAGCTTCATTTTTGACTGTTTTAGTATTTAGGGGCCTATCGGCCAATTTTGTGCCTAATATGTGACTGAGGAACAAGTTGCCATAGAGATTACTAGTAATCTTGTTACAATAATACATAAAAGTTACTAGCGCGGCCCAAACTTTTGGTGCACACCTCCGTAGATAGAGAGAAGCTAAGGAGTGATGTATATAGAATACGGACCCACTGTTCGGTGGTAGCGACTCCATTGCAAGGACCCAACCGCTGAAAGCCAGAGCGAATCACCGAACAATGCCCACAAGTCGTCTGCTTTCGCGTTACGGATGAGTGACAGGGTTTGAGAGCAAGGAGTACAGGTTCGAGGTGTGATCATCCGACTGGCATTGCTCATCGGACGTGAGCATCCAGTCGATATCAGTGCCTATGTTGAATTCTCCGTCTGGAACTGGTTGTTGGCCTACCGACATTTCATGGTCTTTTTCGGTATGATTGTAAAATTCATTCGAGGTCGGGGATTGCCCAGTTCTTGGTAGATAGAAGTATTCCGATAGGTGATTTTTCTTGCTCGAACGTGTACGGATCTCCCACCGTCGTTGCAGCCTCAATAGCAGATCCTTAGCGCGGCTAGCACAAGACCAACTTATGGAGAACTCATCCAGGGCCCGAAAACACGTGCTCAGGTGACTTGTGATATCATCTCGTCCGCTAGGATACTGCGTCACGGCTGCGAAGAGGAGCAAAAGGACCGCAGACGATGTGATAGCCACAGCCTTGGTATGGATCCGTCGAAGAGTGTATCTGGCTTCGTACATTACAAGGATCCTAGCGATGGAAATTGCCGACTGAATACACATCTCTCGAGCATGCCGATGGCCTGGACCCTGCGGTGGCTGAGGCTGTAAACGGCTTTTTGACATCCAAGGCCGGTGGGCATAGATCATATTTTGATAATATTGCATACTTCAGGAAATTAGTCTCGTGGTTACGCTATCCAGCAGTCGTTCGCGAGTAACTTACTGTAACAGCAACGTTTGCGGAGTATACGGGCTGGAGTGGTCCCCTAGATCGATTTGCAGCATCTGAGGAAGCTTCGCTTTCCATTTAAGAAGCCTTGTAACGATCTTCTCATTCAGCTGTTGAAGCACGACCTTCGAGATACTTGACGTTCCGTATCTAAATGCCAGATGTCAGCAACATAGAGATCGACCAAATAGACGCAGAATCCTACAGAATGTAGCCACACGGCGCCATGATCTCGCAGAGAGTAATCTGCTGCTCGCAAATGGCATCCATACAGTCCGGAACACCGGTGGCGGTATAAAGGGAGTCGGGAGATATATATGGGACCCATTTGTCATGTTCAGGCTTCTTCTCCTTACTAAGAGTTTTTCCAACTGTGACATCTTCCATATTGGTGCGGAAGGGCCTCCCAAGATGGAACCCAAGTTGACTGCATAGATTGTTAGCGTACGGCGGGAAACGACTTCGATATAGAGAACTGACTGATCAACCGTATATGCAGCCCAGAACACCGTTCGGCGTAGATCTGCATCCGCTGTGGTAATAATTCCGCTGGAAATGTAGGAAGACATATCTAGATGTAGAGCGAGATCAAAAGCAAGGCGGATCGCCATTCCTAGGAATGTAAGCCCAACTCGCGTGAGTCCGCAGAAGAGTAAATACCGCTATAAAGCCAGCCACGCGCATCCCTTCCACTTGCAGTCTCAAGGCTGCTAAGTATTACCATTGATTGGACAGTCGCGACACAAGCGCTGTCCAGTTCGGTTTCGAGAAGCGCTTTTGCACGCTCTGCAAAGAAATCCACTAAAGACTTTGGAAAAGTCACAAAGTTCGGATGGTAACGAGTCTCGAAAGAGGCACCAACAGCGCACCTAGCCGAATAAATCAGAACATTAGTTGCCTTCTCCTTTCGGGTGGGTTAGATACCTACATTGCATTTCGGAGTGATTCAGAGTAGAAGGGCGTGTCTTCCATAGCATACCACTTTTCCATCGCATGTTCATAAATTTTGCGGTCCACTACATGGAAAGATGGATCCTGCCAGCAGAAATAGAGATTGAGTAAATGGACTTCCAGAGCAGAGGGAACTATTTTGTTAGTTCCCAGGCGACTCAGACACTCCAAGGCATCATTCTGAGCAACAGATTGCGTCTTAGAATTGGCTGTGATCACCATGTCAGCGAGGTTGAACGTTGAGGTCGGACCGTAGAACTGGGTCCGCCCTCCAGGAGCAATTTGCAGTGTACCGACGCGATTGGAGAGTTCGTCAATGAGGCCTTCTATATCTTCAGTGCTGCTAGATTCGTCCACCAACGTCTGGTCATCGTCGGCGATCATGGGTTCGAATGGTTCAGATAGCGTTTCAAACCCTGTACTCAGTGGGGCACCTGGGGAAGAAGAGTTGAGACAGCCTTCCACGTATGGAGTAACTGGCGCGGTGCGAGCGTCAAGACCCAATTGCCAGTCCCAGCTGGCGGGGTCAGCGTTCGGGTTGATGTCTGTTGAGTTGTGACAATCCCCACGAAACGGCATAGCGGAAGCATCACCACCGAGAGCAGGAGGCAATGCAGGTTGAGTTTGCCCAAAGTTTATTGACTGGGTTTCTGGTAAAGCACCAGAGGACTGCCGGATCTCGAAACCCTGTGCCGAAAGGCCGACCGCAGCTGGCAGAACATCCTTAGATTCTTCAGTCAAGGGCTTCGCCGCGCAAGGAAATTGACGGCCTAAAGATGAGTTTATCTCATTCAGTCCCAGCATCTCAAGAACCTTTCCCAGGGCCAAGTCCCTCTCTTCGGACATCGGTGGCGGCTGCAGCCCATTGTCTCGGATAAAGCGACATAATTGATCGACTCTATTGGATAGCAATTCAATTGCAACGCGGAGAGGTAGCCTATACGGTCTATATTAGACTTTCTGGAGCCACAGTCCAGCTCACTCACGTCGCATACTTTCTTTTATCAACAGCTTGGTAGCGACATTCACGATTCCGATTGGCGCAGTTCGAGCATGCTGGTTCAGCGCCATCACACTGGATACATCTTTATCAACAGGTAAGAACTCTCAATGCATTGCCCCCCAATAGGAACAGCGGTTGACTCACCTTGACCTTGCTTTCGCGACAAGATACGCAAGCCATAGTGGCATGCCTCCTCCTGGCGAAGGACTTCAGGGGAGGCATCTTTTCGCGCTACCATCAATTTCGATCCTGTGCTCGCTTTCTTTTTCCTCTATCCGCGATGCTTAAAAAGAGTGGAAGGAGAAGGGGAATGCCATTCGGGAAAAAAGAAAGCAGGAAAGGTGGGGAGGCCTGCTTGTTGAGGTTGTGGAGCAACACCACTGCACCTCCAGGCTCCCTTCCCCAGAACCTTGGAAAGTTCACCAACTTCGTCCCCAACCGCGCACCAACTGCTTGGTGCTGTCCCGCTCTCCAGGGCGCCGTAGTCAAGATACAATGCGGAGAGGCAACCACCACCATGCCTCCACCAGTCCACTCAGGTGATTTTTCTGCTCTCACTGAGCAAATGATGTGGACGCTCGCCGAGCGCAATTTGGTTTCGGACGCGAATCGGTGGTAATCCCGAGTTTCTCTCCAAAACCCCAGCCTTTTCGGAGAATGGAAACCGACGCTAGGTTTGAGGCTGTGGGGATGGCCAGCGAGAGTACCCCGGATCGCCTTGAGAGTACCCAGAAAGGACAAGATGTACTTCTCCTTTCACAAATGAAGAATTATTCAGCTTATATAGGGGCATTCTGCCAATTCAATTTTTTGTCTTGTGCGTCCGACAGTTTTTTCCATTCCCCACGTTTTTCAGCACTATGTTTCTCCAGAATACCCGAGGCAAGACCCTCCAACTCAGTATCTCCGCAGCGTGTGGTGCTGGCTTTTTGTTGTTTGGGTATGATCAGGGCATCTTTGGTGGCTTGCTAGACAATGAGCACTTCCTTCGAACCTTTGGGTACCCCAATGCTACCATACAAGGGCAGATTGTCGCTACGTATGACATCGGCTGCATCATAGGCACATTGGTGTCTATGGTCTGGGGTGACAAGCTTGGACGCAGACGGTGCATTCTCACAGGTTGTTGCATTCTCATAGTCGGTGCCATTCTTCAGACAGCTGCATACTCCCTAGCACCAATGATCGTTGGGCGTGTGGTGGCGGGAATAGGAAACGGCATGAACACCATCGCGTGCCCAGTACTACAGTCAGAGACGGCGAGGGCACATGAGCGGGGAAAGCTCATTGTCCTCCAGTTGGTGCTGAATATTTTCGGTATTGTTATCAGTAACGTGAGTATATCGGACTAAGTGATGGCGGGAATTGACTTTTCTAGTGGACGAACTTCGGCTTCACTTATGTCCCAAACTCAGCCGTGAGCTGGCGTTTCCCCCTTGCATTTCAATGTTTCTTTGCGCTCATCACCATCTCCCTCATTCTTGTGACTCCAGAGTCGCCCCGGTGGCTCGTCATGAAGAGCCGCGCCAGCGAGGCTCAACATATTCTTTCGCGGCTGTTGGATAAGCCCCCGGGTGATCCCGTTGTAGTTGACGAACTTCAGGGCCTCGTGGCTACCGTTCATCATGAAGCGGAGGTGCAGCAGTCAGCCCCGATAAAAGAGATCTTTGCCAGGGACAGCAAGCAGCAAACCCTCCGCAGAATCCTTCTCGGCGCAGGTACCTCCTTCTTCCAGCAGGTGGGCGGCACGAACGTCATTGCTTATTACCTCCCGATTGTTTTAACCCGCTCGGTGGGACTGAGCACCCGTCTTTCCCTGATTCTTTCCGCTTGCGATTCCATATCGCTGATGTTCTGGGGCTCCGTCGCAGCTCTGCTTATCGACCGTTATGGGAGAAAAAAACTCATGTTAATGGGTGTTACTGCGAGTAGCATCTGTTTTGCACTCGTCGCAGTTGGGCTACGCTATGGCGGCCCCGAAAGCAAGGGCATGTCTATCCTCGCCGTCGTCTTCATCTTCATGTACTACGTCTTCTACGGCATGTCCCTCCTCTCAATCCCGTTCATGTATCCGGCGGAAATCAACTCGCAAAGGATGCGGAATATCGGTGCCTCTTTTGCCACGACAATTAACTGGGTTTTTGTCTACGTTGTGGTAGTTGCCACTCCAACCGGCATTGAAAACATCGGCTGGAAGTACTACATGCTCTATGCGATTTTCAACTTCCTCTTCATCCCGATTATCTGGTATTTCTACGTTGAGACCGCCAATCTCTCACTAGAGCAGGTTGACCGGCTGTTCGAGATCAAACACGATGCTGGAAGGGATATGAGCTGGTCCGAGGCATACAGACTTGCTCGCAAAGAAAATCCAGCTGGTCGGGGCATGTATGCAGTGAAGGATGGTGCTGAATCAGAACACTGTGAGGTGCTAACTTGATTAGCTCTCCCTGAAGGAGGATTATCTTCTTTGGCAAATGTACCTAATGTCGACAGAGTAATACGCCAGGGTATATGCAAACCCTCCCAGTAACAGCAGCTCGTGGATATACAAAGTCAGAGATATAGCCGTTTTTTCTTACCCATAGAGTATTTGCGTCTCCGCGCAATTAGACTTTTGGACATAAAGTATGTCTTATTGGAGACGGCTATCTTTCTTCGCCTTCGGTTATGGAATATCTTGAGCTGCTGCGAGTATGGACGGGTCCTTTGTGGAGACCCAGGTTGGACTCTTTATCCGCTCCACGCAAAAAGCCCGGGGGTTCAGAGCAGCTCAAGTCGGATTCCAACCCCCGACAATGCTCTTGATTCTCGGTTTCCGACACCTACTTAATCTAGATCCCAATCCACAGGCGAGTCCAGTTGTCAGAATCTACTCCTGCCTCTCTGCCAAACCTCCGACCAACCAAGGTCAAACCACATTCAACTTTAGCGCAAACATGTCTCCCCAACAACTCCGTATTGGAGTTGCTGGCCTTGGGCGAATGGGTACACATAGCCAAAGATGCGTCACGAAACAACAACTAACAAAACACAGGCAAACGCCATGCGATGAACTTCCACGCATTCACACCTCGAGCACACGTCGTCGCAGCGAGCACGCCCGATGAGACAGAACGCAAATGGGCCGCAGATAATCTTGAAGGGGTCAAGATATACGCTGATTACGACGAGATGCTTGAGAAAGAAGACCTCCAGGCGGTGGTTGTTGCCAGTGTTACTGCCGCCCATGCAGAGCAGACCTTAAAGGCTATTGAGAAAGGGTACCACGTTCTCTGCGAGAAGCCTCTGAGTATTGACGTTCAGATTGTAAGACGGACCACCCTAGGCCCGCAGGAATGGAGACACCGATTTGCTAATCTACCTTTTCTATCTCGGGACAGGCCCAATCCGTCGTCAAGGCATATACCAAATCCCTCCAGTCCCATCCAAGCCAGAAGGTGATGTGTGGTTTCTCACGCCGTTTTGACTCCTCCTACCGCGAGGCCCACGAGAGAATGGCACGCGGAGACCACGGCAAGCCAGTGGTATTCCGCTCACAAACGGCGGATCTACTCGACACATCCGGCTTCTTCGTCGAGTACGCAAAGACCAGCGGCGGCATTTTCGTCGACTGCTCTATACATGATATCGATCTCATGCTCTGGTTCTTCGGTGAAGACTGCAAGATCAAGAGCTTACAAGCGGTTGGCGTCACCGCTGTCCATCACGGTCTTGAAGCAAGCGGTGACCGCGACAATGCAATTGCAACAATTGAATTCTACGGAGGAAGAATTGCGTCGCTCTACTGCTCGCGTATGATGGCGGCGGGTCAGGAGGATACTACCGAGATTATCTGTGAGCGCGGTTCCTTGAGGGTAAATATGCAAGGACGGAAGAATCACTTCGAGATTCATGATTCTCTAGGTGTGAGACGAGAACTTCCGCAGCACTACTACGAGCGGTTCAGGGAAGCTTTCGTCACTGAGGCCCAGGAGTTTACAGCATCTTGCTTAGAGGATAAGCCCGCACCAATCCCCCTTCAGAGCTCGGTCACGGCCGTGGCTATCGGCCAAGCTTTGCAGCGGAGCTTGGTCAGTGGTGAGAAGATATTCTTCGACGAGAATGGGCTCAAGATATAGAAAAGTTTAGACCCTATCTACGTAAATACTCAGCCCTTCTGTAAATAGAACAAAAATTTACGGTGTGCACTTGTCTGTATCCGGCTGTAAGCCAAGCCCATAGGAAATATCCCATGCAGTAAAAACGGGTCCCTCAGCAGTTTCGACGGACTCTCGAGAATACCTTGTATCATTGACATTCCGTTCCCCGTAGTATGGCCAAAGATCTGCGCTCCCTCCGTCGTGCCGCTGAGATATCCGATAGGATCAACTCCCGCTTGAGAAGCAGCCCGGAGGGAATGCGTCACCCTTACACACGAAACAGAGTATTTATGATATCAGTAGGCTCAGGACACTCGCAGATCCCGGAAGGTCGACTAATGGCTTGTCGGTCTTCGAAATCGGATATGGCGGCGCCCATAGACGCAACTGAGCTTAGTGGCACTGAGGTTGAGTCGAGGATGCCACCTGGGCAGTGTCCTTGAGTACCGGGCTGGAGGGATTACCTACTTGCTCTATCCAAATAAGTACCAGACATGCCGGAATCTTTGCGGGTCGAACGGCGGGCAAGGGAAGAGGGATCGGATGGTGGGCATACGTGAATGAAGAATAACTAAGGGCGTGCCAGCGTAGTTTGTCTAAATCTCACGTTGCAGCTTTCGAGTCATTTGTTCTGAGGTTTAGAAGTTTATCAACTGCATGGCAGAGAATAAATGCCTCACACTATAAAATATAGCTTTTACTTGATTGTCAGGTGTTTATCAACAGTTCTTCCCGTTATTCCAGTTGGTGATTCAGCGAAGTTGGCTTCAGCAGGAGAGAAGTAATGTAAGTAACGCGTCTTAGGGATGGGGGATCGCACCTCACTCTTGTTAGAGAGCCGGGATCAGGACATTATTCTCCGTGCATCCAACCAGCTGGAGACAGGACTTCATTACTCCATGGGGCCATCTCAGCTCCATACCCAAACAGACTATCCGCTCAGGTTCAGCTCTCGTTACAACTCAGCGGGCGCCATAACCAGACACGGAATTCGCTTTCCTGTCCACGCTCCGAAGATCGAGATGTCCGTGTTGATCCTTGGGTGGCAAGAGTTAACCGTGCCTCCTGACACCCCGGAAACGAAAGACCGCCCATTACCCAGTTTTCCCTCCCAACGGAGACTGACAGATGGGAAACGGTGTCCGAAGTCGTAACATCGGAGGTCAGAGGTGGATATATAGGGCTTAAGTCACGCCAAAGCAAAAAGACATCCAAACAAGCCTGACCCCAACGTGAAAGATCCTATAGTCTTCGGCATGGTGCCAACCGTCGTCCAAGCCAACCCTGTCAACCTCGAAAGGGTTTCCGACAACATAGACGCCGCTAACGCCCTCAAAGGAAACCTCAAGAAAGATAGAGATCTCTAAGATGACTCCGAATTCGATAGAGACAAAGACAAAACCAATTTCCCCCAGTTCGAAGATGCCTGCGACGACCGGGTCAAGAACTTCTATGCGCAGCAGCACACCCTGCAAACCGTGGCATTCAACCTCAAGGCGCGTAACGACTTAAGCACAAGTCCTACATGGGTGTCTGGGAGGCCATGGAGAAGTTGAACACATTCATCGATGAATGTGACCCTGACACCTCCGAGTCCCATACGTCCCACCTCCTACAAACCGCAGAGGTACTCCGCAAGGACGGAAAGCCTTGTTGGATGCAGCTGGTCGGGCTCATTCACGATCTTGGGAAACTACTCTTCTTCTTCGGCGCTGAAGAGCAGTGGGATGTCGTGGGCGATACCTTTCCAGTTGGATGTGCCTTCGACGAAAGGATCATCTACGGACGTGATTCCTTCAAAAGGAATGAGGATTATGAGAACAAGATCTATGACACCAAGTTTGGAATTTATTCCCCCGGCTGTGGATTGGATAATGTGATGCTGTCGTGGGGCCACGACGAGTATCTCTATCATATTGTGAAGGATCAATCCACGATCCCCGATGAGGGTCCGGCCATGATCCGCTACCACTCATTCTATCCGTGGCATCGAGAGGGTGCATACCACGAGTTGATGAACGAACATGACAAGAAGATGCTCGAGGCCGTTAGGGCATTTAACCCCTATGACTTGTATAGCAAGAGTGACAGTGTCCCTGACCCTCAGCAATTGAAGGTATGTCGTCACTATGCCGAAATGTCTGTGTTTTCAAGATCTAGAAAGAGACTTGGAGCGGCTTACTTGCATTTCACTATTAGCCATACTACATGGAACTCATCGATGAGTATTTCCCAACGAAGGTCATTCGATGGTAATCGAAGTTTTGCCGCAACGTCCATCCATTTATTATTGTCCTTGGCATGACCTTTTGTCAAACCATCTGAAGCATGCTATGCTTGGTACCGTTTAATCCTATATCTAGAGCAGCAACATACATGCGTCTCCCATTATAAAAGAAAAGAGTGAACTCAGATTCCATACTCCTTCCTCATACATTATGCTCCGCCCCTACCACATCCATCCCCTTCCGTCGTCATTTAAGCGCGTCACTGACATGTCCCTGATGGATGGGGATCAGTCTCAGCCCATTATCGTATCCTCCATGTCAATATTGGATACCGGGAAGATTTCCAGCTTGCAAAGTAAGGGGACCCATGAGACACAACCCCCATAGTCCCAACTGGTAATCTTGGAGCCTGCCTCGCTACGTCATGTCTCACAGAGAGCGCCGCAAACAGGACGCAAGCATTGGCGAGGCCAGAACCCTAAGCAATAGATGCACACTGCTGGTGACTATCTTTGTGCCTGCCTCTTGAGTCAATGGTGTTGAACCTCAAATTCGCGCGTATATTCTATCCGCGATAATGGTTTCCTAGAGTGCGTTGGGAGCCATTCGCATATCCTGTCGGTCCTTGCACTCTTGAGGAGCCAACCGAAACGTTGGCAGTTGCAAGTCATGGTTTGGACGCTACAAGGCGCCCAAAAATCACTTCAAGAAACAAGTCAAACGCACTTCTGTACTGGGAGAGTCGGCCGCCCTGTTTTCAGTCGGACAGTGCTTCGGACCGGCCCCGTACGGCCGGGTAGTCTGGAGCATTTGCTCCATTTCCACAATAAGAAAACCGAACTTTTGGGTCAGCCTTTTAGTTTGAGAAACGGATGATCCATCAATTCACGAGCTGTCTTCCTCTCCTCCGGGAGCCAGGTGAGCATTTGTCGCACAAACGATAAAAATGCCCGTCGATCCTTCTCTTCGAGGAATGGAATTGTGTCCTCTAGACTTCGGGAAGGGATCAAATCACTATGACAGAATTCGTCTTGAACATGGTTAGTATGCCAAATCTTGACATCCAAGGTATCTGTCAACCCACTTTCTGCGTTAAAAAAAGGGCCACCAAAGAGCTCTTGAGCATTATTGCAGAGTTTACCAGTGCCCATTGTGACAGGCTGTGGCCAGTTGTGCACCAACATGGCCTTTGACCTGTCAAGCAATTCCTTGGGAGGGGGTCCAAGTAACGCAATCATTTCAGCGAGGTGTGACCGTGCGCTGTAATCGTCGTTTGTATCATATACTTGCTGGAATAACTCCTTGCTTGCTAGGATATTCCACAACTTGTCGAGTAATAGTATTAGCATTGAGCCCAGGAAGTAAGTATTGACGAAAGAGAAGAGGGAGCTTTTTACAATGCTCATTAACCAGAAGAAAGCAGTTACAGGGTTCATACCAGGGCCCCAAAATTCCAGATATCCGCCTTAAAATCCCAACCACAGCCAAGAATTACCTCCGGAGCCCGATAATGGTCTGGCTGGATGGGGTAGACGCCAACCTGCTCTCGAGATAGTCCGTCTCGAGTAGATGGATTGTCAAGCCTTATTGCAAGCCCAAAATCAGCTATCTGGGGAAACATATTCTTGATTTCTCTCCAATAAGAGCACCGAAGTCATTATGACAGCGGTAGATTGTCCGACCACTCTCCCCATTAACCTTGTAATCCATCGGTTGTTGTCGCCCAATAAAGTCAGTAAGAATTTTCTCGTTTTCAAAGCTCATGAGGATATTGTCCAGCTTGAGATCTGATAAGCGATTAGGTCTTTATATTCCAGAGCACACGCAGAAGAATTGTGACAAGCACTTACCCGTGTGGACAACTTTACACTCTGAGTGAAGATAGTCAAGACCAACAAGGAGGAAGTAGATATAAGCCTTTGCAATAGGCAAGGGAAGCTTGCGATCAACAAAGCGCTTTTGCAAAATCCAGAGCGGCTCTCTCATCGGTTCATACACAAGGCATATATGCCTTCCTTTTGGACCAGTTATCTCGAAGTCATCCATACATGTCCGTAGAATCACGCGGCCATGTTGCTCTGGATTTTGCTGTGTGATGTAGCTTTCAATCTCCTTCTCATGCCAAGCATCGTCGGCATTATTACTATTGATTATTTTCAGGGCCAGTATTTTTTCAGACTGCCATTTAAATCTTAATTGTGAAGGTCAGTGTTGGTTTCTCGCTGGTCAGCATGATAAAGGCATTGGCGGTTCCCGATGGAGGAAAAGCACCTTGAAATGTCTCGGGCGAGCCACACGGTGGATTGCGATCCCCAACCAATTTTGACAAGTAGTTGATAACCCTTAGCCAGTACTTCCCCGGGCTTTGCTGGGTAGAAAGACGCTGCACTGTAGCCAGGACAAATCTCCTCATCAACCAGCGCCTGCTGGGGAATTAGAGGTCCTGCGTAACGCGGTAACTGCGAGGGTGACTTTTGAGCGAGTGAGAACACAGCGCGCCGCGAAGTCGAGGCCAACAGCCGAAGGAGTGACATTGGGCCATCGGAATGTTATTGAAACACCGTGGAGACGATCAAGTATCAAGACGGGAAACTTCCAAGGTTCCGATGAAAGCTTCCAAAGTCGTGCACACCAATAGCCGCCGGGCTGGAGGCGAGTGGAGGATGACTAAGTGCCAAGACCCCTTCAAACGCTCGGGAAATAATACTCTGAAGACAGCATAAAAATAGCATAAATCTTGACATCTGATAAGGTACTGGGCTAAGAAACGCTGAAGGTTTCCAGGCTTTTTTGGAAGCTGCAAACCACACGCAAACGTCAAAGCACCCAAAGGATCACGCCTTACCTCCATCCTCTAGCACAATTTTTGGCCACGTGGGCGCACTGTCTCGCCGAAGCCCTCCTCCGCTGGGTCCCAACCTCCAATGAGAATTTCCAATGACGATTTCCAATGAGGATTCACGATGGTCAGAAACTATCTGAAGCCACCGAACGACAGGATGGAGGTGTCTACGAGCGGTGATAGCGGCCTCGATAATTGATCGGCGGCCCAATCTCACGCAATACGGCCAAGGAGTGGCATCTTCACGAGTATGATCTGAGTCTTAAGGACGCTGTTTGACTTTGCACTCTTCGCTCGGACATGCGCAGCCTTTCTCTCAATACTGAGCACAATGTCTACCGTCCGAGACCGCAAGAGGTGGTACAACATCAAGTGGTTTGCGGACCAGGATACACAGGAGGAGCGAAAGCTCATCCTAAAACTGGATGCCTTGATCGTTCCCTACGCCTTTCTGGCCTACTGGGTCAAGTATGTCGACCAAGCAAACATCAGTATGCATGCCTTCCTTGGATCACCGCAGGTAACCCCAGCTAACGGCGGCTACAGACAATGCTTATGTTTCCGGTGTTCGCGAGGATCTGAATCTTCGTGGAAACGAGCTCGTTCAGTTGCAGACGATGTACACTGTGGGCGCAGTAGTGGGTCAGCTACCGTTTGCTTACCTTTTTACCAAATTCCCAATGTCATGGGTTATTCCTTTCATGGATATCATGTGGGGTGTCTTCACCCTGCTACAATATCGAGTGACCTCCTACGGTGAGCTGATGGCTTACCGGTTTCTTGTTGGATGGTTCGAGGTTTTTAAGCCCCCGTACCATTATAAGGCTTACATCTAACCCCCACAGGCGGCGTTCTTCCCCGGAATGCATTACATATTCGGTGAGTTCTATCCGTCTTCGACGGATTGCACGGGCTTATGTTCTTGCAGGAGCCTGGTACCGAGGGGATGAAATCGCCCGCCGCGGAGGTTGTTTCTACGTTGGACTCACCTTAGGTACCCTTACGGCGAGTTTGATCCAGGCCGGCACATCGGCGAGACTCGACGGGGTTCATGGATTAGCGGGCTGGAGATGGATGTACATCGTTTGTGCAGTCATCACCATTCCGATCGGTATCTTAGGATACTTTATTCTTCCCGGGACACCCGACAGGCCGAACAAGCTGGTCATCAACGACAGGGACATCGAGTTATCAAAGGCCCGTCTCCGACGAGCGGGCCACACATTCCACGGCAACTGGACGATTCGGTCCCTGTTTAACGTGCTGCAGAACTGGAATTTCTGGGCCCTGCTATTGCTGGACATTTTTTTCTGGAACGGCAGCATAAACACATCAACAGGCGGGTACCTGCTGTGGCTGAAGAGCCTAAACAGATTCCCGACGAGCCGTTTGAACGAACTCGGTGCCATCTCCCCAGCTCTTGGAATATTCTATACTCTCTTCATCTGCTTCGCATCTGATCTCGTCCTGGGACCAGCGTGGGCAATCACGGTTGCTCACGTATGGAATATCATCGGTCTAATCATCCTGATCGCATGGGACGTGCAAGAATCCGCGCTCTGGTTTGCTTTCATAACGACCTATTCCGCTGTGTCCATGTCCAGTGTTCTGTATGGCTGGGTGAACGAGCAGCTCCGCTATTCACCAATAGAGCGCTCGATAACACTCATCATCCTCAACACAGTTGCGCAGTCGACGACGGCCTGGACCCCGCTACTCGTCTTTAAAACAGTTGAAGGCCCGCGCTTCACGAAGGGATATTCTTTCGTCCTTGGGAATGCGATATGCCTAATCGTCTTGGCTCATGTCATCAAATACTTTATTGCGCGCCAGGAGTAAGTATACCATAGTCCATATTATTAACAGCAGTGTACTAAATCATCGTCAGTAAACTGGAAAAAGCAAGAACTATGACCAATGCAAGCGATTCAGACGAAGTGCGAGATCCGGAGTCGGGTGCAGGGGTGACATCTGTCGAACCAAATAAGAGTGGCTGACTTCGAAGGGGATGGCTTAACGCGCAATCGGCAGCTAAGATTAATCACTTTTGAACGACAACTGTGTAAAGATCTCGGCCGAGAAGGTTTCGTCATAAAAGGCCAAGATAGATTTTATGTCGTTCTTTTGGCAAGGCCAGGGTCACGCAATAAAGGCCTTGATGATGACATAGATCTCCAACTCCTGTCAGATTCCATATGAGACCACATCCTCCAAGACTTGACCATCTCCATCAATTCCACGGAAACGACAAATGGGAATCTGCCATCAAGGTCGTCTGGTTGCGATTTATGCGGGGTTGATGGCGAATTGATAAGATCTCTTAAGGTACTCCAACTGAATCGGCAGCATCGCTTGCGCGATGAGATGAAGCTATGACGAGACAGCGCGGGGACGAACAGAACAAGCTTGCATTGGTGGGCATGAAAAATAAGAAGATGCAAAAGAACCACTGAGTGCTCAACCGGTTTCCTCCTCATTTCACAGTCAAAATGGGTGATGCCAATGTTACAGGCAGCCAAAATGGCCAGCATGTTGGCAAGAAGAAGATTTTCTTGAACGCATTCGATATGTCGACGGTGGGACATCTGTCTCCTGGACAATGGAAGGTAAGCTGCGTGCGCCGATAAGGCAGCCAAAGAGAAGTGTCTGAGCTGACTGTTGATAGAATCCAAGCGACAAATCAGCCACGAAGCGAAAGCTAGATTACTGGATCAATCTCGCTAAGCTCCTCGAACGAGGCGGTATCAATGCCTTGTTCCTGGCTGATACCTATGGAGGATATGATACCTATGAAGGGAAACTGGACGAGTGCATCAGAAGAGCTGCCCAATGGCCCGTCACGGACCCGACAATCGTATGTGCCCTGTAACCTTGATGATTACGGCAAATAGTTGACAGGGTTCCAGCCGATATCCGCCATGGCCGCCGTGACCAAGAACTTAGCCTTTGCCGTCACAGCGTCGACGTCGTTTGAGCCGCCTTTCCTTTTAGCAAAGCGATTTTCGACTCTGGATCATCTCACGGACGGGCGGTTCGGATGGAACATCGTCACCTCTTGGAAGAAGGCTGCGTTCAAGGCCATCGGGCTTGACAACCCTATTGAGCATGATGAGCGATACCGACAAGCAGACGAATATCTCCGCGTGTTGTACAAGTACGCTCTATAGACTCATTAGCTTTTTGGTCCCGGTTAACATTTAGCAGGCTCTGGGAAGGATCGTGGGCAGACGACGCTGTATCCCCAGACCCTGAAAACGACTCGTACATTGATCCGGACAAAGTCCGTCAGATCAACCACAAGGGAAAGTACTTCTCCGTCAATTCGCGCCATATCGTCGACCCCTCGCCACAACGAACGCCATTCCTCTTCCAAGCAGGGACATCATCAGCGGGATCAAGCTTTGCAGCCTCCCACGCGGAGGGTATCTTTGTCTCCAGCCACTCGCCCAAAGTCCTAGCCCCCAAAATCGCTGCCATCCGCAAGCAGGCTGCAGAGCAAGGCCGTGACCCGCAGTCGATCAAATTCTTCGCTACATTCACACCGATCATCGGACGAACGGAGGAAGAGGCGAAGGCCAAGTACCAGGAGCTGAAGAAGGATGCCTCCATCATCGGAGGACTTGTGCTCTTCAGTGGATGGACAGGCATCGATATCTCGAGGCTTCCACTGGATCAGGACATCACAGCTGCGGACTCCCTCGAGGCAAACAAGGTGACCAGTCTCCTTGACAGCTTTACCACGACCAGCGACGACATTCCCCGATGGACACCTCGGATCGTCGCGGAGAAGGCTGCCATTGGTGGGCTCGGCCCTGTTGCAATCGGAACACCCGAGCAGGTCGCGGACGAGCTGGAGCGGTGGGTTCGAGAGGCGGACCTGGATGGGTTCAATCTCGCTTATGTCACTACGCCGGGAACCTTCGAGGATGTTGTGGACCTTCTGGTGCCGGAGCTTCGCCGAAGAGGCGTCTACGCTGAGGCAGCAGAAGAGGGACTCACAGCGCGCGAGAAGGTCTACGGGAAGGGTCAGGCGGGCCTGAGAGCGGACCATACAGGCAGCCAGTACAAGTACGACGTGTACAAGGAAGAAGCGCCGTATGAGGGTGACTGAGTCATTGTTCAGCCTTTGTTTCCCATGAAAAGCCAGCGCTCCAGCAATGACTATCATCGTAGTTGGGTTCGAACAGCCTTGTACATTTGCCTCATCCAGAGTAGTCCGTTCTTCCCTTGGTCCTTGTTCGACACACGCAGCGCAGAACAAGGTTTCCCAGTTCAGCCCATTCAGGTTAACAACGACCTTCAACGACCTGCTTGTCCATCCTTGATCTCCAGTCGCAGCTCCGCTTGACAAATACCCGGGCTCCTCTGCCTCATTTCAGACCCTCCCTTGTGACCAGCGGGAGGGTGTTAGGCTCTGTCCTCTCCTTTCCCCCTGACCCAATCTCTGAGTTCAGCCCACATGCGAAGAAATTCGCCAGCAGACTTTGATTCTAATTGAGCTCGTCTGGACCGCACTTGGGCTGAGATTTTTTTTCGCCGCTGTCTCCGCCCTCTCCTCTTCCACTCCCCACCAGTCCGAAGCCGGTGGCCTCCGCTGTCCACCTCAAAACACTCAACTTCCATTTTTACCCGAAAAGGCACAGTGATTTCTTCAGCACAGAAAAAAAGGAAACTCCATCCCGCACAGGGAAATTCAACATGACTCGCGGATCGGAGATTTAACCCATGCAACCCCAAGTGTGAGATAAGCCACGCGAATCTCACCCGTGCGAAAGAGCCAACGGAAGCAGCGGAAGTGTTTCCCGCAAGCATCTCAGGTTGTAGTCTCTGGAGAATCAACATACCCACCAATTAGCCCGAGAAAACTCAGGAATTTCACGGACCCAGAAAGGCTTGACCCTGCAGTTCGTCTGGTGGAGGTTGAAATGAGGATGGGCGAGATCAGCGGCCGTTCCAACCCCCAAACCAGTTTGTCTTTCAGTAGTCCGATCTCCCTCACACCGAGTTTCGAGCGTCATTGGGGGCCCGACCTGATTTTTATCATGATACTTCTTTCTACTGGGAATTCACGGTGGCGCTGTGGGCTGCGCGGCTTCTCGACGCTGAGGTGGGATTGAACGAGTCCTCTCACACCTGCACCAATTCCTTGTATGCTTTCGCTGCCTCCCTCCCAGAGGGTCCGACTCCATCTCACGAAATGATCTGTAGCCAAGCCTTCCATCGCACCGGAAAATTCATCGACGATCCCCAAACGTGGAGTCCAAGGCGCTAGAGCTCGAGCAGCTCGGCGAATAAATTGCTGGAAATCCGAACTGGATCTCCTGGGTGAACACCGGATCGTTGGTCTGAACTATTCATGTTAGACCAAACTCTCCGCTGATGGTCAGAGTTTGATTCGATTCTTCGACAAGTGCCGAACTGCTGCGCACCAATGGTATGCTCGGAATCAAACATAGAGCTCTGACTCCAACCCTCTCCATCCATGTGGTTCAGCCGCCAGCGATGCACCTGAGATGAGGATGCAGATCTCAATACAGATCATGATGCAGGGTCACTGTTGTTGACAGAATCCCTCACCCTGGATTTCAGTTGACGGCTTGGGAAATCGGCGTTTGCCTTTCTTTTACAGAGTGTATCTTTCGACATGGTCGATGGTCACTGATCAGTTCCGAGAGCACGCTTCCAGAGGCATCGGCCCGTTTTGGACGCATAATAATTCTTCCCGAGAGAAGAAGGGAAACAAATTCGAACCGGTCTTCATTTCGATATGAAGTATCCACAGCTGGAACCATCCCTGGGTCCTGTTTAGATTGCACTTCGCCGCGTTGATCCATTCAAACTCGGCATGCTGGTTCGGCCGGCAGCCAGCCCTGAGCCCAAGGCGCTGCTTCAGGAGAGATGCACGAAAATCATGATGGGTGAGGAAGCGATCCCGAAGGGACTCTGCTGCATATAAAAGGCAGTACCACCCGTACCGACCCCTCCGAGCCAGTCAGTCATTCTTTCATCCCCCCGGTCCAACTTCAGTCATTCACTTACCACATTCCTTCCCACTCACTTACTCGCGTCAACATGAAGGCTGCTTTCATCACCGCCATTGCGGCCCTCGCCGCATCTGTGGTTGCTGCTCCCACCAAGATCGCTCCGGGTCTCGACTCCGTCACCCAGGCTCTGGGGCTGGATTTGTCTTCCGCTCCCACTGAGGTCACCTCGGATGCTAGCAGTGGAAAGGTCGTTCAGGATCTCGGCCCAAAGGTTAACGACGTCCTCGAAGTCACCGGCTCTAACGCCGAGCGTCTTTTGATCCAAGTCAGCCCAGAGGTCGCTGGGCTCCTATCCACCCTGGGACTTCCCGCTCTCGGCGCCCCCGTCGGTACTATCGTTGCCAGTGCCAGCTCTGTTGGCGAGCTTGTCAAGGACCTTGGCCCTCACACTGAGAACCTCCTGACCGTCGTTGGCGAAGGCGGCAAGTACCTCCTCCTCCAGCTCTCCCCTGGCCTTGCCGGTCTCGTATCTGGCCTCGGCCTTCCTGGCGTTGGTGTACCTGTTGGCTCCGTTGTTGCCACTCTCGGCAACAACTTGAAGCGCGATAAGATCGTTCAGGACCTGGCTCCCCATGTCCGAGACATCCTTGAAATCACCGGCCCCAATGCTGAACGCCTCCTCCTCCAACTCAGCCCTGAAGTTGCCGCCCTTGTCTCGGGCCTCGGCCTTCCCAACGTTGGCGTCCCTGCAGGCACCGTCGTTGCTTCCGCCAGCTCCGTCGGTGATCTTCCCAAGGACGCCGGCAAGCCCCTCGATGACCTCATTACAGTCGTTGGTAAGGATGGTTCCGCGCTTCTGATTAAGCTCTCTAGCCCTGTTGCTGCCCTCCTCTCCGGTCTGGGTCTCGCAGGCGTCGGCACGTCCGTTGGTTCGATTGTTGCGACCCTCGGCAACAATGTTTAAGAAGCAGTGAGTCTTCCGAGTAGTCCAGCCTGTTCATCCTCGATAGATCGTTTAGCTGATGGCTTCGTTCCTACCGTAGCATCCCAATACCCCTTCTATCAGCAAATATTCTTTTCCAGGCTTGAGGATATAACGCGGCGGATTGACGATGTACTTATACTATTCCTGTGATGCAATGAGCCCACGGATGGCTGTTATTGTGGATATATTTTGGAATTTAGCCCGGGTAAAGCTTTAATAAAATTAACGAACGGTCGCCCTATTTACCACTGCGTCGAGTCAGTTTCCCAAGAAAATTGATCCAAGCTTGATGCAGCTACTGTTGAGACCAAGACGCGTACGTCTTGGAGCCTCACCCATTCCACAAGCGTTAATTAGAGTGATTCCTCAACGCCACAATACAGGCCAGGGTAAGAGCGTCCAATCCCCTCGCAGCGCGGACAATTATTGTCACACCAACCCCAGTCAATGACCAGGATTATATTTCCTTGAGAAATCGTTGAGACGGAAAGGAGGCTGGGGCGCGGCGATAAGAGGAATACTGTGATGTCACCTGCAAGAAAGGAGGGACAGACATCCCCCGCATCACCTCGACATCAGGAACAGAGCTCTCAGCTCATTCTTCTCCCCCATACGGTTCATATTTTTTTTTTCTTCTTATCGCTTCAATAATAACCAATTCAGTTATCAAGTTGCTTTGAAGTGTGCTTCTTCGCCTGAAGTTGTCTGAACCGAGATCGGCGAGCTCGAGACAGCTTGTCGCTGCTCAGGAACCCCGATGGCTTCCACCAGCGTCGCCTCAGCTCCCTCCGACGGAACTGGTAAGTTGAATGAGGCCAATTACGTGCTTGGTAATTTGCTGAATATATGTAGGCATCATCGACCTCGATCCGTGGCTGGAGCCTTTCCGGAATGCCATCCAGCGGAGATTCAAATATGTCGAGAGCTGGATCAAGACCGTTGATGAGACAGAGGGAGGATTAGATAAATTCAGCAAGGTGACTGCCGATTTGCTCTTCAGATTAGGAGATTCGCACCTGTATTGAAGTTCAGCGTTCATTCTGCTAACCGGGATATTCCAAGCACAATAGGGCTACGAGAAATACGGATTCAACGTCTCTGAGAACGGCGACACCACGTACAGAGAATGGGCTCCGAACGCCGTAGAGGCTGCGCTGGTTGGGGACTTCAGTACGTCCGGTCTGGAGGGTTTATTCACCAGTTAGCGCAATACTAAGATTGGCAGACAATTGGGATATCACGGCCCACATCATGTCCAAGAATGACTTTGGTACCTGGGAGATCACTCTTCCAGCGAATGATGGTATCCCAATAATTCCGCATGATAGCAAAGTGAAGGTATATATTTTTGATCTGCCATAGCATCAATCTATTTCTTCGCGCCGTATCTTACCTCTTCGCAGATCACTATGGTTACACGCAGCGGCGAACGAATATATCGGATTCCAGCGTGGATAAAACGCGTTGTGCAGGATTTGGACGTCTCTCCCATATATGAGTCTGTGTTCTGGAACCCTCCAAAAGCGGACCAATACCAATTCCAGCATACTCGCCCCCGAAAACCTAAAAGTCTCCGTATCTATGAGGCTCATGTGGGCATTTCGTCTCCGGATACCAGGGTCGCGACGTACAAGGAGTTCACTGCTAATATGCTCCCCCGGATCAAGTACTTGGGATATAACGCTATTCAGCTCATGGCTATTATGGAGCATGCGTATTATGCCAGCTTCGGCTACCAAGTCAATAACTTCTTCGCAGCCAGCAGCCGCTACGGGAACCCTGAGGATTTGAAGGAACTCGTTGACACAGCGCATAGCATGGGCTTGGTAGTACTTCTTGACGTGGTGCACAGCCACGCGTCAAAGAATGTTGACGACGGGTTAAACATGTTCGACGGTAGTGACCACCTCTACTTCCACTCTGGAGCTAAGGGTCAGCATGACCTATGGGACAGTCGACTATTCAATTACGGGAACCATGAAGTTTTACGATTTCTTCTCAGCAATCTCCGCTTCTGGATGGAGGAATATGGTTTTGACGGTTTCCGGTTCGACGGAGTCACCAGCATGCTCTATACCCATCATGGTATTGGGACGTACGTAAACTTGATTCCTAACACATTCAGGATCATCCTAACCGAATACACAGCGGTTTCTCTGGTGGATACCACGAATACTTCGGTCCGGCAGTTGACGACGACGGCGTTATGTACTTGGCTTTGGCGAACGAGATGCTTCACCGTCTCTATCCTGACTGCATAACGGTAGCAGAAGACGTCTCGGGAATGCCAGCACTATGTTTGCCGCACAGTATCGGCGGTGTCGGATTCGACTACCGTCTTGCTATGGCTATTCCAGATATGTACATTAAGCTACTCAAGGAGAAATCGGATGATGAATGGGACATCGGAAACCTCGCCTTCACCCTGACAAACAGACGTCACGGCGAGAAGACCATTGCGTACGCAGAAAGCCACGACCAAGCGTAAGTCATTGCCAGATCCCCTACCCCAAGATATTCGAAGGGCGCATGTTAATGTCATCTGCAGCCTTGTCGGCGATAAATCTCTCATGATGTGGCTCTGCGACAAAGAAATGTACACGCACATGTCCGTCCTCACCGAATTCACTCCAATCATCGAACGCGGCATGGCTCTCCACAAGATGATCCGCCTCGTCACCCACGCCCTCGGCGGCGAAGGTTACCTCAACTTCGAAGGCAACGAATTCGGCCACCCGGAATGGCTCGATTTCCCGCGCGCCGGCAACAATAACTCCTTCTGGTATGCCCGCCGCCAGCTCAACCTCACAGAAGACAAACTTCTCCGCTACAAATTCCTCAACGAATTCGACCGCGCCATGCAAACAACCGAAGATAAATATGGCTGGCTCCACGCACCCCAGGCATACATCAGCCTCAAGCACGAAGGCGACAAGGTTCTTGTCTTTGAGCGTGCCGGTCTCCTCTGGATCTTCAACTTCCATCCTACCAACAGCTTCGCAGATTATCGAGTTGGTATTGAGACAGCTGGCACGTACCGGATTGTTCTCGATACTGACGATAAAGAGTTCGGTGGCCTGGGACGTAATCTGAAGGAGACGAGGTTCTTCACGAGTGACATGGAATGGAATGGGAGGAAGAATTTCCTCCAGGTTTATCTCCCCACCAGGACGGCACTGGTAAGTACCTCTTACCTATCCTTATTAATTCCTGCTCTACCTCCCCAAGGACGCAGTGCTAACTTGCGTTTGTCGTCATAGGTTCTTGCATTAGAAGAATCGTGATCGTACAATTGCACAGGAAGCCACTGACTGATATGTCTCCGATTCACCATCGTTTCACTAACTTACATACTACGGCAGTCAAGACAGCCAAGTGTACTGAGCCATCTACGTCATAGTTATTGTCTCCCCCTGCAGAACATGTTCTTAACATAATTCGAAACCATTGCCTGTTTGTTCAGAATCTTACAATTTCTTTCATACCCTTGAGGTAACGGTTAGCATAGATTACAGACGGGGAAGACATATTCTAGGAAGGAGCCCACACTGTGCGCTCTGAGAGAGTTTTATATGAGGGAGGCATGAAGTCTTTTACAAGACACGAAGATAGAGAGCAAAGTCTGAATCTAAACCAAGTTTTCCAATCCAACAAAAGAAAATGAGTACATATTGTTGTTCCCTGCCCGAGGGTATAAGGCTGGGTTGTGGTCATTTAGGTTTACTTACATGAGCACAGTATATTGTCACACAAGCCCTGGACGCTTCTCATCCAGGACTTCAAAAAAATGCTGAGGACCGTGGTTGTTGTGTAAGTGCTCTTTCCCTTTGAAATGTATAGGAGATGGGCCTGGCTTTTCAACTTCCTTCTTCTCAATTCGAATACTGTACATCGACGGAAAATGGAAAACTGAGAAAAGGAAGTCCATATCTAACAAAAAGGAAAAGGGCGCTTCGAAACAATATTACATCTAGGCCTTGTTGGAGAGTTCGGCCAAGATCTTCTCACCCTTGGCACGAGCGGAGGCAAAGTCACCAACCATGTAGAAGGCAGCTAAAAAGAGGAAGTTAGCATCGCTAAATCATTGTGAGACAAGTAGAGCAACACACCCTCAGGAAGATCGTCACCCTCGCCGTTCATGATAGCCTTGAAGCTGTTGATGGTGTCCTTGAGGTCAACCAGCTTACCCTCGATACCAGTGAAAACCTGAGCGACAGTGAAAGGCTGACTGAGGAAACGCTCGAGCTTACGAGCGCGCTCGACAGTAAGCTTGTCAGCCTCAGAAAGTTCGTCCATACCCAGAATGGCAATGATATCCTGGAGAGACTTGTACTCCTGAAGCATCTGCTGGACGCGAGTAGCGGTGTTGTAGTGCTCCTCACCGACGATACGAGGATCGAGCATACGAGACTTGGAGTCCAGAGGATCGACAGCAGGGTAGATACCCAACTCAGAGATACCACGGGACAGGACAGTGGTGGCGTCCAAATGAGCGAAGGTGGTGGCGGGGGCAGGGTCAGTCAGATCGTCAGCGGGCACGTAGACGGCCTGGACGGAGGTAATGGACCCCTTAGTGGTGGTCGTAATACGTTCCTGCATACCACCCATGTCAACGGCAAGAGTGGGCTGGTAACCGACAGCGGAGGGGATACGACCAAGAAGGGCAGACACCTCCGAACCAGCCTGGGTGAAACGGAAAATGTTGTCAATGAAGAGCAGCACATCCTGACCCTCCTCGTCACGGAAGTACTCGGCAATGGTCAGACCAGTAAGGGCGACACGGGCACGGGCACCTGGGGGCTCGTTCATCTGACCGAACACAAGAGACACCTTGGATTCACCATCGAGTTTGATGACACCAGTTTCCTGCATTTCGTGGTACAGATCGTTACCCTCACGAGTACGCTCACCGACACCAGTGAAGACGGAGTAACCACCGTGAGCCTTGGCGATGTTGTTCTTAACGAGAAAAAGTTGGTTAGATAGTGTCAATTAGCTCTTGGTCCGGTATTGAAACTTACAATCAACTCCTGAATGAACACAGTCTTTCCGACACCGGCACCACCGAAGAGACCAATCTTACCACCACGGGCGTAGGGAGCAAGGAGATCGACGACCTTAATACCAGTTACGAGAATCTCAGCGCTGGTGGACTGCTCGGTGAAAACAGGAGCCTCAGCGTGGATAGGGGCGTACTTGGTAGCCTTGATGGGGCCACGCTCGTCAATGGGGTCACCGGTGACATTGACGATACGGCCAAGAGTGCCAGGGCCGACGGGAATGGTGATGGGGGCACCGGTGTCACGGGCGGCAGCACCACGGGTGAGACCCTCGGTACCTAAAGCAGAATATCAACATCTTGTTCGGCGCGATGGGAGGGAGAAAGGGCGGAGAAAAGAGCGCGTATCGTTCACACTCATAACCCAATACAGCAGCAACTTACCATCCATAGCAATAGTACGGACAACATTCTCACCCAAGTGTTGCTGTTACCGGTCAGTCATGCGAACTTGATGTCATCGGTCGGGTCTGGGTGCCGTATACATACAGAAACCTCGAGGACCAGCTTCTGGCCGTTGTTGTCGGTCTCAATGGCGTTGAGAATGGCGGGAAGCTTCTCTCCCTCGAACTTCACTGTAATCCCAAGTCAGATATCGTGTTTAGGCGCATGTAGCGGGTGGTTGTTGATGGATGTTGCGATGGAATGGATGGTAGGAAAAGATTTTCGCGCTGCCGCCAACGGGGAGGATTTGGCGAGTGTCGAGGTACTCACCGTCGACAACGGCACCAATGACCTGGTGAATCTTGCCAACGGAGCCGGCTTCGGTACTGGCGAACCTAGCGAGGGAAGGCAGGCCATTGAGCTTGGAAGACTGGAGGGCGCGGCGTCCGACGAGGGAGGGTCGAGCAAAGGCAGCCCTCCCGAAGGTCCGGGCCAGACCGCTGTTAACGAGGGAAAATAAGGGTCAGCGCGCGAATCAAAAAAAATACTAAATAAAAAATTAATTTTAGTAGGACAAACCTCTTGAACATGGTTATGGTGTTGAAGAGCGAAAAGGGTATAGGATGAGGTCAAAGAGAGGAAAGGATGAGAGAGGAAGAGAGGAGGAAAGGGAAGAGTTGAGGTGAGGTTGGAACTTGGGACACGAATGTGGCCGGCTTAGCCTGCCTGGGGCCTTTCCCGAACGGGTCCCGTGATGTTCCGTACCGAGCTGCAAAAAAGAAAACAAGGCAGGATAGCAATGGCAGGAGCCTGAATTTTCCATAGTTGAAGCTATTATTGAGATTTCAAGTACAGACAAAATGAACTCTCTCCCATCGTGAACAATGCTAGCTGCTGGATTGGCTTTGTCGACGGAGCTTGCCCGTCCGGTTGTTACGGGAACTCAGAATGAGGAGGTTCAAGGTCTTGGCACCCGGGTGCTCCAGCCCGGTGAACAAGAATAAATACGTGGTGAGTGGCCCCAGAAGCCTTGAGCTGCGGTAATTCATAAGTAGTATCGCATATAAACGCGCAGATACAAGTAGAATCGTATCCTTCTTGTCATGATGTTGGGGTCTACTTTCGAGCACCCCTCATCTCACCCCTTCCGGCGAAGAACGGAAGTACCAAAAATTTTCACAGTTCGTTTTTCTCCGATATGAAGCAGCCCTGTCATTGTCAGTCTCCCAGGCCACCAGCGTTAGTGACAGACATAGTTCTCGAAACCCAAACATATGCATATCAATCGCGCCATGAGCGACTGCACAGGAAAATTTAAGCCATATCCTCTACAAGAAGCTCAACTCGCAGATACACCGAACCTTCCCGCTCAATCGACAAGGAAGTAAAGTCCGAATCTATACCCAAGTAGTGTGCGCAACATTGTTATTGAGACCCAGTTAGACAAGCCTAGAAAGTATGGCAACAAAATGTTCTATGGCTACAAAGGAGATACATTGATTATGGCACAGTACGAGATACACAGGTTTTTCGGTTGGTGTTGACAAAACAAGTGGGACACAGATAATGGCTGTGTCCACCAGCAGGGGGCGCGAGACCGGCACTGCCAGAGAGTATTGGGCGATAGACGCTCGGCTCCATAGCGACTTATCCAGTATGTCCAGTCGCTGTACCCGACTCTCCCAAGTTCCGTACATCAATTTATGACTTCTCAGCAGGCGGGCTCTGGACGAAGCCCTGGCCCTCGTAACCCTCACTGCTAATACCGTAGATAGGGTTGATCTTCTCCCGCTGTTGTGGGAACGAAAATCGTCAGCGTTTGGTCAATTGGCCACGAAAGGGAGAAGCACGCGAAAATTATTAATCAACGTCAAGTAGTCCATGGTAACGTACCAGAGCGTATTCATTGGAAGCCTCCTGCCATTCCTTGCTCATCGTCTTGGGCTGCGGCTTAGCGAACAGGTGGATGGCATAGAAGACGGCGATAGACACAAGTGTAAGCTGTGTGACCTTGATAAAGATCTTAAAGCCTTCTCCCTTAGGAGGGGTCGCACGGGGCCCGTGAGGACCGAAAGCAATCCAGTAGGCTATCTCATTGAAAGTATCGCGGTCAGCAAAACTCTGAAACAGTCTCTATAACAGGCATTGCGCGGAAAATGTTTTACATACCGGCCTTCTTCTCCTGCACAGTCATCTGGTGCCAGTCGACCTTCATGCGGTCCCTCAGTTGCATCCATAGGTCGGCCTGCTCCTGAGGGGGCATGGTCTCCCATCGCTTCTCGATACCGGCGAGTGTAGGATTGGCAATAGCGTGCTCGGAGGAAGCGCGGGTCTGCTGGGGGGTGATAGACTTCTTCTGGGCCTGAGGGCGGGCATTGGCACAAGCCATGGGGCCCGGAATAGTGCGGTAGGAGCGAATGGCAGGCATCGGCATGGCCGAGCCACGAGCAGCAGCTCTGGCGACGGAGCGGGAGAGCATCGTGTGCGAGGGGCCGAAGGGCAACTAAAAATGAATTGATGATGGAAAACCGCTCTCCTGGGGGTGAGAGAGTCAATTCCTCAGGACCGAGAATGATTGGTGAGGGGGAACGAACCGAAACTTGATCGAAACTCGCGATGGCAGAGACAGGCGACGTGCGAGTGTGGAAGTTCGAGTTCAGATGGCGAGCTAGTCGGCTTTGCGGCCGCTGTGATTGGCCCGCTGCCACCACGTCCATCCCCCTTCCTGTCCGTTCCGAACGTCACCCTTCCCACCAGCGGACTCTCAACTCTATTCCACTGACTCTCGTACCTTCTAATCCTTCGATTCTAATACTAGTACTCATTGTAGCTTCAATACAGGGCTCTATACATGGCGAGTTACAAGAATCGCACTTCCACCCTCCCTCTCCCAGCACCCGACCTACCAACGTGGCTCCTCATCTTCGAGTCACCGATCAAGGAAAATGCCCTCGCGATTCTTTGGTGATATTGTGAGTCCTACTCTACACCGAGCTGCGGAAGTCATCCTCACCGCAGACAGCAGTTTCTTGTACAGGCGAACGCTAACGAAGAAGGGAAAGAAGAAAATGACGAGATACATCCTCCCGGAAAGCTCGCCCACGAGGGAGTTGCCATGGTCGCGAAAAATAGATACGGTCACTATTGCGGCAGTCAAGTCGTAACGATCTGAGATTGAACTATATGCGTGCAGAAAGGTCATCGGCACCCCGCAAAGGCGAAAGCCTAACCAGGGTGGTTAAGCGTAGGAACCCGCGCCCACAAAGTCGTTTAGCCCGGACCCAGCCGAGGCCATTTGTTTATTTAACTTTACCGCCGCTGGCCTCAGCGAGGACAGCCTTCCACTCAATCTCGGACTTGTCGTCGGCGTGGATGGAGTTATGGACATTGAGGGCGTTCTTCAGAACCTCCCGAGTGCTGGCGTAGATCATTGACCACTGTTTTTCTCCATGTCAGCAGACTGCTCCGTGGTCAGGACGGTGTAAGGCAGACATACGAGAGTTGGGGTATTACTAGGCACCCAAGAGATGAAGACGATCTTGCTCCTGCATTTGAACGGGTGGTAAGTAAGGCTTCCTCCATTTTTGTTGGGCGACCACGAATCTCCATACCTCGAACCCTCACCAGCACCCAGCTCATACTCAACATCGTAGACAGCGTAGCGGGGAGCAGGGTTACCCTTCGCGTCCTTTGCGTTCTCAAGCTTGGAGCGGAAAACCTCATAATCCTGCTCTTCCGAGACCTCATCGACCACAACCTCCTTCTTGTTGTCGGCGATCTTGAAGATAATGAACTTGGGCTTGGCTCCCTTCGTACCGCCCGTCATGCGGAACTTATTGAATTCGGTGATGCATGCATCCTGAACGGTGACACTAACAATTGCGCCCAGTCAGTATCGTATACGAGACGCCGAATGAGGATTATCTCGGATGCGAACGATGCCACAGGGGGGACACAAATCAACATACCCAGATGCGAGCTATATGACAATAAACCGTTAGATTACGACAAACCTCAGAGACCGCAAGTGGGAAGAGAAATACATACAGACATTGTTTCCTTCAAAGGCGGAGGTTTTGTTAGGCACGCTGTAACCTGCAGGCAAACGACGTCAGCGGAAGTTGCTCGCCTCTTGGTCCGGTGAGATCTAGATGGGGAGGAATGCGAATAGAACGCTTCGGCAAGGTTCACCCACCAAAGACGACAGAGGGGGAAACTAGGTACAAGAAGACAAGCGGCCTTGATGACTTGCTCGTGGGATCTGGGGATTTTAAAGGTGAGAAGGGGAGTGAGAGAGGAGAGGGTGGTGGGAACCTAGATGGAGATAGAGGGGCATTTCCGAGTTTAGGTGTGCTTGCGTCTGTGGTGGGGGGAGCCCCTTAGCCGCACGTGATTTCGCTGTCGTAAGACCCAAGCAAAGCCACAATGTCCCCGCCTGATCTTTTCTCTCAAAGAGAATGTTGACTCGATGAAATCGTGCGGCCTGTAGTCTTCATCGTTTCTTGTCGAGGCTGCCTAGCAAATTACTGAGGGTGTTCGATTTCAGGGCACGCCAGACTGGCCAAATTGTAAAAATTCTTTGATTGCAGGTCACAAACGTAAGTATGCGTACATACATCAATATGTACTTAAAAGTCCATTATAATGCCGGTGGACAAGATCAAAGCGGAATATTTCCACTGCACATCTGCGAATAGAAGCTCTTACTCTCCGGATCAGTACGCTTTGGAAACACCCGAGTGCTTGAGATGAAGTGTGGTATCTGGTACTGTCGTAAGAGCAAGAGAAACTCAAAGCAAGAAGAGCATGTCTAGCAACGGAGAGCATTTTGGCCGCTGTAAGAAAGGGGTATATAAAGTAAAGCGCTAAGGGAAGAAACACGTCTCTGACGTATCCGGGATCTCGATGGACTGTGAAAGCCGAACCAGGGAAGTATAAACGCGCAAGAAAGGTAGGCTGAATGTAATTGTAGACACTCGCTAAGGAGCACCCGCCGGCTATACTTCTCTGGAAAACGTATCGCGAACATCTCCCACAGGCACCGCCGCCTGATAGGGAAGAAGGAAGTCGTGTGCGCCATGCGATCAAGAAAGGGGTAATCGACCCTGCCCCGAAAGTAAGCAAGAGGGGAAATTGCTGCGCGAATCATCGACAAGAACAAGAGGCGTTATCGTGAAGGCGTGGACCGGCATAGAAGATACATGCTCTAATCAAGGAAAAGATGCACATTTATCTGCTGGTTTTCAGGGACTCTCGTCACCTTGTCCACCCTCAATGATCTTGCTCCAGTGTTGAGGAAGACAAACGCAAACCAAGGGGAAGGCTTTGATCTCGCCACTCGGAGCCGGAGAAGTCCTCTGTGAACCACTAGAGACACCACTATCGCGCTGTTCGCGATGCCTGGCATCATATTCTTCGGCAGTCTCGGGGACACGAACGCCCGTTGCCCAACCATCATCCCAGATACCAATCACCTTAAGCATTTCTCCACGTTCAAGTCCAAACTCATCGCCTGCCCGCGGTTGGTATGCCCACAGGACCGCAACTTTGTCACCAGGATGAATGTTATCCTGTGAATAGTAATCCTGGAAAGAGGATAGCTGCTCTGACTGCCCACTCGTCAAGCCTTCTGGAGACGAGTATTGGCCGATAGTACCTGATCGAGGGGACGTATCACTCCCTGCACCTGCCAAGGCCGAGCCACTCGAAAGGGAACCCTGGCGCTTGCCAGTGGTGGGCGGAATTTTCTTGGACATCGCCCCAGGGCTTGCGAATCCCTCAGAGTCAGAAGTATCGCTGTATTTGGCACCACCAAACAAATTTGTAGAATTGCGAGAGCGCTCAGGAGAAGAACTCGGTATCTCTCGTAAGGCGGACATTCTAGCGACACGTCCAGGAGCACCAGCAAAATTTGGTTGGGTTCCTGGCTGTTGCAAAGGTGAACCTTTCCTTTGCGGATTTGGTTTGTTCAAGGAGCTGTCATCTCCCGCTTCGCGTCTTCGTCGGCAATAGTAAATGAGGCCAAATGCTATCAAAGCAGCTAGAAGAGCAAAGCCAGCAACGGAGCCGATAACAATGCCAGCTATTTGCCCACCCGATAAGCCATCTTCTGAACCATCTCCCGCTGCGGGGTCAGACGTTGATGTAAAAATAGGGACAAACGAGGTTGATGGAGTTGGAATATCGACACCCTGGCATCGACTCGAGGCATTTGCATTCACACAGCAAGAGTCCGTCGAATTGGGGGAGCTCGAAGCGCAGTATCCGCAGAGCCCAATGAGATTAGATCGATAGCCACACTCGTTCGGCTCATTGTCCGCCGCCGAGATACATGTTGCGGTGAGAGCGCCCTCTGGTCCGGTACACACCGAGAAATCTGATCGGATTTGGTTCAGATAATCGCTCCGTCTTTGGGGGCAAAGTTCGTCGTTGACCACGATCTCTTCCTCACTAGAAGCCATCAACGCCTATTGCACGCCGTCAGAAGATTATATAAGAGGAGAGCAAACGGGCTACGCACGCAATCTTCAGCGCAGAGAGGCCGCAGTTGTTCGTCCGACAGGTCGCAGTCACCCCCAGAACTCTGGATCAATCCATTGCAGATGGTACTCGTAGTATAGCGAGCATAATATTCACTAGTGTTAGAGAGGTCGACCCCCTGACAACCCAAGAATACGTCGTATCTAGAAACGGATGAAGAGATGAGTGTGTTTCCTCACGAAGGAGTCGGTGTATACTCACTTTCTCTCAACATACGACCCCAGGACGTATCTGCTAAGTTCCCGGTCGAAATCCGCCAGATTCGAAACATTTTGCAGAAAAGGGCTACAGCAATTAGCGAATGCAAGTCTGATATTTTGGCGTGAGATAGACGCACAAATCAGTGAAGAGATTAGGGTTGGTGGAAATTGAAGAAATATTGAAGGCAGGACATTGCGTGGAGCCTGACAGCGAGATGCAGGTGCCGGACATGGCGTTCGTATGTTCCTCGCGAACCAGATGTTTGCTGCTTGGATATTCAGGGCGGGTGGAATCAATCGCAAATCGGTAGTCAGTCTAGAGGGCGAATCGAAAGCACCGCCCTGTCATGTTGTGCCGCTCTTCTCGTGTCTATATCAATCCCATTTGCCTTGCAGGCTCGCGGTGACAGAGTCGAAAGTCCAGCAATGAATGCGTCGAGGCGGTAAAGGAGCGGCAGAGAGCTGAGTCTCGGAAAAGAAGATAAGGGGTGAGAAGAGAGGAAAGGAAGAAGAGAAACGGCCACAAAAGTGGTGATGAAGTGAAGTGAACAATGCAAACGAGTGACCAGGTTCCGCACAGAACAATTGCAGGAGGAGAACCAAGCAGCGAGAGGCAAAGGGGAGAGGGACGAGGGCAGGGAGAGGGAAACACACGATGGCTGATCGGGGGGACGACTAGGCCCAGGAAGAAGTAGTTGCAATAATGAAAGAGGAATCGGCCCAGCTCTGCACAAACCGAGCCTCGCCTCGCAGGCGTGATTTCCCTGATGGGGCTTGCCTGTGCAGACAAAGAATCCAGGAACCTGGGGTCGAGTTCCCAGATATTCGGTACTTGAGAAGCTCAAAGCAAGGTACAGCACCGTTTCGCGACGAAACAAATTGAAGAAACCGAGAATCGCAGAGCTGAGTGCTCAACCGCAGCAAGGTTGGCCCGAAAACTTCAAAAGGGGGGAGCTCGGTTGGAGGTTTTGCCAATTAAACCAGCCTCCACTTTGCGAGGAGCCAAGCTGTTCAGGCAGTCCAACACCAGAAAAAGAGTTACACAACGCCTCTGTAAGGTTCGACTGAGACGAAGTGAAGCGTTATTATTCCGGCAGTTTGCCAGGGGTTAATAATTTGGTTGATCTCACAGTTGATGCAGCCCTGCTCCGCTGCGATCTCCCAAAACACTTCGATGCGACTGAGCGAGGAGGGAGGTGGGACAACAGTGGAAGCCACGGCTGACAAAGATACGACAGATTGTGATCTGTTTTTGAGGCCCTTGGTCCAGGCGTTGATCAATTGACGTGGCAGATCACCGACAAGGCTTTTGACACATCGCAGCAAAGCGTCCTCGTGAGAGGCCGGGAACGTGGGATAGAGATCACCGACTCCGGAGGACAGCAGGGATGTCGGTCTGTTTACGGGAGCTTCGATCTGTGGAACCCTCCCAGAAGCCGCAAGTGTTGTTCCCCGGAAAGGTTCCCTTGGTTGTCTGCCCTGGCAAGGGCCACCGCAAGGCCCCAATCCATTTTCCTCTTGGAAGTTGAGTTTTGTTGACTTTCGAGCGCTCAAGGCCGTCGTTTCAGATTCTGCAGGATGGCTCTGTGTCAGCCCTGAGGGCGCCGTTCCTGGCCTCGGTCTCTGCTTCGATTGGGCCGATCTTAATTTTGGGTCTGAAGTCCAAAGAACCTCATGTTCTGTTGGAAATATGAATGGCAGCGTCCACATCGAGTAATGATGCTTAATCAGATTCTTTATTTTCAAAACAGCGATGATGACACAAATAATAGCTGAATAAAGCTAGGTTCCTGCACAACGAGGATTTCACTCTTGAGATTAGCCGTCAACCACGAGAATATATATCCTGCGGGTGCTTGTCTACGGGTGGATGACGACGATTCGCCAGCCTTCGATCATTTGAAAGAGGTAATGGACATTAGAACACTTGAGGTCTTGTTGTTCTTGTAACCCTCTTTTCACTAAATATGAATCTTGGCCTTGTTATGACCTGCATGATCGACTTTGACCACGACTATACGCGTCACAGCCGCACAGCCCAGACGAATCCGCCAGCTTGCCTTAGCAATAAGAATAATCCGACTGCGTAGTAATTGTAATGTGAGGGGTTGAAATGCCGCCATCTCCGATAACTCTGAAGCCACATCGCTTCGTCGCAGACCCAGCAGGTCGAGGATTGAGTGCTCTATGCACGCCCTCCTTTTGTTCGATACTCTTGACTCCAGAGTACACTCAGGTACCCTTAAAAAGAGGCGGACCCAGCGGTCTGGGTGTATTGATACTCCCCTTCGAGGTGGCCCAAGACACACGACCGCCATATGCGCAGCGATGGACAGAAGATTTCCAGGGGTTAAGTTATTGACCCCCTCCACGGCTGTCGTCTACCGTGTGACCACATTTGTGACCTTAAATTTCATCGCACGCCACAGCAAGAGAGAAGAACATTATCCATCGGAGGAGTAACTGAGACTGCCATTCTTATTCCTTACTTGTAGAACAAGGGCACAGATTGTGCTTCTCCTGAAGAGCGCTCAACTAAAAGGGGCGAAACTAAACTCAAAAGACCAGACGAGGTCGGGAAGGTTGCCTCATTCGGCGTGGGACTTGGCAAGACCCACTTCTAGTTTCCCCCCGCTAACCAGATCCGGCATATCGGAAACCTAATCACATCAAGGCCGGAATCGTCGTCAGAGTCCACAACAGAACCAAGGGCCACTTTCAAGTCCCCTTTCAGCAACCCATCAAGCATGTTAGCTCAGGGGAAGAGTTTTTTTTGGGTTTGTATTTCTTGTAGATAGGGTTGAATGGTTGTTTTCTGTTTTGTTAATACCGTAGATATTCTTTCTATTTAGGGGTGAGCACGGCCCCGGAGCACCGGTGTTTTTAACCTAAATAAGACTAGCATGGTGTTCTCGCCGAGATGCGTGGCGCGTCAACGTAGTTCCCTTTCAATGTCCACTATAATAACCAGTCCAGCATGTTAGCTCAGGGGGAGAGCGGTAAGTCCATCACGTGACATCCATAATAAGAAATCATCTGCTAACTTGGCTGCAGCCGGGCTCATAACCCGGAGGTACGTCAACACAAAGACAGTCCGAAATCGCACCGTTCTAACAGCACCAGGTCCCTGGATCGAAACCAGGACATGCTATGTCTACTTTTTTGTCCTTTCTCCCTTGCCTTTGTCTGATCTGATCTTCATTTTCATGTTCTCCTTGTTTTGATACCAATATTCGACGCAGCCTGGCATCCCTCATGCACTATAGTAATCATCTTGTCTCCAGTTTTCCTGTCGCACCCGCTTTTTCTCCCACATGAGCTTCAAGTGGGCTTTCATCCGTCTTGCTTTTGTGTTGGTGACTGATGCGTCACACAATCGGCCGGTGAGCCCTAATTTTGGCGCTAACCCGGGGGTTCCATTCCCACCAACCATCCTCAACAAATCACGTGAGTAAACGTCATCTGACTCGAGGCTGTACCAGCAGGCATCCGCCAAGGGCCTGCGTCATGATCACAGGTGGGAAGTCTCATCAACCCTCTGCTGGAGCACACCTCCCTCAGGAGATTCAGGATCCTGCGCGATATTTCTCTTCCATAACTGCTATCCCATCGCAACGATGTGCGGCTCGGACATCTTCCTTGCCATCCTCGCCGTCTTCTTTCCGCCCGTTTCGGGTAAGTCACTCATCTCCCTGGCCTCCTGTTTTCGTATCTTTCACTGACCCTCTGCTTCTAGTGTGGGTTAAAGTAGGTGTTTGCACGGCCGATTCTATCATAAATATCGCTCTCTGCTGCCTCGGCTATGTCCCTGGCCTCCTTCATGCCTGGTACATCATCCTCAAATATCCGGAGCCGGACTACGACGACCCATCGTACGAGCCAGTGCGGAGAGGAGATGTTGAGGGCGGGCACGTAACATACTACTATGTCTCGCACCAGCCCGCTCCGAACCAACCTCCAAGAGGATATGGCACTTTACCCCCCCAGCAAGCCTCGCACTCCCTCTCACAGCCTCGGCAACCGACGCCTAAGTCTCACCCTGAACAAGGTGCAGGTGGTAGCAGCAGCCAGGGACATGACGACTCCCGTCCGCCTCCCACGTACGCCGAGGCTGTAAAGGGAGACCACAAACTACAGGATCATGATTAAGAGAAGGGGCAGTCTGTATACTCTCTCACCCGCTCCTAGACATTCCCACCGTCCATATTGTTTCTCGCCCTCGAACCTATGACCCTTCAACGAATTATTATTGATGAGCGTTGTGATGTATCATGAGCTGTTTATGCGACTGCTATTTGTATTGTGTCCCTCGAATCCTCCTTGTTCTGTAATCACTTTGAGCCTCCGACGGTTTTCTTTGTATGACCAGCACCCCAGGTATATCTTGCGATTCTGTATGAGTGCGCCCCCCCGTTACATCTATACGAACGACGGGACTATTATATTTTAATATGTATATTTATATAGATCTATAAATCTGAATTCGTTGAGGAGAAAGGCAAGGCGTCCAATTGAATTGGGTGCGGCCCGAGACCCTCACATGTTCTGCACCCGAAGACTCCCGCGACGTTCTCCACCAACTTTGGAACCTACCCGTTCACTGTCAAACAACATACCGGACGGTCTCCGTGACCTCTCGCAGCCAGCATGCAGTCGATGCCCTTGCTACTTAGACAATCTTTACGTTCGAGCCTTAATATACCCAGGACATCCCGCCCGCTACGGTCGCCCGTTTCTTCAATTCGAACCCCCGGAGCTCCTCGCTCCTCCAGATTTGGACCGCGAAATTTCTCAGTCTGCCTACGATGCCAATTCCGATCGCAGCCGGCCTTCTTCTTAGACGAGGCGAAAAAGTCGACAGATGAAAAGCTCGATGCTAAAGCGAGAGGTGGAGAAAGCCCTTTACCTACACCGGAGGGTGCCTGGAATGCAGAGACAGATGCGGGGGTCCACGAACTTCAGCAAGCGGCGGACATTGTACACCCGCAAGAAGCGAAGGAGAAGGAGAAGTCTGGCGCCGGCCAAACAGACACCGGTGGACTTCCGTCTTACATAGAGAACCGACGGTCGCAGCTTTCGAAGCAATTCACGACAATGATGGATAATTTACAGTCGAATGTGTTCGTGGCAGGCCAGCGATTGAATGACCTGACTGGATACTCGTCAATTGAGGCTCTCAAACGGAGTATATACGAACAAGGTTCGCCATAATACTCCTGCTCGTTCCCGACCTCCTACTAACAACGCTCGTGCTAGAGGAACGACTCCGGGCCGCCCGCATTCGCGTCCGATCAGCGAAAGATGCCTACGCGGCCGCCATCAACCGTCGCTCGACTTCGCAACGTGAAGTGAACGAATTGCTACAGCGCAAGCATGCCTGGTCACCAACAGACCTCGAACGATTTACCCATCTATATCGCAATGATCACGCAAACGAGGTTTCCGAGAACGAAACACAAGAGGCCCTATCGGCGGCTGAACGCGAGGCGGAAGAGGCTGCTGCCCAGCTGACGAAAAATATATTATCCCGTTATCACGAGGAGCAAGTCTGGTCGGACAAGATTCGCCGAATGAGTACTTGGGGAACCTGGGGTCTGATGGGAGTAAATGTTCTCCTCTTCCTGATTTTCCAAATAGCCGTTGAGCCATGGCGCCGGAAGAGACTTGTTAAGGGGTTTGAGGAGAAAGTCCTGGAAGCTATTGAGAAGGAGAAGACCCTTGCCCAGACCCAACCACTGTCCCCCGTCCATGAACTCGCTACCAGCTCGGGAGCCTCTGCTTCTGTTCCCGACGCTACGTCTACGGACGGTATCACATCGGGAGGAACACCCAGGGCGACTGTCAACTCAGAGGCCCCAGCGGCTGCCACCAAAGAACACGCCACCAAAACTACGGCGAACGATGCTTTGGAATCTTACAAACCCCCTCCACTACACTTTCCGCCTTCTCCAACAACAGTCGAATCGTGGCACCAGTATATACATGATCTTTTCAGCGAGCGCTCCGTCGTAATTACCCAGCGTGATCTTTCTGCAGTCGCTGTCACCAGTGCCGCAGCCGGTGCCGCAGTGATGGGGTTAGTCATTGCCTTGATTCGTCCACGGTAAGCCGAATCTAGGCACATATGATATCTGTATTATTATCTTTGGACTTTAGATTTTTTTACTTCCTTTTCTAGAGATATATCAATAGATCTACAATGTACTTCATCAGTACATGGCTCACTTCAGGCTCGGGATACCTAACTGTGCTCTGGGCATGCCGGGGCGGTCTCTAGACGCCGGGAACACTGAGACTTGTCCACCAGATGAACACATGGTTAGTGATAAGGACGGGGCTAAGCTACGGAAATTGGCACCAGCTGCCTCAGGCTCGCACATACGCGATTCCTTAGTATCAGTCGTATATTAGTACACACTACCACGCTTATCGTTATAATGCCCGATGCTAGTTCTCAGTTCCCCAGTACGCCAGGAGCTAATAGTGGATGGGAAATACATTTCTGTCTGTGATTGCTCCTAAATAGTGCTAAATCAATATACCGGGAGAGCATCCCTGAATATACTACGATGAGTACCACTTTGTAGCATGGGTAAATTACTGCTCGTTTGGTTTTATTAAGCGGCCGGAGCTGAATACATAAGTCAGTATCGAGTCTTGGCCCTTTTGGTATTCACTAGGTGTTGACAAGATTTGTCCGGATTGGGAAGTCAATATCAAACCCCGCCTTGGAAGCAGGTTTGAGTTGCAAAGGGCATACAACGCTCCTTCAACCAACACAAAGCCGTTTGTGACACTCGAACAAGCGAGACTTTTCAGACCACTGATCCATCCCTACGCCTCCATCAAAACCATGGACAACAGTACTTGTAAGGATTGTCTGAAAGATGGCTATGGCGAGTGTCTATGCCAATTCTGCAGGTTATGTGGCTCCGTAGGCCACAGAAGGGATACATGTATAGCAAAGTACTGTACCTGGTGCAAAGGGTGGCATATTGAAAATAAATGTCTTCTCCGAGGACAATCAGGAGCCGTGCCAGTTGGTAAATGTCCAGAACCGAGCTCTTGGACTGAGGAAGGAGACATTTCGGTATGATCGCCATGCAAGATGGAGAAACGGAGGAGACACTAACTTGAGAAAAACCACAGGATGGCAGTCTAAGCTGGGCAGATACTGACTACCAATACACCAAACAAAGCCGAATGCAGAAAGATAAAGATGTATCTGGGGGATCAACTCTGAGAAATGCCTTCGCGGAGGGTGCCACGGGACTTCCGATAATACTGGAGAGCCTTGGGCCCATCGATCGTACCATGATACTGCAAAACCTCATTTCGGAAGTGAGAATCCGGTATGGTAAACGATATAAATCGCTGTTCGACTTGGAAGACGTTATGACTATCCTTGAAGATAAATTGAACCCCACTGTGAGGAACCTCTGCGAAACTGGGGACTTCACCTTGGCTCGGTATGTAGAGTAGATGTGGAAGGGTTATAACTTACGGGAATTGCAGCGGCTGACCTCATTAGCCTAAGAGCGATTGGGAAAACCCCGGAAGACTCGAAACGCTCAGGAGTCTACCTGCATATATTATGGCGACCAGGGAAGGAGGAGAGATTCTGGTTATACGTCGGACAGGCAACAAATGTCAGCGACAGGCTAAGGACACACAATGATCCTTACCGTCGGCGACGAAACCCATCTTTGCATTATCACGTCTGGGACTCGGCGACAGATATGGAATCGGTGTTTGTTACGCTTGCCGAGAGTGATGCCCCAGTATGCCTCAGATCGCAGCTTTTACTCAACATGCAGGAAATGTGGATGTCGCTCATATTTCAGACCTTAACACCACTGCAACTCGACAAATTCCTCCCTGAGTCGGTGAAAAGGCTATGGTCGGGCAACAATCTCAACGTCGCTTTACCCTTGTGGCAGGGGTTCACTGGAGGGGAGGAACAAGCTGTGATGGAGGACGCGTGTGGTGGCCGTTTGTCTTTTCAGCAGTACTTGCGATCTGATGACCCTACAACCCGCCAATGGGCTGAAGATGCAAGAGATTCATTTAACGATATTCGGAATTCCCCGGATCCGATTCTCCGCAAGTACTACCAGCACCTCCATCTCCAGAGACGACTGAACGCCCAGAAAACCTGGGAGCACAAGCAGCTTCAAAATATCAGGCAATATTTGTCAACTTGGGTAACGACGAAGGTCCGGAAATCCCACAGTGGCGCAATAGACGAAGTGGCCTGTGGCAAATTCCGATTTGCCATCTCCAAGTCGCTCGGGTTGGAACTCAGTGGGGGTGATGATGTGTCAGTTCGGCTGCATTTGACTGATACTCGACATCCAAACTGCTATGCTCGGAAGGCAGAACCCCGGGATCCTGCAAGTCGACTGGCGGTCTCGCTCCGAGTCTGTGATGCGCGAGGGTTGTTTCGTGTCTGGTTGAAAACGGAAGGTACTCGTAATGTAAACAAGATGAATTCTCTAGTCGACATCTTGGAGGTGTTCTCACCTGAAGAAAGTCGGATGTTTGAAAGACGGTGGCACGTGAAAGCAATGAGACCATGCGACAAGTCTTCCAGAAGAAATGTGTATACTTAGGGCGTGAGTGGGGTTGGAGGCATGAGGTTCGGCCGGGTAGTATCATCGACGAGACCAATGGCGAACCTTGAACACCAGGCACCGATCCATGTATGTGGCTAGCTGGATGTTTCTTCTGATACCCAATTGCATCTTCATTCCGGTGCTCAAACACCCTTCTCTTGTTGGGTCGTGGCTGCAGAGTGCGCAGCGGTGCCATTAGGATGCTTTACCACACTTCTCCCGCAAGTCGTCCGACCCATTCAGATCATAATGGTGGGGTACCAAATTAGCGTACGGGGGGTACGAGTATGGCCTCAAATGTCTGTACGGAGTATGGTGGTAAGCTGTCGAGAAACATTAGAGAAATATGTTTTAACCGTATAAAGGCAAAACTAGAACATTAGGCCAGTGAGAAACGAGTACTACTCGCAAGATACAATCTTGAGCAAACTAGATAGCCTATGCAGGACATCGACACCCCGAAGCTGGTCGACGAAGTGCAACGAGATTCGCCGGGAGATACGCCACGGAGCTGAAATTCAATGTGAAGAAACTGCCCTTCAGGTCAGATGCACAGATCCAGGTGATGCTAATTGGCAGCCATTCCCCTTTGGACAAGGTACTAGTCGGCCCGGGTGGCGTCCAAGGTTGCGAAAACGGGCAGCCCGAAAAAAAAGCAAGGCACAAATTGCATGAACAATTTGACCACAAAATCTCGAAAAGGGAAAAAGATAGCATGTCCTGGTTTCGATCCAGGGACCTGGTTGCTGTTAGATTGGTGCAATTTCGGACCGTCTTGTGTTGACATACCTCCGGGTTATGAGCCCGGCTATAGATAAGTCAGCAGATGATTCTAATATGTGGGTCACGTGGTTTTTACCGCTCTCCCACTGAGCTAACATGCTGATTGGTGGATTAATTCTTGCCAAATTGATATGATAGCTTCATGTTGATCAAGGCGAAAAAGGAATGGCCGGTGTGCACCCGCGGGTCGGCCAAGCAGGGACCCGAGAGATCGTCACGCCAACGACGTTCTCACCAGATAAGTTTTCAAGAACTTTTCATCTCTAGAACTTCCTATACTTGCAGGTTTATGCCTATATGCCAGCTTCAATATCGCCTGAATAGGCAGACAATTCGCCACGCTACAACTTTGCTAAGGAGCCCATCTACCTCTCCATGGTGCCGTGAGACTATTCGACCAGAATTACCCCAGAGGGTCTGGTTAAGATAATAAGCTTTGGCCTTGCTAGAAGAATGCTGCTGGTACACAACTCCTTACGGAAACACATCAAAATTCCGGTTGCTCTTGATTTCAAAGTATACTTCAAGAGTACATACTCCACTCGTCATCCTTAACCCTGCTTGTGCTATTCTCCCTGGTCCAAACGCTGCATGGCAAGCAAAAGCAACAACCTGTACAGACTCCAACTCGTAACCAGTTACGTTCGCTCTCTCAGGGTATCAGTCTGTCGGACTTCATTAAGTTAGCATGGGGAGAACAGTCTGTGAGAGCCAAGAGCAATAAACAGACCCAGGAGAACAATTATACTAACCTTATAACCAGTATTATTACCTAATAGATTAGACCCAGTAATATATCCTCGAAGAAGCCCTCACATATGGAACCGCTTGGTTGTTCGAAGTCAACCCTTCGGCGGGATTCACGACTTGGTGCCTGTGTGAGGATGGCTGGTAGTTTGGGATAATTGTATACCTGGGATAACATCAGGACTGTGGGTATACAGCACACGGAATATTAGCATAACCTGTATAGAGCAGTTGAAGCACCTCAGTAAGCCATACCGAAGCCTTCCAAACTGCCGTTTGTTTCGGGGAGCTTTGGGGAATTCACAAGATGGAATGTGTCGAGGGCGGCGGGAGTCCGGTTGACCAGAATGCATTCAGAATTGCCGTCACTAACGGATGCATCAGCAAAGCTCGATTCTGAGGGGATCCGGGGTATATATGTATCCAAATTCCAACGCCCGGCGGGCGGGTTACAGCCAAATTACATCCAAAAATGTCGTGCTATTCGTGATTCCAATCTTTATCTGCGTTAGCCGGGCGATACATACCTATCAGATTGGAATACACAATTCGGCAGGGACAGGGGTCCGATAACGGTGTGTCCAAAAATGCATCGCGATTCCAATGTCTACCTGTGTTAGTCGGGCAATACATACCTGGTCCATTGGAATGCGCGATGGAACCGGAGTTGGGGGACTAAACAAAAATGTCTCTCAAAATTTAGGTACCTATGAAAAGATTAGTGAGGCTCGAAGGATGAGTTGACTGACCCTCATACTTATCCAACTCCAAATGAGACACGATGGAAGCCCATAACATTACTGGGCAATGGCCGGATCCCGGCCACCGAATCCAGAAGGTTGTGTTCAAACAAAAGTTTTCCCGACTCAACGTCTAGTCAAGGATAATCACGCCTTAAAAAACGACCTAATGTCGGTTTTGTCGGCGGAATCTTCCTTCTTGACGGAGTTCTCCTCATTCGCAACCCTCTTTCTCGACCGCATTGGCTGCTCGCCGACTAGGTCGACTCGATCGCAGCCAAAGTGAGCGCACCGAGCAAGATAATCAAGACCGTCCTCCTCCCAGCGCCGCTTGGCCTTATTGGGCAAGCCAGGTGCCTGAGAAGGGTATTGGAACTTGTGTATCGTCTCGTAGTGGGTGCGAAGTTTGGCGGGACAGGAAAACCTCGTCTTCAAAACTTTGTTAGCTCGACACTGGGATGCAGAACAACATCGGAAAGACTTACTGGATGAACACAACCAGGGAACCTGCAAAAGAGCTCGTCCTTATACACGGTCCGTTCGTCGAACGGCGCAGCATGATTAACTCTAGGAAACCTTTGAGTATTCTGCTGGATTTCGTGATAAGACGGGTAGGACCCATCCGAGCTGACGGCTTTCTCAAGCCGTGCAGGAGCCGGCCTTGAGTTGCGTGGGGCACGCTTTGTGACAGGCTTGTCAACATGGTTGGGATTCTCTTTGCAGGTTGCCTCGTTTACATGACGCTTCATGTGGTCCTCTCGAGTGAAGGAAAACTTGCAATGTGGGCATACAAACTTGGCATTCCCATCTGGATGAGACTTGTGCTTGTGGCCACAGAGCTGCTTCGTGTTTTCAGCACGATAATCACAACCAGGCTCATTACAGACCCACTTGCCCACATTGGTGTCTGGAATCCTGTTGCGATTTGCAGTCTCACTTCGAAGCACCTGGAAATCAAGCGCCATCATCATCTTGATAGCAGAAATCGCCTGTATCTTTGCAAGGATCTCCTTGGTATGGTATGGCAGCTCCAAGTCTTCAAGTTCTCCTTCAACCTCTCCTCTAAGAACCTCGACGGCATGCTTTACAGATACTTGACGAAAAATCCGTGGGTTATCCACGAACATTCTCATCATGATCCGTACCTCATTGACGTATGGCGCAAAGAGGTTGGAAATAGCTACCGAGTTGGTAGATAATCCATCCCATCCGTTGACAACCAACATCACGGGGCGCTTGGTTTCCCTTCCCCGATTGAGGACTGCCTGAATAGTTCGAAGAGCGTCTCCGTCGGGCCTGAAGGCCTTGTTGGAGCTCTGCACAAAGGTCAAAAAAGGCACTTGGTCAACTGGATTCAGCGGACCATAGTGATGCACGTAAGCATCACGGGTATACTCGAGGCTTTTGCTGAGAATCTCCTTGGTCTCAGCACGGGCACCACCCTGGGTACTCGACGCACGAGCGATAAATAGAACAATGTACTGCTGTTCGTCCTCCATTTCTGAAGTACTCAAGCAGAGAAAGCAATTTCGGTAAAGGCAAAGGCTATGATCCAATGGATATTCAGTAGCTTCAAATTGCAATACGAACGTTGCTTAGAGAAGGGAAGAAGCAGGATGGAGGAGCTTTGGCTACGATGACTTTCCTACGAGCAGGCCGTGGTCACGCCGACTGTGGGTAATGTAACCACATGCTACAGGGGGGGTACTGACATTTTGAACTGGATATGCTTATCGTTTCTCTTGGTCAGAGAAATTGAACGGGAACCAAAAACGGAAAATTGCATTTTCAACACCACACAGTGTCCAGCACGTCATCTACAAAGTTGGGCCTTTGGATAAGAGAACTTCATCTGGCCATATGTTGATCATTACAAGACTAATTGGAGCAGGAGCTGTATCAGGTGTGCATGGTCATATGGGCTGAGACGCATTGGTATATCGATTCTGTGGTATCCAACCTGGGAAGATACTGCGACTGACAGCTGGTTCAGTATGTCGACCGAGTTACAATGAGCCGGACTCATCGTTGGTGAGAGTATCTCGGACAGCATCGAAGAATGAGAGCACTTTCGAAGACTCAACTGTGAACAATAAGCTTTGGAGCACAGGCGAGACAGATAGCTTGCTTGCTACGTGGTAACTTTTAGTAGTACTAGTAGATAATGTGATCTACAGTTTCTTCTGTAAGCTTCATTTGCCTCAGGCGAGGTGTCTTGCTTTTCTCTGCTGCCGCTTACCCGTATCCCTTACTACTAATGTCCGTATATCCGAAGATTTCCCCGGGTCTACCTTTGCCGAAGCCTCGTGTGTATCGAGATTCGTACTCCTACTGCCGTGGTACTACTAATTATTAGTACTTGTAGTGTGTAAGAACTTCCAAGTTCGGAAGCCCCTCGATAAACCCGTGGGCAACTGACGCACCGGCCAATACGCTTTCATATCAATCAAGGGGGTGGCGGACTGTCACCTGGGACCACCCGGGCAGGGACGGGTTTTGAGAGGGGGTGGCGAATTCGAGTTGTCAGGAACTTTCAATCGGTGACGTGAAATTTAAATAAAAGAAGAGGAGCCTTTGAAATCTTTGCTTCGTCTCCGGGGGTATTTGATTCCGAGTCGGACTCGAAGTCTGCAACGAGATACCTATACTTGCGGTCGACCAGAGAAAGAGGTGTCCGTTGTGGAGCGGAATATTTTTCGCAAGTAATCTCATTGGCACATTCTACATTAAGCAATGCGCTAAAGTTAAGCCAAACTACTAGCGGACAAAATTGGTGCTCCAGTACTCAGTTCCAAGGTTAGGAGCACAGATCCACGTGGTAAACTGTTCCTGACAGGGCTGATACCCCACAACTAGTAGCAATACTCCTCGTGGTTCTTGTAGAATACTTTTTGCCCGTACCAATTAGTGCCTATGGGAGCTTGCACTAAGGTAATATAACTATCCAAACCAGACTGGTGTATACAAGTACTCCTTGTAGTATACCAGTGGAACCATATTGTGAATACCGATTCTGTATAGTTGCATGATATTGGTATGATAACAACTGAAACTGTAGAGATAGATGGTGTAATTTTCGTGAGGAATTGCAAGTCGCTTGCGTCACTTGATTCCCTGGAAATGATGAGACGGCCCTATGACCGAAACTATAAAAGTTGAGGCCATCCCCCCATCCCATCTGAAAATGTCCAGGCCCATATAGTAATCATCTTCACACTCGTAACCATCATCATCATCATCATCATCACCTTCATCCAATGTAAGTTACGGGCTCAATTCACGTCCAAGTTCTGGCTAACATTAGTCGTCAGAACATGGACCAATTTCTCTCAAACCTTCTACAAGGCACCTACAACCCCCCTGGTCCGGTGACCTTTGTAAGTATCATGGATACTATTCCAGGCTTCTCTGCTATCTATTTCTCCTTGATACCTTATTCTTCGAATATACATTCTTGTACTTCTTCTGATGCTTTCTGTATGCTTTTGTCTGTCATTTCTGGTATCATCTACAATCTACCTAGATATCTTCATCTCCCTAAGGCTCGTCTCATATTTATCTGATATTCAGCTGATATTCATCTTATATCTATCTGCTGCTCATTTCTGCCTGCTATGGTGTAATTGGAGACTGGAAGATTATTCGCTAACATTGAAGTATAGTCTGTGACCATCGCGCCCGCCGCGCCGCCCGCCGTGGCCCCAGCCGCCCCCGCCAACGTCGCTGCCCCTTCGGGGGTTAAAAAGAAGAAAATATCTGCTGCCCGGAAAAAAAAGCAGTGGAAGAAGCTACAAGAGAAACGCAAGGCAAAGAAGGAGGCGGCCAAGAAGGAGAAGGAAGAAGAAGAGAAGAAAGAGAAGAAAGAAGAGAAAGGGGAGGAAGAGAAGAAAGAGGAGAAGAAGGAGGAGAAGAAGGAGGAGAAGAAGGAGGAGAAGGAGGAAGGGGAGGAGGGGGAGAGAGGGGAGGAGGGGGGCAGGGAAGAAGGAGGAGGGGAGGAAGGGGAAGAAGGGGAGGAGGAAAAGGAAGAAGAGAAGGAGGAAGAAGAAGGGGAGGAGGGGGAGGAGAACGCCCAGGACGGGGACGGCGATGTCCCCATGGACGAGATATTTCATATCAGTCTTGATTAAAGGGGATTAGTTTAGTTTTCTTTCATGATTCAAATGAGAAGTTCATTTTATTCCGGAAATGATTTATCTGCCCTTAATGCAGGTGTATATCTATCCTCGCCTCGTAGATAGGGTATCTAACATAACATTCATAACACAGAGGTCTACGCGAAACAGTCTGAAAGCTGCGCCAGTCTAACAGTACCCAGGCCCCCGGATCGAAATCTGGACATGCCATCCTCTGTTAAACTTCTATGTGGTAAGTTTAGAGTTTGAATACAAAACTCAAATTTTCTGTATTCTTGCCCTGGCTTCGAAACTTGCAACCTGTACTCTTGTACTCCGATAAATCTGCTGATCTATGCAAGGCACTGGCTTTTCTTCAAGAATCGACAAGTGCACTTCCTTTCGGGATATTATTCTGGTAATTCAAAACACCGGCCTTGCAAGATCATGCAGTTCGCCAATCCGGTTTGTTGAGGGATCCGGGCCGCTTTCGTTTACCCGGGGCACCAACCTACCTTGGTACCCTTGGACCTATCCCGAGAGGGGTACCCGGGTATGGAAGCCCGGAAACTGAGGATCAATAGCTTCACGGTCTCGCGGTTATTTCCGTATATAAGGTTCCTCTAATCTTGGAAGTATCGCATATTTAAAAGTGGTGATACCATTTAGATTGGCGCAATTGTAGAATTATGATTATTCAGAAAAACTCATTCATTCGTAACCAGAGCGGAACGCCTACAGCCACCCCTGATATTGCTCCAGCGACTCGTTCTCCAGACCAATGGACCCGTGGCGTACGCCGAGAAGGCGGACTTTGCCAATTTTGCCTCCGAAATCATCCTCTACCTTGCTTTCCCAGTTCTTGAAGAGCTCGTTCAATCGATCGATAACCGCTGCTTCATCATGAATCAAGACAGCTAGGGCATCGTAGCCCCCAGCGCCAGGAACAACGCCACCCACCACTCCGTCAATCTCGGAGATGGCATCAAGTAGCTCGGTCTGTACCTTTGGCTCAATGGGGACTTCGGATTTGCTAGTCATGTCGCGGATATGGCTGCGGGAGCGCTGGATCAAACTGCGCACGTCATCAAAGCCCTTTTCCGGATTCTGTGACAGCTGCTTAAGTTCGAGGCAAAGTCTCTCATTGTTCGACTGGAGAGCGTTCCAGAGGAGATCGGCCTCCTGCTTGTTTTGCTTTTTCCATTCTAGTACTTTCTTAACCATGGACGGGGTCTGGGAGCCGCATTCGACATCACAGAGAACCATTTGCATGCCCCGTGGAAGGGTCATGCCAAAATCAAGGCACTCTGTATCCCAGGGATGTTCTGTGTCGGCGTCCTCCACAACCTTGAAGAGCCTTTCGTCGAATCCGGGGGTACCCGCGTCGCCAACTGATTCTAAAATCGATGGAGAGAACCTCCGGTAGAGACAGGAGCCGTAGACAGCAGCTGCAACATCGAATCCAGATCCAACTTTCCCTTGCGCAGCACAATGAGCGGCCTGCGCCAAGTTGTGCAATTTATCGCGAGCCGCGCCGATATCGTCGGGCTGCATGGTACGGTGGATAACCAGAGCGGATACCAGAGACGTCACCAGGGCCGCCGAAGAACCAAGACCGGTCTTGTGCGCTTCGTGGAGGGGGACCCCAAAGTTTACGAATTCCCCCAAGTTTTGTTCGATGGCTTTTGAAAAGGCAGTCTCCGAGTAGTAGTCGTTGTCAGCGAGGATGGTGATGGATAGGGAGCCAAAGTCTTTCGAATCGGCCACGTAGCTGATGTAGGTCAAGGCGTAATTCAACGAAGTCTCGACGAAAGGATTGCGGCGTCTAAGATGCTTAGCCGTTTCCACTTGACCAGCTGGGTCACCCTACCCATCGTTTCTCTGTACCACTTTGATTCCGCCTCCATTTTCGGCGCGTTGGATACCATAATCCCACACCGCACCGACGAATTGAGGTGAGCGAACAACGATCGAATTTTCTTTATCCTTCTCGGATTCACTGGTTCCGTTTTCGGCTTTCTCAGACCCTGAAGAGACACCTCGCCGATGGCCTTTCCGCAATTGTTCAACGACAACATGGATTCTTGCGTCGAGAGCGAAGACAGTACCGGTGTAATTTCGATCCAGAACTAAGTACCCGCCGGTAAGTAGGACTTTACCGGGAGCAGAGACGGCGGTGGTCGCGGAGGATTTGTAGGACATGGCGGCAAAAAGTGAAGGGGTGTTCGGCGTTGGGCGTTGGGCGCTGTACTCTTCAGAGTTGCGGGGCGGAAGTTTGAACACACAATCGACTTTGGAACCTGAAGGCGGAAAGAACTAGGGATCAGGATTAGCATGCAGAATAAGCAGGAGAAATGATGCCGCCGGAGAAGTACCGGGCAAATCGAGCTCCTGGTTGCAGTCACCAAACGGGACTCGTGAACCCCGCCTCGCTTCGCTTGCTCACGATAAGGGGGAGGAAAATCGGTGGCGGAAATTCTGAGTGAACTTAGGAGATTTCAAAAGAAGCGCAAGAGGCATCACGGAAAAGGATGGTCTCCTGCAACAATGCAGTGTGATCACTACGAGCTTCCTGTGTTTGGATGTGTCGATCGGCACCGTGGACAAGCTCGGAATTGGAATCTTGTTGAGCTCGCCATAGTGTGGCTGGAACTGATATGTGGCTAGTGCGTGTCTACAACCTGAAAAATGAGGGCTCCAAAACTGGCGAGGACAGGAGGTCCCCCCGAAAGCGAAGGAGAGGGGTGATTGCGTCAGCGGCCTGACCTCAAAGGCCTAGTGCAAGAGGAAACCATCTGCGCCAGGGTGAGAGAGGATGGAGAGTACTCGTCGAGATGCCATTGGGTTTGGGGGTCCTTGTCGGGATGATTGTGAAAGTCCCTTTTGCGGGGGTCTCGGGCGTTTCATGGAGAACCTCCTTAGGCTCCCATGCTGACGTTCGCTTCGTATTTCAGGTCCCCGATTTGGCTGGAGGCCTGTGAAAGACCACAAGGTTGGTGAACAATTTACGCCTGGCGGTTGCTGGTGCACCATGGCTACGCAGTCTGTGAGTGTTTGAGCTATGACTGCTCGACCCAGTCTGGGACCATCTTGGGACCCGTGTCTGTCGGGTGAAGTTTCTTTCGAGTCCCAGAGATCAGTGCCTCAAGGAATTCTGAAAGGGCAGGCAGCGACCGGCGAGCCGGGTGTGGGAGATCCGGTAAATCGGTGATACGGGGAAAGTCGAGCCAAAGTCCGACGCGGATCGAAAGGAAGCAAGAAAAAGAGCCGGAACAACGCGTGAGTCAGACTTTCAGAACCTGTCAGGGATCCAGGAACCCAAACTTCCATCTCCTGTTTCTTCCTAAGGCTCCAGTTAGAGTGACATGCCGATTGGACACGGCTGCAAATCTGGGGCTGTGCGGCCACCTGACCCAAAGCCTCGTCCTTTCCGACGGGTCTTCTCGAAGGTGACGTTTTGCTGGTTCCTTGATTGGGAATCTGCTCGCTCTCAGAGTTTTTCACAACACAAGGGCTGTCTGCTGTCTCTTTTCTGCTGGAAAAAAAAGATGCTGGGTCTCTCAAAAATAGCTAGGAATACAAGAAAGAAGGAATTTATTAATATCAATTTGAAAAATCGAATTCATCTCGCCAGACTCATTCTTGTCGAGGCGACAATTGGTTCCAGCTGAAAAAGTCTGATATGAATTTCTGGAAATCCTGTGCCCGCGCTAAGCCGTTTTGAGACGAGCCAACGCGACCAGATCGCTTCCTTTCTCCTTCTCTCATAAAATAACGTTATATCCCTCGTTTCTCTTCATCTGCTCGGAATTCATCCACCAACTTCTGTCACTGCGAAGACCTCCTTTTCTTCCTTTTCCCGAGAACCTTTTTTTCTTTCCTTGGATCCCAGCGCGTTCTTTGGCGATCCTTCGTCAAATGAACCTGCACCATCATCTTTCTCCCGATTAGAAGGTTTCTCCTCTCACACCTATTCCGAGACTCGAGCCATACTAACCACTTTTCGCTCCCAGTGTTACCTCTTCCCCTTGATGAAGAGGTCCCCCGCAAGATAAATGGTCTTCAAGCCGTTTACTCACATCGCGCGCCAGAGTTTCACCAAAGCTTTTACTCACGGCTACGCTCAATCCGTAGTTGCTGCCTCGCAGTCATCTTATGCTTCGTCAACCACACTCAACCACCTTACAGCTACCAATCCGGCAAAGTTCTCCCGCACTACTCAGTTACAGCATGTCTTTCAACCGTCGAGCTCGTCTGGTGCTGGCGCCAAGGCTAGCCAAGGTAGCTCCGGCGGCGGAGACGTCGGGCTAGCTGCTTACTATGCGGCCTGGCAGCAAGCCCAACAGACCGGTGATGATAGCGACTGGAAACAGTTGCAGTTGAAGCGAAAGTTAGGATGGAAACCGTCCACGGAGGAGGAGTCGGCAAAGCAAAAGAGCGAGGACAACCTACCCTCGACCGCTCGCTCCGATCTCAACCATTCTCCCCATATCACCAAGGCATCCGCCAATGCTGATGTCAGTGCGAAGGTGGAAGAGGCAGTAGCCCGAGAGATCCAGATCCAAGAGGAGCAAGCTCAAGCCGAGGAAGCGTCCGAGGCGCAGGATGCCTCCGCCACCGAAGCCTTCCCCGACCTGCCTGCTGATGTAGCCGCGGTTGGAGATATCACCAAGGAGGGGTCCCTTCTCGCTTCGGAACGGATAGTGCAGCTTGCTTCTGCCGGGAAGTTTGCCGAAATCCCTGGTGCCTTTGCGGCTCTTCTCAGGGATGGGCTTACCCCCACTGTTGGTGCTTACAACGCTTTGTTGGATTCTGCTATCAAACTCCACGATGATCGATCTCAAGCTATTCCTAAAGCGCTCGACATCTACTCTGACATGCTTCGTCGCAGGGTAATTCCCGATGAGCAAACCTACCAGATGCTGGTCCAGCTCTTTGTGCTCCGCGCCCGTGATGCCATGACGGCCATGGAAGTGCTCGAGCAGGAAAGGATCCGCTTCGGAGGTATGGAGGAACCTGGCAAATTTATGCTACACTCTAGCGAGCTCGAAAAAGCTATCCTATCCGAGGACGATTCACTCGGAATTGCCTTGAAACTCTTTGACACGGCGACTGCTCGCCATGCGGAACTTGTTTTCCCTCTTGACATCTATCGCTATCTAATCACCGCCTGCGCTACCAAAGGTATGGTTGAAGCAATGATCCGTGTGTATGCGCACATGGAGTCCCACAAAGTAACTCCTCATGCGTCCATTTTCCCATCAATGATCGATGCTTTTGCTTCCTCTGGCGACTTGACGAGCGCTGTCGAGTGTTACAACGAGTACAGATCACTCGCGGTTTCGGATGATAATGGCACTTTCTGTATCATACATCGTCTGGACGGTCAGGTGTATGCGGCCTTAATCAAGGCCTATATGTCATGCGGCAAGGAGGAAAATGCGATGCGTTTCTTCGAGCGGATCCGTTCCTCCTTTGATGGGGTTACCGAAAACCGTGAAACACGACAGGAGACATTGGAGTCAGTTATTGTCCATGATGCCCTGGTGCAACACGCTTTAAATGCGGGTGACTTCGCTCGTGCACTTGAGCAAGCCAAAACCCGATTGCGTGATGGTGCTCTCGATCAGGCCATGTCCCAGATCTGCATGGCAGCGGCCGATTCCGGTGAGTTGAAAATCGCTTCCGAGGCATACGATACCCTTCCCCATGACGTGGAGACACGACTGAAGCCCGCTGTTTCAATGCTGGCCCTGCACATACGGGAAGGCAATGTGCCAGCTGCCCAACCCCTGTGGTTGATGTTGAGCAGTGTGGGTCAGGCAACCTCGGATATGGTTCAACCGACTGTGATGTATGCAGTCGCCCTTCTGAAGAGTGGTCGCACCGATGAGTCCCTAGTTGAGGCTCGAAATATGTTTGCTCGTATCCGCAGTGCCTCTCCCAACCCATCATCGGACTCGGTTCAGGAACAGATCAACGAGAGTATTCACCTTCTAAGTCGCGTTCTTGTCCAGAGTGCTGCCGTACTCTCGCCTCAAGCTTCCATGTCGCTACTCTGGCTGATGACCGAAAATGGTGGCATCATTCCGCCTGTCGCTGAGCATGCTGTGGCCTTCCTTGGTCCTCTTGAGATCTCTCAGTTAAGCCCACACGACCTGGCACTGGCTCTCCAGGTGCAGGCGGGCATTCTGGTCAACCATAGCGCCATGTCCTTCGATGCTGCCCACCCTATTCGCTTCTCTCATATGCTGGATATTGCGTTGGCAAACGGACTTGCAATGGATTCCACTACCGTCAATATCGTCGACCAGGCGGTTAATAAGCTTTTTACTAGCCGTCCTGACATGGTCGGCCGATGGCATAGCTACTTGGGTTTGGCATCTAGTCCCGCAACCTACTTCTCTGACCCTCGCACTCCTGTCTCTGAATTATCAAGCACAAGCTCTGTACCCAGTGAAGACTCGTTTGATCCTTACGCATACGCTACCGACTTCAAGGGATCGGCCATGATCGCTGAAGAGCTTGAGAGTACCCACGGCAGACCAGAGTCTCACCTCAACGGATCTCTTGACCGACTCCGCAATATGCGTCGCGGCGGCCGGCACCCTCGTTACATCACCTACGCCAAACTCATTTCTGCCGCTGCGAAGAACAACCGTGTTGATCTTGTGCATGAAGTCTTGAGCATGGCCAGACGTGATGTTCCCCTTCTTCCTCAGTACAAGGCTGTCAAGTACGGTTGGACTTCTATCCTCGATGCTATGGTGGCTGCCTGCCTGACCCTCGGGGACCGTGGTCTTGCTGCCAAGTACCACAATGAGCTTTCGGAGCTTGGCTCTGCCCCGTCTGCCAACACCTTCGGCTTGTATATCACGACCCTTAAAGAATCCACGAAGACCTTCGATGAAGCAACCGAGGCGTTGAAGATTTTCCATCGTGCTGTTGCGGAAGGTGTTGAGCCAACTTCTTTCTTGTACAATGCCCTCATTGGCAAGCTTGGCAAAGCCCGCCGTATTGATGACTGCCTCCAGTACTTTGCAGAGATGCGTGCCAACAATGTTCGACCGACCAGCGTCACTTACGGTACTATAGTCAACGCGCTCTGCCGGGTCAGTGATGAGCGCTTTGCTGAGGAGATGTTTGAGGAGATGGAATCCATGCCGAACTACAAGCCTCGGCCTGCACCGTACAATTCCATGATTCAGTACTTCCTCAATACCAAGCGTGACCGCAGCAAGGTTTTGGCTTATTACGAGCGTATGCTCAGCCGGAATATCAAGCCGACCATGCATACGTACAAGCTGCTCATCGACGCTCATGCTTCCCTGGAACCCGTGGATATGGAGGCTGCTGAAAAGGTACTTGAGACCATCAAAGCCTCAAAGCAGGAGCCGGAAGCTGTGCACTATGCATCGCTTATCCATGCCAATGGATGTGTCATGCAGGATATGGAAGCTGCTCTTAACGTTTTCAATTCTGCTGTGTCCAATCCGAAAGTGCAGGTCCAACCATGCTTGTACCAAGCACTCCTTGAATCTATGGTGGCCAATAATCAGGTTGCGCAGAGTGAAGCGATCGTTAGGGATATGACCAAGCGCAGAGTGGAAATGACCGCCTACATTGCCAACACCCTCATTCACGGATGGGCTGCGGAGGGGAACCTCCAGAAGGCAAGCGCTATCTACAACAGTATAGGAATTGACAAGCGGGAACCAAGCACGTATGAGGCCATGACCCGTGCGTTTTTGGCCGCCGACGACCGTGCGAGCGCTTCTCGTACGGTGCAGGAGATGCTCTCTCGTGGGTATCCCTCCGCCGTGGCTCACAAGATCGCTGATCTTATTGGCAATGGTGCAGCCACAGCTACCCTTTAAAGTGGCTGGCCAGCTTTCTTGACGATAAAAGTTGCCTCGTTTCTTCCCGTTCAAAAGTCCATGGGCTGGGAAATTATAGCATTCATACAGGGCTGGACCCGATCTTTCTCGCTCTCTGGCCCGGTGATTACCGCATAGGATTTTGGGGCAACTTGATTGCCAAGAGCATTACATTTCTCTTTGGACATATTAGCATCTAGCGGGGCGAGGCGTTCTGAGATTCGTGTACATATACCATTTTGCTTTGGACCCTGGCGTTGATTTCTCTCCTTTGTTCGATAGAGACTCTCAACTCTCGTGTCAACAGTGATACGTATTTGACATGTGAACATTTCCGTCACTTTGCCTCAGCGGTATCCTTTACCTACTTTTCATCTGTTCTTGAGCCGGGGATTCGAAGCGGCGACAATCATGACATTCGTATCGTGATGCGTCATCTGATCCGCGACGTTCTCCAACTTGCCCCCACTTCACTTCCATCCCACCTTTTCTCTTGTCCAGTCTCAACACTTTCACCATTGTATTCTGCTCTACACTTCCATTGGGTTGTTTTGCCGTCCTTCTATGAGTAATTTCCGACTGCCATTATCGACCAATCCTCTATACCGCTGCATCTTCGTGCGTCACAACTCCCACAGCGCCTCGTTCTCTCGTTCCGCAATGGACTCGACAAATCCGCAGCAAAAGCGGCCGAAGAAGTTGATCTGTACGTACCTGCTCGTCGCTTGATATATAAAAAACTCCGCAGCAGGCTGACTTAGCTTTTCTCTAGTTGCTCCCGGCGACATCGAACCTACCCCGGAGACTCAAACCCCCAAATCTGATGTTCTCGTCCCTGCCTCTGCTCTCCCTCCTCGACTCGTCGCTGAGGCTCTCCGATCACATGCAATGACCCCTAAAACAGCGTTGGACAACAAAGTCTTGTCTCACCCCGCACGTGCCCACCAATTCGTTCGGAATCCCCCGCTCACAATCTCACAATTGCACCCTAATAACCCTCTCTACCAATTCCACGCCTGGTTCCGCGATCCGCGGCTAGATCCCTCGTCGGCACCGGAGACATGTACCCTGGCAACGGCGTCTCTCCCGTCGGGCCGAGTGAGTGCTCGTGTCGTGTATCTCAAGGAGCTGGACGAGAGAGGCTGGACAGTATACAGCAATTGGGGGAGTCGGGAAGGGAAAGGCGGGCATGTGTTTGGCCCTCTCACGGATGGCAATGCAGAGGGCAGTGTTCCGAACCCCATGCCTGGTTCCGAGGTGGATGAGTCTCTGGTCAAAGATTTAGGGTTGGAGCAGCAGGGGAACAAATGGGCTGCTCTCACGTTCTGCTGGTCTGCGCTGGAGCGCCAGGTCCGGATTGAGGGGATGGTTGAGCCGCTGAGCCGTGAAGAAAGCGAGATGTACTGGCGGACAAGGGAGCGAGGGAGCCAGATCGGGGCTTGGGCTAGTTGGCAAAGCAAGGTGCTCTGGGCTGCTGAGCCGGACACGCTGGTGAACCGGCGACGTAAGAGCTTTGGCCCAGGCGAGGACTCAAAGGATGCAATCGTTTACCCTGTGATTCCGCATGATGTGGACGAGACGGATATCGACGATGGGCGAGCGCTACTCGAGAAGAAGGTGCGAGAGATGGAGGCGCGGTTTGCCGATACGAAGGAAATCCCTCTTCCTCCATTTTGGGGCGGCGTCCGCCTCATTCCGGAGTCCGTAGAGTTTTGGCAGGGCCGTCGGAGCCGACTGCATGATCGATTCAGGTATGTACGAATTCATGGGACGGATGAGTCGTCATATAAATGGCGGATTGAGCGGCTTTCGCCTTAGAAGCTACTGTACACATAGAACAAACTTGTAGACATGAAAATTATCAATTCAGTGTCTAAATCACTCAATGCCTCTTCATTTTGTGCTGAGCCTGCACACTGGCAGCTATGGGATGGTCTGGCTATACGCTTGCACGGCGGGCCAGTAATACTTGGCGCCAGCCTATCCGACGCGGCCTCCCCGTCGACGCAAACACACCTCCAACCAAGAGTACTATACAACAAACTCCCATAAAACCAGAAAAAGAATAAACTGGAAATGCCCCAACAAACACAGCAACCGAGCCCGAAACCCCGCTGGATTATCCTGGCCATTGCATCCGGCGCATTCGCAGCTCTGAACGGCCTCTTCGCAAAACTGTACTCCTCAACCACTCACCCCGCGATTCGAGAAAACTGGACAGATATGCTAACAAGAAGAACAGTACAACGGACGAGCAAACAACATCATTTGCGAACTCGATCTTGCACATTTTTGGTGCCAGCACCGATAACCATCCCTTTCTGCTTTTGGTGATTCGCGGGGTGTGTGAGCTAGCTTCCCTCCCTCCAGCGTCTTGTTTCTCAACGAGAAGATTTGACCGTCTCAAATCTTCTACGCGCACATCCAGCTTACAGCGAGCGTAATGCTAACCCGATCTAGATCTGCCTGGGCCTCAATGTCCTCTGCAACGTCATCATGTGGGCGCTGTTCACAAGGGCACTCACTGCGGCCCCTTCGACGACGAAGGTGTCGATCACGAATACGTCGGCGAATTTCCTCGTCACGGCGTTGTTGGGGATGATTGTGTTTCGGGAGCAGGTTGGCGGGTTGTGGTGGTTGGGGGCTGGAATGATGGGGGCTGGGTGTATTTTGGTCGGGATGAGGGAGGAGTCTACGTAGCCTTTCCTGGGATATTATTGCTTTGGAGGGTCGTGTGTTTGGATACGATAATGTGAGCGTTGGCTACGCCCGTAGCGTGTATAGTGGGAGGCATCCTTCGGCTCGACAGGGATCGCTTCGTGTATCTCGTGGTGTATGCGCTATATTATACAATGAGTCGGATCTACGTATACCCCCTCCTGTCTTCCAATTCGACCATTGCCTCGTCCTCGTCATCTTCCGTGCCAGTTAACATCGCAGACGGTGATCGATCCTCCGCCGGCGCTGTCGGGACAGGTCTGACGTCTCGTGGCCGTCCTGATATCTTGGAGAATTTGGCACCGACCTTTTGCAAAAAATTCCAGATTCGTTCCTCGAGCGTATCGTTGTCTTTCGTATTCTGGTATGCTCCGAGTGGTAGTTCTGGATGGTGGGTCGCAGCCAGCGCATGCTCCTCAGCTTCCACCTTGAACTGGTACTTGAGACAGTCTTTGACTGTGACAAGACCTGTGAGTCGACCACGGTGTTCGACTAGAATGACACGTGGGCCCATTTTCTTGAATATCTCCATGACGGTTTCAAGTGGCAAACGGGGGTGAACGGTTAGCGGCGTGTGGTCAATGTATCTGCTGAAGTCCACGGAGGCGACCCCGGCACTGCTCTGAATATTATCGAACGTATCAGGAACTAAATGAGTGCGTGTGACGGTGGAAGATGCTCGACGTGCTACAGAAGCCTCCGCTGCTTCCTTCGTGAATATGCATTGAGCGTTCGGGGATAGCATTCCTTCCATCCTAGCCCGATCAATAGCGTAACGAAGTTCAGTGCGTCCAATGTACCCGACCAAGATTTTACTTGAGCGGTCTTCGACGATTGGAAAACCTTGGAATTTGTTATCGTTTAGAAGGTGCTCCGCTTCTCGTACCGGGAAGTCAGACGCAGGGAGAGAAACCGGTTCGCTCGTCATAGCGTGCGAGACGGGGACATTAAAGACGTGCTCCTCCTTGTTATCCAGGAATGGAAATCCGTTGGCCCAAATCATGCGATCGGCTATACCACCATTTCCGAAACGGTCACCAACAGCTTTCGTGACGCCCACGACAATCTACAAGGGTTAGTCAGGACTAGTTTAGGGAACGGATGACATACCATGGTGGGAAGGATATAAGTTAGAGCTCCAGTGAGTTCAAACATGATGACAGTCACTGAAATGGTCAAGTGCATGATTCCACTCAGAGCTGCACCAGCTCCCAGGAACGCGTAGGTCCCTGGCGTAATACAAGGTACATCGGGTTCACAGGCCGAAAAGAACTTCGAATCGGGAAACGACTCATGTAGCGCTTGAACCAAGATTCCAACCATGCGACCAAAGGATGCTCCAATAGCCATGGACGGGACGAAGATTCCGGCAGGTACTTTGCAGCCATATGAGATGATAACCAAAAAAATTCGCAAAACCGTAGCAGTAGCAAGTGAAAACACCATCGACCAACGATATTTGGATCTAATCCAGTCAGCTACAAGCACGCAAGAGAGATCGGACATCACTCACTCGCAGAGTCCTCGATAGTCATGCTCTCCTTCACATTCCTGAAACAGTATTTCCATCATCTCCGTCATATTGATTTTCAGAAACATGTTTGGAAAGCAGATCACTGCTGTTATTCCAGCAAGTACCACGGATTCGAAGACGGCATGCTGCGAGAGGTATTTCTTCCTAAACGCTTGGACACGCAGATTCCATTTGATCACCAGCGCCCCATATAAGCCTCCAAAAATGCCAATGATGATGAAAAAGATCAATTCGAAAAAGTGCCAGGTTCGGTCATACCTGACCTGGAACATGACGAGCTGTCCGGTACGGAAGGGGTTCATTACCTGTAAAGGTATGAGAAATATGTCTAGTTAGGAGAGACTAGGACGTACCGCCAACACTCCAGTTGCAACCAGAGCACAGAAATAGCTTCGCCAAAGAGTCTTCAACGGGAAATACGATGCCATTTCCTACATTACATCAGTGCTTGCCAATTAAATCTCAGATCAAAAACACGTACCTCGAGAGAAAATAGTACACCCCCAATCGGACTTCCAAAAGCGACAGCCACGCCTGCTGCTGCAGTCGCCGTCAATACTTCCCTAGTTTTCGATGCACTGCGCTTATATTTGGTGAAGAAGCGCGACACAACATTGCCTACACAGACGGCGAAGTGGACACTGGGCCCTTCTTTACCTACTGACAAGCCCGAAGCAATGGCCAGCGGTAGTGCAATCGACTTGATCAAGAGTGTCCATCCACCCAAGAATCCCTTCATTACGAATCCAGCAATGATGCATTTTATCTCAGAAATACCCGATCCAGCGGCGTATGGTGCGAATGTCTTGACGAGCTTCGCTGCGATAAAGGCGAACAGGACCTGTAGAGCATCTTAGCGACAGTCCACTCACGAAGGTTGGTTCAAGGTACCGCGTATAAGGTGTAGAGGACATAGTTCATGAGCCAGAATGAAGTCCAGTTTCTCCACTCGGGGCATCCTAAAAAGATCCAGAAGTTAGCTGGTTCCTAGAAATAAGTAAGTGCCAACATACCCCCTTCAGCACCCCAACAGCAAAACTGTTCATTTAAATAAAACCCGGTTGTACAATAACCCAACTTGAAGTCCGATAACCATTCCGTAACAATATTCAGAACAGCCGATATCAACCCAATGGCTGCCCCAACGATTGTGATAACAAGCCACGCTTGTCCAGCGTCATAAGATTCCCGCACTTTATGTCTCCATTTAAAGGTGCCTTCCTTCTCCCAGAACCCCGGACCCTCTTGTCGCCTCACCCTCCGCCGTGCCTGTTCATGTACTGCATCCTGGACCCAGTCGATAGTCGAAAAATCTTCGTAGCGTTTGATCTCGTTGATCTCTTCCGTGATCACAGGAGCCTGGCTACTGCCCGTGTTGGAGGCCTGAGGTTGTGAGGAGGCCGATAACCCGGAGAAAGATCTCCAAAGGCGACGCTCGGAGAGGATTGAGGGTGAAGGGAGAGAAGACGAGGAGGCAGGCATTGAGCTCATCGCCTTAGTGAGACCTGCGATGGGCGAGCATACCTGGTGGTCGAGGGCTTGCGGGTGAAAGAGCTATCGTTCGGAGCTGGCAAGCATTGGATACGCGGCCTCCCACGTGAGATAATGCGGACTCGACTGCAGCTGCGTCTGAAACTGGACGATGAAGGGCGAGAGATATTGGCGCTCTCAGAGGAGAGAAGCAATAATTTGAATGTTCCCAAATTCAGCCTAATTCTGTCTTCGTGATACCGCTTGCGAGAAGCACTTTATTCGACGCTGGCTGGACCATTGATTACCTCAAGAGATTGTCCGGCGCGCGGAATCGCTTTGATGCGACATACGCGACCTCACACTTCTTTTCTCTCACCACCACCGTCCGAAATTAGTATCTACGCGCATATCTCGAAATAATATCCGTGCTTCTTATCTTATTCGCCAGCCCTGTTTGTTTAACTGCCGCAGACTCCACGAAATCGCGATGCCTGCGAAAGATTCCAAGACCGTGTCTGAGCCCGCGGCGTTGCCAGAGATTACGGGCCAGAGCTCTCTCCCAAGTGCGTTTACGATATTCGCCCCTATGAATCTCTTACTGATTTTTCCCCCGAAGTCGCTCGTATAAAGAAGATAATCCAGCTGGATGAGGATATTGTCCAGTGTTCGAGTAATGCGACATTCGTCGTCGCGATGGCTACGGTGTGTGGCCTTGCCTCAGCACGCTTGGATTCATTGGGTAGCGTGTGAACTAATTCTCTCAGCAACTCTTCATCCAATATCTCACCGAGCAAGGGCACAACGTTGTCAAATCCGAACGAAAACCGCGGAAGACTATTCAATACAAGGATCTAGGTACGCTGTGCCGTAGGGGGTTATTACCAAGAGAGCGCTAATTGTGTCTATTACAGCGACGGCAGTTTCGCGAATAGATAATCTCGAGTTCCTCGCCGATGTCATTCCGAGGACGACGACGTACAAACAGTTCAAAGAGAAGCGAGCGAAGGAAACGGCCAAGGAGACGGGAGTCGAGAAAGGACAGCGCACATTGAATGGGGCATTACCACCGGCGGTCGAAGCGGATGAGGGAATCCAGAATGGCAAGGAAGCCTCATTACCTGGAAGTTCAAGACCGCCCACCGTGATGATGATGGTCGATAACCCTGGCGACTCGCAGACAAAAGCGGAGGATGTGGAAATGGCAGATTCGTGACAGTTTCAATGGTCCAAGTTAAGAGCACATTCAGGAGTTCATGAGGAGTTTCTGGGACTTGGGCATGATCTCCCCGGCTTGTATATTCGTTGAGCATCGTCTACCCGGCTGAATTTGGACATCGTCAGGCGATCCCGAAATAAATTCGTTGCGCCAAAGCAACACCACAACTCCCGCCATCAAAGGCCGACAAACGTTTCTGATGTATCTTGGGAACTCCATATTTCGTAAATAATCTTCACTGCAGAGCTAAATAAGTGTAGAGAGGCTGCTCTGACGCCGAATTTGTAGTTTTGCTGGTAGGCCCATCAACCAATCAGAAGCGGGCTATTCCGAACCGCTTCGTAGCAAAAGCTGCTGCGCCAGAGCCGGGCCTCCGACTTCAACCTCCAGATCCGCCTCGAAATTCCTCATCCGCCTCTTCTCTCCGTCAACCCCCTCTCCTCCCCGCCTTCCATAGGTTGTTCTCCCAGCAATTGATCCGCAATTGCTCTCTCGCCATGGCTCTCTCCTCAGCTTCCACCTCTTTGCTGCGCGCCTGCGCCCGGCAGCAGTTGTCCACAACGTCCCGCGCCGTCGTCGCCTCCTGCCAACAACGGAACAGCTCGACCTTCGACAGCCCTTTCGCACCCAAGGATACCACGAAGATTCCTGATTTCAGCAAGTACTCCTCAAAGAGCGGTCCCCGCTCCAACCAGGTCTTCTCCTACTTCGTTGCCGGCACAATGGGTCTGGCCTCAGCTGTCGGTGCGAAGGCCACAGTTCAGGGTAGGTGATTTGATTCCCAGGAGTTGTGACATGTTTGGGAGAACTTGAGGACGGCATATTCGGGTCGCCTGGATTTACCCTTTGGCACGGCACATGGACCGGAATCATACTCCGTGAGGGCTGACATGCGGTTTGCGACAGATTTCCTGGTTAACATGTCCGCCTCTGCCGACGTTCTCGCTCAGGCTAAGGTTGAGATCGGTCTGGCTACCATTCCGGAGGGCAAGAACGTATGTCACTGTTCATTTATGGCGGGGTTCGACTGCAACTATTCTCACGACACTGACCCGAACTACGATAGGTTATCATCAAGTGGCGTGGAAAGCCCGTGTTTATCCGTCACCGTACCGCGGATGAGATTAAGGAAGCTCAAGAGATCGACTGGAAGACTCTCCGTGATCCCCAGGCCGACGAGGACCGCGTGCAGAAGTCCGAGTGGCTTGTCATGCTTGGTGAGTGATGGCTACCGTATATCGACTCCCACACCTTCTAACACTCCACTTTCTACACTCAGGTGTCTGCACCCACCTCGGTTGTGTTCCCATCGGTGAATCCGGTGACTTCGGCGGCTGGTTCTGCCCCTGCCACGGTTCGCACTACGATATCTCGGGCCGTATCAGGAAGGGCCCTGCCCCTCTGAACCTCGAGGTTCCTCAGTATAGCTTCCCTGACGAAGAGACCCTCATCATTGGTTAAGCGAGCACATACTAGTTCGATAAGGGACGGTGATTGAGCGATGGATAACCTTGGGGACAATATGCAAAGGTTTGTGTTTTAGATGAATCTCCCTGTTATGTTAAGATTAGAGGGACTGTGTTTTTATATTGACCCACAAAAAATGAGCCTCCTGTTCTATCATTCCAAACACCACTCCGCTCACAGAGCCTGTACACTCACTGCTCATGGGGGTCCTTCGTTGCGGTATAGACTTTGTTTGTCACTTTCCCCTCTGTCGCTCTTGTGAGAGACGGGGGAATTAGTTGCGAGATGAGAGGCGACGGACAGCTGTCGCTGAACATTTTGGGTCATGTATTCTAATCCAGCTTTTTTTCCCCTTTGTCCAATTGAGCTTTGCATTTGTCTAGGAAGGTATGGCTCCAGTACCGGCTCAACTACTAAGTATCATACTGTCGGACCAAGACAGGGAAGCACTTCACGAGTTACATTAAATGTCAAATCATGGCTAGGTACCCCAGCAAATTGGAGCAAGAACCTGCCAACGAACCTTTCAGCCTTACTGCTCTGACCTGGATGAGAATCCCACCGCTTTTCAGCCTCGTCTCCAGATCCTGGCGAAGATGATGAAGCATTGGTTCCGCAAGTCAAACCCTGTGCTGACTACCTGACCGTTGCATTGCTCTGCTATCCAGGGTGCACAAAACACATCTCAGTTCTCCATAATGGCACCGAAAAGCTTTCACAGGTTTCGCCTGCTTCCTTTTGAACTCCGACGAGAGATCTACATGTTGGCTACACCGCCCCGCATTGTGCTTGTCCAGGAAGAATCCCAGGACCTTAATGAGTTCACAGTCTCATTAAGGGCAGACATCAACCTGCGCCTTAATCCCGACTTAGCATACTTTGCCCCAAATTGGCGGCAGGTAATCACACCTGGGCACAACAAGCAACCAACACTCGAGTCGTTTGGTGTAACGGGTCGTGAGAAACCTCCTCAGCCTTGGGAGCCTTCACCTTCTATCCCAGAGATCCCACAATCCTGGCTCGAGGAAAACCCCGAAATAGCATGGCATTTTATGCGCGATAACTTTCTATATAGCAGCGCGCCCATCCCGGCTCTGCTGCATTCGTTTTCAGAATCGCGGAATGTGCTGACACGTTGGGGTTATCAGCTTGCATTTCGCACACGCAGGAACGGGCCCAGGACGTGGTTTCACTTTGATAGAGATGTGCTGTTTATCGAGAGTGCCGATCGGGGCTGGCCTACAGATGAGACCGAATATCTCACGTCTTGTCCGTGGACCCTTCTCGGGCAGTTCCATTCCGAAGACCTGAAAAGGGTGAGGAACTTGGCTCTGGGCAAGTCTGGACACACGTTGTTTCCCTGGAAGAGCCATCGCCTGTCCCAGACGGATCTTGCATGCACCGTACGACTCTTTCCTGACCTACGCGAAGTTCAGCTCGTTCAGTGGGATCAGGAAGACCTCTACAGATGGCGGAACTTCGGTGTTAACGGGCTTGGTAAACATCCGTGGTACGCCTATACTTACCATGATGATGTGCCCCCCGAGCTTCCCGGCGAGCTTTGCTGCGTGTACCCTGAAGAGATCGATGCTTTGCTTTCGCTCCTCTATCATATTGATGGGATCCGAAAAGACATGCCCGCAACCGGAGTCATGGGCGAAATATTAAGATTACACAAGCGACAGACCGATAATAAACTTGATTTCTTCGAGTTCCAGCAAAGGCAGCTGGAGCGGCGGCTCGGGGTTCTCAGGGACAAATTTCTACGACGCGCCGGCGAGGAGGGTCCCAATCTCTCGACTTTCTCCTGGAAGATCCCAAAGGTGAGAGCAGTGCACATAATTATACCCTCAATGGTACCCTTGCTACTCCACGAACGACAGCTCGCCTGGGAAAAACTCCAGAAACTGAAACGGAATTTCCAAGCACCGGGCCAGCTCACGACGGATAACGACCTCCCCCTAATCGCCATTCTATGCTTCCAGCTCGAGGAGAATTTGACCGATGATGACTTCCACGACTTTGGCTTGGGACCGGCCAGTGAGGTACGATCGAGGGTCCGTACTGAGAATGAATGCCACCGTCGTGCGACCAGGTGGTGGGCTGAGGAAGGCATGCTTGCGCCGCCGGGTCCTGCGCGTTGCTTTCCATGAGGCCTTCGGATATGTAGGAGGAGTGAGTGTAGCGAACTTAGACTCAGGAAGAAATCTTTTATCGACTTGACGTCTACTACCAACCTCATTCTTCCCTTTGAAAAGACCGATCCCCGATCCCCGACCCCGGCCCCTAATCCAGGTCCTAACCCCGAGCCTTCGGCCCGTCTACTATAAAGTGACCCTCGGTACATACACTACGCAAGGGGGCTGGATATCCTATTGCGTTTACCGCAGTTGAAACTTCTCTTATAACATCGTATCGATTGGCTCTACCAATATGCATGCCCACTCTCACTCTACCCCTTCCAACCGCCCATCCTTGTCTCCGAGATCTTACCAGCCGCTCCCAAGGCTCCAGGGGATGGGCATTGGAAGACTCGTTAAGGTGGCTCTGATAGGCACTTTCAGCTACTTCGCCTTCAAGAGACTTGCTGGGTAAGACTTCTTCTCCATCTATTTTACTTTGACCCTTGTTCCTTTTGTAAAGTGGGCATGGGTGGGGCTAATGGATGGATATAGTTCGAATGGTCAATCTCCAAAGCGCGGCCAGTACGAATATGAGTCCGCTAGAGGGGTATAGGATGATATTGTGTTGGTCGATCTTTCCACCCCGGAGATTGGGGTGTTTTGTTTCTGAATATCCGGACGGACGCGTCATTGCGTAACTAGTTTGGCTTGATTGCTACGATGCTCGCCTGATAAGACTTGGGACCGTCAGGAGCCCTTGCTTATAGATAACGGACAATATATTTTTATCTAGAAACCATTTATATACATAGCAATGCTGGGATCGTTCATTATGTATCGGGTCCATTTTTGTGAGAGCTCAAGGCCGATTCTGGCCTATGTACCAAGTCAGAAGCTTGCTCTGCCCGTTCAAAGAGGGGCGATCTACTCCGAGGTGTGTGCGTCCCAACCGACCGCGTCGACCTCATCCTCTGCAGCGTCTTCGCCGAGATCGTTTGGCCTGCTTCCGGTGAAGCAAGGACCATAGTGTTTGGTGTGGTTGTCGGAGGAGGTGAGCGACTGTCGGAGCGGAATAATGGATGGATGTTGCTTTCATCGGGGAGTTTGAGCTTCGGTAGTGGGTTTTTCGTTTTTTCCGGTGGCGTAGAAGAAGGTACAGGAGCTGACAGGATTGAGAACGGTCGTAGCATCACGCTGTCGAGGGACCTTTTGATCTCTGAGTTGCTTCGTTGGAGTTGCTGTAATCTGCTTGGGTTGCTTTCGTTGCCTTGTTCTCCTTGGTAGCTTTCGACCCTGATGCGAGTGGTGGCACTCTCCGGACGGGCTATTAGTGTTGGATTCAGATCAAGTGAGTTCGGTTTGGATTCTGGTTGAATCAATGTTCGACCAGAATACCTAGTAGAGCGTTGGGATGTTGTCCTTGAAATTGATGAGTGGTGCTGGGGCGCACCATCGATAGATGGTCGTTGTGATTCACCAACAGACGACGGTGCGTGGGATGTTCCTTTGCGTATTGTCCCTGATCGGCTCGGAAGGGCCGCGCCGAGTTCGTGGGATATCAGGCTTGGCCACTGATTGTCGTTGCTAGTGGTGATTAGAGATGTTAAGATATATCCGCATAGCATTCCTTGACTGAGAACCGAGATTGCCCATATGACACAGCGGGCAATCAATGACGATTGTCGCGGAATCGAGTTGTGCGCCTCTGACGGGACCATACTCCATGCTATCGCCCCTGCCGTTATTCCAGTAGCTATGGAAATATAACCAATGCAGACACCATATGTGCTCGCCCGCCACCTCCGTTGCTGTGCCCTAACATGTATTTTTGAGTCATTGGCCCAGATTAATATCAAGACAAGCACAACGACGCAGCTGAGAATGCTGAGGCTAATGGTGACTGCTTCGAGCAGGGAGCTATCTGGTGTTGAGGTTCTCGATGACGCAAAACAAACGCCGTCAAGGATGGTCACAGAAATGGTTGAAAGCAACGAGGCTACTCCCAGCAAGTGGGCCGGGGAGGCCTTGACCATGGTGAAACCTGGGGCACGTCTCGGAGACGGAAAGAATTATAGCTCGTCAAACCCGGAGCAGGGTTGGGAACCTCCCGATTCTTAGAAAAGCAGATTGGGAAGTGCGACACAGCCAAGGAAGCCAAAGAAAGGATGAGGGGATGCTAATTGTTAGAAAGCGAAACCAAGACCGCAGATGTGATGTCCGACACTTGAGAGGCCTTTTCGATCTAATGACAATCTGACGAGAAAGAAGAGAGAGGTGAGGAAAGGGACCGAGTTGGTGAGCTACCACGGAGCCGCTATAAGTAAAATTGTGAATCGTCGGTGGGATGAGGAGGATTGGATGTGGAATGAGAGACGGCAGCGGAGAGTCAGGGATGTGCTGGGGAGGTGTCGACGCTCAGTGATAGAGTGGATCCAGCCTATCGAGCCATAGAATAGAGGCTGTCAAGGAGGGCTAGATGCAAACTGTGGGTTAAGATACACGGAGCCTTGGAGTGCTAGGGAATAATAGCCTATGTATGCAAATCCCAACCGCGCACGCGGGTGACAGGGAGAGCCTGGACCGAGCAGACTCCTGTCAATATCGAAGACAGAAGCAGAAGTATGACCCGGGAGATCTTCGACTAGCAGACAATTAGTGGCGAAGAAATCATGCACACAGATCCGGTGCTCCTCTCGTAGAGGACTTTCTGCCCTGTCACTCTCAGGAACCAAGGCCTCTCACACTTGAGGGGTCCACCCTTTTGACGGCGAAGGCCGCGAACACCTGGAGCCACTCACTGGGAATCGGAGTGGGAGGAAACACATGACATGACCAGAAAGGCACACACTGTTCCTTGTGCCTGACACGCCGAGCCCGCAAGTTCAATCGTGGAGGGCTTGTCATTAGGGCCATTGGGGCGTGTAATTGGCTTGTTCCTGTGCGAGGGAACTCTTTTCGCATGGAACGAGTCTTGCCAGCGAACAATTTGTCAAGAATCGGTTGTTTGCATATGTAAGAGTTTGACGCCACGATCTCCAATACCTTTGGAACCCTTTCGATTCTCAACTGTCCATTATGACCCGACACGGGATGTGTTGGAGCCAATAAATCCTCGGTCCACAAATGTGACGTGTCCATCGTACACTTAGGGACAAATCACCGCCAGTTTAGGTATTCACGACCTGATGACTGGAATCGTTGACAGTTTGCGAGTGACTCCGAAGTAGCCGAGGGCAAATACTTGTTGGGAAAAGAAGCGGAGCAGAGTGGTTGAACAACTCTTCAATGATAGAGACCCAACATGAGGCGAGCAAAGCCAGTTTGAAGGGAAGGGAGAGGGTTGGATCTTACTCCATCGCTGAATCTGCTCTGTGACATATCTATGGTATATGTCCACCTTATCACAGATCAAAGTTGGCCAGTTGGCTAGTCACCCAAATGATGCAAAAAGGCCTGGTTTGGAGGAGAAACTCTGGACTGTGGCCGACTACGCCCATGATTTCGCCAGCTCCGCGTCCGAAATTCGGGCCAGCTGCCTCTTGCCTCTTGCCTCAGCCTTTTGCCCTTTGATCTCTCTTGTACAGCATGCTGGAATTGCTTGTAGTGTTGCCCTCGAGTCGCGGCTGGAAGCTATCAATGCCGGTGGAAACAGCAGCCACCGATGGAGGGTGCCAGCATTCCGGCCTTCAGCCGCTCAAGTTAGAGACTACCAAAAACGGGGAAAAGAAGAATCCGCAAATATCTCAGAGGCTAGTATCAACGGCCACAGAACTAGAAAGCGAAGAGGTTTTGCACAGAGCAAAGACATCGGTGATGGAGGGGAATAGCAAGTGTGGCGGACTGTGTGTGGCTGTGATAATGATGTAGTGTAAGGCCTGAGGCTCCAAGATTCTGGATTCCGACCGCCTCCAGCAGGCCAGCAGCTTTCTCTGCTCTTCTGCCTCCATCTGGCTTCATAATTTATCACTGTGCTTTATTCACCTCTGGCCTTGTTATTTGCAGACTCTGAGGCTTGCAACTGATCTTCGTATAGCTCTGCCCAGAGACAAGCTCGCCGCCGAACCTTTCCTACTCTCAACCTCCCATCTTCCCCTCCCCCACGTCATCAAGTTTATCTACCATTCTCCAGTGGCGCAAGATGCAACTCACATTTAAGGTATGTAGCCTTCTCTAGCACGCACGAGGGCGCTCTACGTCTAATATGATGGCTTCTCCTCCAGGATCTGAAACAACAGAAGTTCGTTATCGATGCAGAGCCTTCAGAAACCGTAAGTCGCCTTGCTCTCGAAGCTTTGACAGCCCGTGTCGATGCGGGGCTAAGTACAGTGTAGGTTGGGCAAGTGAAGGAGAAGATCTCCAAAGAAAAGGGATGGGACACTCCTTTGCTGAAGCTTATTTACTCCGGTTAGTTGATTTCGCCGCCTGCTTGCTGCTCAACCTCCTCGGCATACGTTCTCAATTGATGGCATTCGCAATCAATTATGAACCACACATCTGACGCTCGTGCGACTCCACAGGAAAGATTCTTCAGGATGACAAGACCATCGAGTCATATAACATCGAAGAGAAGGGCTTCATCGTTTGCATGGTATCTAAGGTATGCCCATTTAGTTATTGCCGATTTACTTTTGACTCCAGAATTTGCTAATCCGCGCGCCTTGCTAGCCCAAGGCTCAGCCTGCTTCTTCACAGGGACCATCCACACCCGCTAAAGCAGTGACCTCAACCCCGGCAGCCCCTCCTGCTCCCGCGCCATCGACGAATACTTCTACATCGGCTGCTCCCGCTCCTGCCCCGGCAACACCCTCTCCAGCCGCTTCCGGAGCGGCTTTCAATGATCCCTCAGCCCTGTTGAGTGGCTCACAAAGCGAAGAGGTCATTTCTCAGATGGAGAGTATGGGCTTCGCGAGAAGCGACATCACTCGTGCGATGAGGGCTGCTTTCTTCAACCCTGACCGTGCGATCGACTATCTTCTGAACGTGAGTTTTGCCCGTGGTTATACATTCTTTTCACTTCTCTAATTTTGCTCCCTTCTATCACCAGGGTATCCCAGAGAATATTCAGCAGGAGCAACAACAAAGATCTACTGCCGCGCCCCCCGCTCCCCAAGCGCCAGCCGCGCCTACCGCGCCCGCCACTGGATCTACACCTGCTGCATCCGGGGAAGACGAACCAGTCAATCTCTTCGAGGCCGCTGCTCAGGCTGGCAATCCCGAAGCTCGGGGTGGGGCCCGAGGTTCTGGAGCTGGCGGAGAAGCTCAGTCAAACCTTGATTTTCTGCGCAACAACCCACATTTCCAGCAGCTTCGTCAGCTGGTTCAGCAACAACCGCAGATGCTGGAGCCCATCCTTCAGCAAGTCGGTGCCGGGAATCCGCAGATTGCACAGCTCATTGGACAGAACGAGGAGCAATTCCTTCAGCTATTAAGCGAAGAGGACGATGGTGCACCGCCCCCAGGAACAACTCAGATCCATGTCACGGAAGAGGAGCGAGACGCTATCGAAAGGGTATTTAACATTCTCTTCACTCCTTCGGATGATTGCAACTAATGTGATCCTAGCTCTGCCGACTCGGATTCTCGCGGGACCTCGTCATCCAGGCCTACTTCGCGTGCGATAAGAACGAGGAGCTCGCGGCAAACTACCTATTTGAAGCCTCTGACGATGGTGAGGACTGAAACTGTTCTTCAGCTTTGGGTTCACTGATCCGCAACTGTTCCTTTCATTACAAGTTTATTCCCCTCTCATAGTGAATGCGCATTCCGCAGTCGGAGCTCCCTCTCGTACCCTCCTGAGTCTCTCGTAGTAGAAGTTGTTCCACTTTCAATCGGCACGTGGCACCCCCAGCTTTCCGTACACAAGCGTTCCAAGTAGCAGTACCGTTCAGTTTCATCCCTCTGATCCTTAATGCTTCTGCCATGTATCTTTCTTCCCGGGCAAAAAATGCGAATTTGGCCTCGATTTAGCCGGGTTTACTTTTGTTCATTCGCTTCCAGAGCAAATTTTGTCATAAAGACATCATAAAGTCGGCGTCCAGCGAGAACACTGGACAGCTAAGAACTTTACGGCATCCGGCGCCACTGAAAACATCGTACGATACACATCGGGAAGTGAGTTTGGGCTCCTAGCATTCACAGGAAACTTAATTATAGGTCATGTCACTTCGTTCTTGGATATAAGTCGCGGGGACCTTTAAGATGACTATTATATGTATTAACGCGTGAGAAGAGGGGTATTTGGGTGTAACTTCTAAAAAAAAAAAATCCAAAAAAGGGTATCAGGTGTATATGTAAGGTTGGAAAGTCGAAAACGTGGAAACCAAGCTGACAATTCCAGGAGTTCTAGAAGTGCAAAGAGAAACAAGCAATGTACAAATGAACACGAGATTAGAAAAAGAGAGATGGACGGGCCGATGTTTGGACCTGACCTCGATATCATCGGAGAGCGAGAGATGGGCCAGGCCTGGCGTTGGTTGGGAATTTAGCAGTGAATGAGGGCTAGTCACGGAAGGCCATCCGTAACCTTGGCCTTCCCTCATACCTTGTCGACTGATGAGCAGAGTGTCTATCAGCTGGTAAGGTCAATGGCAACCAGGCTTTCGTGCAAGCCAAACGCCTAGCCCGCGTCTCCCAATAACGCGTTTCAGTGTGGGTAGGAAGCCGTCGGTACCAAAGTCTAGATCGTCGAGACTGATGTGTTTCCTATAAGTCCAAAGCTCATGCAGCTCAAAACTTGAGTCAGGGTTCTGTGGAGCGGCGAATTGGTCGAGGAAGGTGACCGACGTTGGCGCCACTATCAAGACGGCATCGGGCTGTCTTGAGCCAGGTGTGGTTGAGCTTTTCACGCCCTTCTTCTTCGAGCGACAGGGAGGAACCAGACTCTCAAGTTCACTGACCATTTCAGGCCCAGGTTTACCCATCAGATCCCGAGTCTCGATATCCAAGTCCATAGGAAGGCTTGAATTGTCACCTAGCAACCACAAAGGTGGAGAGTATGTTTTCCACCAAAGTACGGTAGCGGAGAGAGCAGTAGGCTCCTTCAGCGGCTCCTGCCATATATGGGAACTAGCCGTTATTATTGAGGGAACCGCAAGCTGTGTGGGCACAACTCCCCCTTGATGGTATACGCCCATCAAAAAGCCCAGCGCTGCATTAAATATCACCCACGCAACCACAAACAGGCGTGACTTGCGAATATGGAGACAAGTCAGGAGTAGTGGGACGCAAGGGATCAGGAACCGAGGTTCCTGATGAGGAAAAATGGATAGCATGGCGGTAGCGGATAGAGCAGAGACCGCTCGGAGATTCTTCAACCAAGACGGAATCGCGCGCAAATTGTACGCTTGCAGTACCATTACCACGAGGGCTGGGCCAAGGAGTTGTGGTAAATTAATGAGGAAGTGATGATAATGGGGATGGAGTCCATGAAGAGCCAGGTTGGAGCTGTCAGTGTTATAGAGCAGGTTATTGAGCGGTGTAATTATCGGCGAGCGCAAGACATCGCTAAGTGATGCAGATGGCTTGTAAAATGTAGTATCGGCGAAAACCGCGATGCAGAAGAATACGAGGCCAAATCCCACAAAGGCAATCAACGATACTGGTCTACACAGGAGCCAAGTTAGTAGCGAGGACTGGGGGACAGGGAACAATATACTCACTTGCGCCAAAAATGGGGTAGCAACAAAAGTCCCGGAATGGCGAGATACGCTGGGAATGTTATCCTGTTAAAGACGCCGGCGACGCAGATGAACGATAGCACGGCGCAGGAGAACAGGGAGGAGCGTCGCTGTTGGCACCATCAGCTCTTGAGCGTTTTGGGTGGTTTTGTCTCTCGGCGATCGAACCTTGTTGTCGATTATGCGGTGGATCAGCACCAGACCCCAAGCAACCAACAGTGTTTCGAGGGAGTTGGAGAATGCGTGCGTCTGATAAGTCCAGGTGACATATGAGGATGCCACCAAAACCACAGCTACCCGTCGATGGCGCGGGAGAGGTACAAGCTCATGCACGGCCCAGTCCTCCAGCACGAAGCTCAGCAGGAACATGACCCCACGCACAACATAGTATACTAGCTCTGGGTCAGGGCCTTGCGTTCCAGCCTCCGCATAGAGCCATTTGAGAAGGCTTATCGGGACATCGAAGACAGGCCATAGCGGGAATATGCTACGGATTGGGCGCTCGGAGGTAAATTCCCAGGGCAGTCCGGACGGGTATGAGAGGATGCGACCTGTAAAATAATAATTGTAAGTCCTTCGAAGTAAATCATGGTGCCCAAGCAGAACGCAACCGGAGGGAGTCAGCCGCCCAGTGGCATCGTCAAATGACCCAAAGCCCGTCAACGAGCGAACCACGGGCGAGAGACCGATCGATAAACAAAGAGATCTTACCTGCGAAGACCTCAAGGCCTTGAAAGTTCTCATCTGGGTGGATGTAGCTGGGAGAGAGCGCAAAGTAGATGCGAATCAACAGAAGAACCAAATACGTTCGTCTCCACATGATTTCGGTGACTTGGTGTCCGGAAGTCGAGAGCAAGGGAGATGTATTTGGAGCAGAAGTCTGGCATCGCACATGCCTGCTGCATCAAGAGAGTTGGTGGCACCGATCAAGGGTCATCACGTCGTGACATGGACTCGGAGATTAAAAATCCCTACAAAACAATGCGGTCGCGAGTGAACTGAAGAGAGGAGAAAATTCTGTGTGGAAGGGAACAAGCCAGGCTCGGGGACATGCAGCGAGTGGACGAGAGACGCGCCGAAGGATAAAGATGATATCAGCGTCCGCGAACCATCATTAGTGACAAACTATCGAATCCATTGCAGTGGCATGGGCGATCAAGAAAATCGACATAAAAGAGCCATTGTTTGCTTGAGATCTCAAAAGGTTGATCAAAGACATCCACCCAAGCCATCCAAGGCTTCAAGAGCCGCAAGCGCCCACGCCTTCAACCGATTATCTTGTTCGTATTCTTGATCCTTCTTTCAGGCTCCCTCCGACCCATCTTTGAAGGCGACCTTGCTCAAGAACTTGAAAGCCATCTGAGATCCCTTTGACAGATTGTAAAGAAGGAGAATCCCCACCTGTTTCACCAGGCATCTTCTTTGTCCTTCTGGGGCTGGTGCCTGAAAGAAATCCAGCGAAACCAAACCTGGAGGAGTGACGCGGGGCGCAGTCAATGAAGTTCCAGCGGATTTGTCGTCCACCCTCAGCGTCCGGGACTAACCTCGTATCTCAAAGAGACTTTAACCCCAAACGGACCTTGAACCACCGACCATTCTTTCTTCCTGCCACTTACTTATACCTGTCTCCATCACTTCTCTTTCTTCCCACATCAGACTCTTCTCTTCTTCCAGCTCCAGAACTTGCGCATCGCCCTCGCCTTCATTGTCATTCCGTCCAGTGTTCCACTCACCATCCCCCTTCGGTAAGTAACTGCCATGATCCCCCTCTCCAGACCCCTCGTCCTGAAGCTCAGCTTTCGCCCCCGGCAGCCCGCTCAAGTCATCAACTCCTGCCTCTGTTGCTTGAAAATCCGATTTCTAACCACGACTTAATTCTCAGATCTTCAAAAAATGGCTGAAACAAACACCCAAGAGCTTACCTTCACCAGCAGTGATGGGAAGAATATGAAAGTCCGTATGTGCTTCACCACTCCCGTCTCCCTTTGGTGGAGTATTTCCATACGTTTGCGAGGCTAATATGTTTACAGCCCGCGATGTTGCTGAACGTTCCCTTCTCATCAAGAACATGCTCGAGGATTTGGGCGAGGCCACAGAAGCCATCCCCATCCCTAATGTGAGTGGCCCGCAAATTACCTGACTTGACGTCCGTGTCCCCGAGCTAATTGGTATGTCTCGGATTAGGTTACTGAGAATGTTCTGACGAAGGTTCTTGAATGGTGCACTCACCACCGGAACGATCCCCCAACCACTGGTGACGAGGACGACTCCCGCCGCAAGACCACCGATATTGAGGAGTGGGACCAAAAGTTCATGCAGGTTGACCAGGAAATGCTCTTCGAGATCATCTTGGTAGGTGGAAGGCAATTTGTTCCTCCTGCTACACGTTTGTCATTTACTGATATTATGCTCCATAGGCCGCCAACTACCTCGACATCAAGCCCCTCCTTGACATCGGCTGCAAGACTGTCGCCAACATGATCAAGGGCAAGTCCCCTGAGGAGATCCGCAAGACCTTCAACATCCAGAATGACTTCACCCCCGAGGAGGAGGACCAGATCCGCCGTGAGAACGAATGGGCCGAGGAGTAGGTGCCCAACTCCACGACAACAGTTCTACTGACTAACATCCACAGTCGTTAAATTCCTAATTGACATGGAACGGTTTCCTTTGCTCTCTTTATGGACCGCTAGTCGGCCCTGAATGACGAGGTTCGTCTAGTTCCAAGGCGTTATGGATTCATACAGCGGCTCTATTTCTCTCATTGTTTCTCTGTTAGTTTTTGTTGCTGCTGGCTGTGTGCCGACCAGCTTTCTTGCTATGGGTCTGTCAAGACAAAAAACCTTAAACCGACCGGGTTGTTATGATGATGACCATCCGACGGATGGGATATCGAGTCTTCAGTCTTTCATGTTTTAAGTCCGAAAATCGCATTGGTTTTCTCTCTCAGGATAGATTCTTGAATGCCTCTCGCTTGATCACGATTATTACCTTTGTGCTATCCATAGCTGATTGCCTCTAGAGCTGGCGGTCTATCACATTGTTTCTCGTAGGAAGCTGCTAAATATTATGTAGAAAGAGGTGACTGCAGCGATTGAGCGACCTCCAGGGCTCGCGGCATTCAGATCACTTAATTTGAAGAGAATTAAGGGGCTCGAGTTCGTCCTTCAATCAAAAAGACCGGATTCGGTCAACCCGCTCGGCTGTTCATTCCCCATCATGAATTTTGGAGTTGATTCTTTTCTGGTCTGATTTCCCTATGAATTCGCGTACATGATTCACATTGCAAAATGAGGAATGAAATCATCTACCGCATCACAAACCCCGACCACAACCATCCACCCGCCAGGAAGGTCAAAGTTGTTCAGCCACTCATCTTTTTTTCAGATATCCGCAAAGACGAGGGTTCTCTTGCCGATTTATGTACAGTAATAAATCGTATACCGAACAGCGACGCTTAGAAGCCAAGGCGAATAAACAGAGTGAAGGAACTAAGGGAGAGCTGGTTTCAATCGATTACGGTAGAGAGACGAGTTCCGGACGGTCTTTTTTTTGCAGATTAAATCATTGCGAGTCCAGAAAGAATTCTTTCCCGTGCGGTATCACGGGTGAACGAAAAGGATCCCAGTCAAGACAGGACGCGGATGAATCGAGTGTGGCACGAGTCTAAATACCGATACGGGTCTTGCGCCAGTGCCTCCGCTTAGCGTTATACCTGGAGAAGAAAGAAGATGTCAGTCGAACGTTCAAGCTTCATTTTTGCCATCCCCCCAGGACCTGTGCGTGTGCCGCCTAGCGTTGATCGGTCGGAATGCTCATGATCTCCGCATTATTCGTAAAAAAGTCGAGTCTGTCCCGTGGACGAGCTGTCGCCGTTTACCGATTCTCTGGTGTTTATCTCGCGTTTCCTCCTCCCCGCGCACGGGTCCAACGAACGAATGTGGGTGGACTGGATTGCATTTACCTGATAGTGTTACCGGTCCTGAGACGAATCCACTGGGGAATGGGACGGTTCTGCTTCTGAGCTTTGGCAAGCTTTTGCTTGGTGCGGAAACTCTTGTGGCTCTTTATCGGGGGGTAATTTTGTTAGCGGTTGCTTTTCTTCCCATACGGCAATTCGCAGAGCGAGGAGGTTTGATTGGGAATGGGGACTTGAGTAGTTCGGAAGTCGAAGATACTATAGACGGGTGCAACTAACCGGCATCTTGATGGACTTGTCGCGACGGCGAGCTTGAGTTGATGGATTGGCGAAAATGAGGTTGTCGACCGACTGTCTCCGTTGTGATGGAATTTTCGTGCGGTCAGGGTTAAGCGCTTCGCTTCCGCAGCACGTGAATTATTTATGCCTTAGGCAGAAACATTGGTTACGACACCTCCATGCTCGACAGCAGGAGACATGTTTGTTCGAGGCCAAGATCTTAGCCTTGAAAGGAACCGCTTCTGGAGAGATATGCGGTGGCACAATTGTCATTATTTGCATTATGGAAGGTGTGTTTTATTGGTGAATGTCCCTCTACCACCATTGACCGACTGACCAACCCCAACCATCATACACAGTGAGCTGGTTGAGATGAGGAACCGTACTCTCAGTCCAGCCGATAAGTTGTATCATGTATTCTCCTTCGTAGGATTTCATGAGTGTCAACTACTGCCGGGGTTGGGCCCTACGGTGGGAAGATTGTCTCTGTTCTCGACAACCAAAAAAGGGGCCCGCCGGTATACAAAGCCAAGGACCGAGGGGTTGTATCTGCACTTGTCTGGAGGACAATTCTAACCGCTGGTCTGACGTGCTCTTCTGAGCTCCTGGTTTCCAGTGTATCGCTGGCGACCGCATAACGGCTTTCGATTTTGGCGTACCTCCTCAGCGTTGCCTTGGGCCTCACTGCTAAAGGCCATCCGATGGTATCATCCACGTGAGTACGGACCTCGTCGTATTCTCGTGTTCTGCATGAGCGTCGAACGCTGGGCCAAAGTGTTGACCAGACAATTGTTGCGCAGAAGCCCCTTGACATTTGACTAAACAGGACATTGGCCCTTGACGAACCGCAAGAGGGATTCAAGCTCATTGGGCAATTTATGCAAACCGGAACTCAAATTCCTGTCCTCGAGAAAACGCCCAGCGGCCTCAGGCGGCCGCGTCCAATTCTTGAGCCCCTCGGGATGATGGAGATTTGTCTTTGCACTTGCTGCTCAACAAGCTTGCGGCTTGGGAGACTCCTGGGTTTTGATTTCAAGCCCTGGTGGACGCCTCCGTTACGCAAATAATCAATCGGACACTCCAGCCTTCCCCGAAGAGAGGGTTATGGTGCGCTCTGCCTCCGAAGACCCAGGTAGCTCAGGCACGGGGACGAGGACAACTGAGAGGCCATTGTCTTTTTTCTTCTGTAATGATGTGCACGAAAATCATCATCATCAACATAATCATGCACCACGTTCCTGCGTTGTCACCTTGTGTCGACGCTGTGCGACCATGCAGAAGCCAAAAAGAAACTAAGCATTGACGGAAAAAGCCGAGGTGGGGATTGATGCTGGCCTGAACAAGAACAGGAAGAATCGCCACATCTTCAACGAAGAGGACCGCTTCTGACTCCTCGCTCGCGTTGAGGATTTCGAATCAGAGGAAGCGGATGAGCGCCAGTCAGTCTCGGGCGCGGCTCTTGCGACCCTCCGAGCTCCCGAGCCCCCGAGCCCCCGAAAGCTCTGACAGATGGATGAACGTTCAAGTTTGCAGGGTTGGTATCGTATTCGTTTAGTGGGTTCGAAGTTGAGTGGAGCAAAGAAGGAAATCCATGGATTGTAACCCCACCCGCGGAGGCGGGCACCTTCCAAGGTTTCAACTTTCTTCGAGTTGAGTTCATCAGAAACGACCAAGACAGAAGTTGAAGGGCGCATTTTGACGATCCAGCTTCGGAAATTTTCCAAAGCACTTGTGGCTCAGCTCCGGGATGGCGGGGTCCGAACAACATGGGCTTCAGGAACCACGCAAGCATTCATTTGCCAAGAACGGTCCCGAGAACAAGCAAGCCCAATAATAATAATCTTGTTTTCCTTCGCTTGGACACAGACCTCAAGGCCCAGGCTGCTTCAGGAATCCTAGTGGGCCAACTATAGGCCCGAAAACCCACACAGATTGCCAGGTGCGGACGTCAACCACCAAGAATGCTTGGAGGAAAACTCGGGTCATGTCATGGAACATCAAAACCCCTGATGCTGACAGACTTTTATTCCAACGAGAAGGCAGGGTCATCTGCGCATAAAAAGTGGTGCGACATTATGATAATGCTCATCAATCCTCCCCAGAAGGCAAGTTCTGCGTCATCCTCCCCTTCTCATGGTTGGCAGTGGGAATGTTTTGATAAGAACAATGCTCTGTGTTGTTGCCTTCGTGCGTTGGCAACGACGCCAAACGAAGGGCAGGTTGCAGCACATGGCGATGACACCCAGATCCCGGGCACCCAGATGAAAGCAATCAAAAGAAAAGCTTGATGACCAGAGAAACTGCGGCACCTGGTCCCTGGGGACGTGAGTTCTGAGTCGTGACTGATTCCATCAAGAAAAAAAAATCGAGTCCCGAGTCTGGAAATATTTTAATCATGACCTCGGGATTCGATCTGGGGTTCTGGAAGCAAGGTTGCGAAGTCCAAAGTTTGCTGGCTCTCTGTGGCGATCCAAAATCTCCCGACGTCGCCCCTGCACCTTCCCTCTCTTGGGACGCGGACTCGGGGAAGGGCCGTCACTGTTAAAATCGATGAATGATAAAGCGTGATTATTCACTCATAACTACTGGAAGATGCTCTGGCAATTCCTGACAGGCTCGGCTGTTCAAGCATTGTCAGAGCTGAAGATTCGGCGCTGACAAAGGGCGGTTCCTTCTGTTTCTCCCGATCGGCACCGATCCATCACTGAGCTTCTTTGCACAAAGAGATCTCGGGAAGTTGGGGTTCCGGTGACCCGCTCTTGTCTCCTGTGACAGGCTAACCTGTTGTTGGGATGCGTGAAGGCAGCAGTGGAGGACCAAGCCAGGGCACATGAATCCTCTCACTCCAGACACGGAGACACCAAATCGGGCCTGCATTAATTTCTGACAAGATTTCCTGGACTCCTCCGGAGAAGGAGGTCCAGGTGAAATAATAAGGGTTTCCAGTTTCCACTCCCTTCTCCTCTTCTCATCCCTCCCTATCGATCCAGCTCTGACACCGACTCCGCATTCTTCAAGACTTGTGTCCCTGCCGCAGGCAAGAGACATAAGTCATCCCTCGAGTCTTGTCGCCGCTTCTCTCTTCAAGGTGCTTTCCACTCTGTAGCTTCTCAGATCAGCTCCAGCGCACATTTTTACCACTCCTCATGGAGTAGGCAACTCAAACCCATTCAAAGCTTCCTCGTGATCTTGGCAGCCTTCTACGGCTTCCATCTACCACCCCGAGCAATATGTCACAACCTGAAAAGGATCCCTCTTTTGGAGGGAATACGGACGAACCCCCTCAGATTACACAAACCGGGCAGTCTCCTACCATCCCTCCTGCCGGTGAAAGGCAGCAATCGAACGATTTCCCGGTCGCCACAAGCTCATCAGCATCCTCCACGGGCAAGGAGCCATGTCCCAAGTCTTCATCCAGCAACAATGCACTTTCAATCAACGACGTAGACGCACTTCTTGCGCATTTACCGGAAGAAGAGCGGCAAATCTTGAAGAAACAGCTCGATGAACAGAAGGTGAACATCTCGTTCTTTGGACTCTGGCGCTACGCAACAAGAACGGATCTGCTCGTTCTCCTAGTTAGCATTATCTGTTCCATTGCAGCGGGCGCTGCATTGCCCCTGTTCACCGTACGTATTGTCTCTCCATACCTGAGGGGTTCGTGGCTCATCAATTCCAGATCCTGTTCGGTTCCTTGGCGTCAGTCTTCCAGGATATTATGTTATACCGCATTTCCTACGACAAGTTCTACCACGAATTGACCAAAAATGTCCTGTACTTTGTATATCTTGGTATTGGGGAGTTTGTTACAGTCTATATCAGCACAGTTGGCTTTCTCTATACCGGAGAGCACGTAACGCAGAAGATCCGCGAGCACTACCTTGAGTCTATCTTGCGACAAAACATGGGCTTCTTCGATAAATTGGGTGCCGGTGAAGTGACAACCCGTATCACGGCCGACACAAACCTTATCCAAGATGGCGTTTCAGAGAAGGTCGCCCTCACCTTGACAGCTCTCTCAACGTTCGTGACAGCATTCATTATCGCCTACGTCAAATACTGGAAACTAGCTTTGATTTGCAGCTCCACCATTGTCGCCCTTGTCGTCACGATGGGCGGTGGGTCCCAATTTATTATCAAGTACAGCAAGAAGTCCCTTGAGAGCTATGGTTCCGGTGGAACAGTTGCGGAAGAAGTCATCAGCTCCATTAGAAATGCCACGGCATTTGGTACCCAGGACAAGCTTGCCAAACAGTACGAAGTTCATCTCGCTGAGGCAGAGAAATGGGGGACAAAGAACCAGGTCATTCTGGGGTTGATGGTCGGTGCCATGTTCGGCCTTATGTTCTCAAATTACGGTCTTGGATTTTGGATGGGCTCTCGTTTCCTAGTGGATGGGGCAGTAGACGTGGGCGATGTCCTCACGGTCCTAATGTCCATCTTAATCGGTTCTTTTTCACTGGGAAATGTAAGTCCGAATGCTCAGGCCTTCACCAACGGTGTGGCGGCCGCCGCAAAGATCTTTGCAACGATTGATCGCCAGTCACCGTTAGATCCATATTCAGACGAGGGGAAGACCCTTGCCAATTTCGAAGGCAACATTGAGCTGCGCAATATTAAGCATATTTACCCTTCCCGGCCAGAAGTTACGGTCATGGAGGACGTTTCTCTCGCAATGCCCGCCGGAAAGACAACAGCACTCGTCGGTCCGTCAGGATCTGGAAAGAGTACCGTGGTTGGCCTAGTCGAGCGTTTTTACATCCCTGTTCGCGGTACCGTTCTGTTGGATGGTCACGACATTCAGGATCTTAACCTGCGTTGGCTCCGTCAACAAATTTCTTTGGTCAGCCAGGAGCCCGTTCTGTTTGGCACGTCTATCTACAAGAATATTCGACACGGTCTTATTGGCACAAAATATGAACATGAGTCCGAAGACAAGGTTCGAGAGCTGATTGAAAATGCGGCGAAAATGGCGAATGCCCACGAGTTTATCAGCGGCCTACCTGAAGGGTACGAGACGAACGTCGGGCAACGAGGCTTCCTCCTGTCAGGTGGCCAGAAGCAGCGCATTGCAATTGCTCGCGCCGTCGTTAGTGACCCAAAGATCTTACTTTTAGATGAAGCTACGTCGGCACTGGACACGAAATCTGAAGGAGTTGTTCAAGCGGCTCTGGAGAAGGCAGCCGAAGGCCGCACTACTATTGTGATTGCCCACCGTCTTTCCACGATTAAAACAGCACATAACATCGTCGTTTTGGTTGGTGGCAAGATTGCTGAACAGGGAACTCATGATGAGCTAGTCGACCGCAAGGGCGCTTATCACAAGCTTGTTGAGGCTCAGCGCATCAACGAGGAGAAGGAAGCCGCAGCAGCGGATGCCGACGACGGCATAGATACCGGAATTGCTGAAGACGATATTGCTCACGTAAAAACTGCGACCAGCGGATCGTCCTCGCTTGACGAAGAGGAAAAAGCAGCGATCGGGCGCACCGGCACACACAAGTCAGTTTCAAGCGCAATCCTTTCCAAGAAGACTTCCGAAAAAAAACAGAAGTACTCGCTCTGGTCCCTTCTCAAATTCATTGCTTCTTTTAATCAGCCAGAGCTTCTCTATATGCTCATTGGTCTCTTGTTCTCAATACTTGCTGGTGGTGGTCAACCCACGCAAGCTGTGCTCTATGCTAAAGCAATCAGCACACTCTCGCTACCTGAATCGCAGTTCGGCAAGCTTCGAGACGACGCTAACTTTTGGTCTCTGATGTTCTTCGTTGTTGGAATCGTTCAATTCTTCACTCAGTCTATCACTGGTGCTGCTTTTGCTGTTTGCTCCGAGAGACTTATCCGCCGCGCACGAAGCATGGCATTTAGATCAATGCTCCGTCAAGATATTGCTTTCTTCGATAAAGAGGAGAACAGTACCGGCGCCTTAACATCCTTCCTATCTACCGAGACGAAACATTTGTCTGGCGTCAGTGGTGTGACTCTAGGTACTATCCTCATGACTTCAACTACGCTAAGTGCATCCATTATTATTGCCCTAGTTATCGGCTGGAAATTAGCCCTGGTTTGTATTTCCGTTGTACCAGTTCTCCTGGGCTGTGGATTCTACCGCTTTTATATGCTAGCCCAATTCCAGGCCCGATCAAAGGTTGCCTATGAAGGGTCGGCAAATTTCGCTTGCGAGGCAACGTCATCCATCCGCACTGTCGCCTCTCTGACTCGAGAAACGGACGTCTGGGCTATGTATCACGATCAGCTTGATGCACAAGGCAGGAAGAGTCTAATTTCCGTCATAAAATCATCCGCGCTATATGCTTCCTCACAAGCGCTTGTGTTCTTCTGTGTTGCACTCGGGTTTTGGTATGGAGGAACACTCCTTGGTCACCACGAATATGACGTTTTCCGGTTCTTTGTCTGCTTCTCTGAAATTCTATTTGGAGCTCAATCCGCGGGCACCGTGTTTTCCTTCGCACCTGATATGGGAAAGGCGAAGAATGCGGCAGCCGAATTTCGACGATTGTTCGACAGGAAGCCAGAAATCGATAACTGGTCCGAAGAAGGCGAAGAGCTTGAGTCGGTGGAGGGTGAGATTGAATTCAACGATGTGCATTTCCGGTACCCGACTCGTCCCGAGCAACCCGTCCTCCGTGGGTTAAACCTAGCCGTGAAACCCGGACAATACGTTGCGCTCGTTGGTCCTAGTGGTTGTGGTAAGAGTACTACAATTGCGCTCCTCGAGCGCTTCTATGATGCGATTGCTGGCTCTATTCTTGTTGACGGGAAGGATATCAGCAAATTGAACATCAATTCTTACCGTCGCTTCCTGTCGCTGGTTAGCCAGGAACCAACTTTGTACCAGGGGACTATTAAGGAGAACATCCTGCTGGGGATCACTGAAGATGACGTGCCTAAAGATGCCTTAGTGAAGGCTTGCAAGGATGCCAACATCTATGATTTCATCATGTCTCTGCCGTGAGTTTTATTCTCCCAGTTCATCCCACTGTGTGAGTCCGCTAACTTGTTCTGATAGGGATGGATTTAATACTGTTGTTGGCAGTAAAGGAGGCATGTTGTCAGGGGGTCAAAAGCAGCGTGTGGCCATTGCCCGAGCTCTCCTCCGTGATCCCAAGGTCCTCCTCCTTGACGAAGCCACATCCGCCCTAGACTCCGAATCAGAAAAGGTTGTTCAGGCGGCACTGGATGCGGCCGCGCGAGGCCGAACCACAATTGCTGTTGCCCACCGATTGAGTACAATCCAAAAAGCCGACATCATCTACGTCTTCGACCAAGGCAAAATTGTCGAAAGCGGAACCCATAACGAACTACTTCACAGAAAAGGTCGGTACTATGAGCTGGTCAACCTGCAGAGCCTGGGTAAGGGCCATTGATTGTGTCTCGCGCCGAGCCTCGATTGTTCACCTTCTTGCATATATCCTATCTCGGTAATGTATTGTAACTCGATTAGCATGTTCCCCCTGGCTAGATTTTTGGGGCCAGTTGGCTCTTTGATTCTCAGATGCCATAATTTCTTGCGACTTAGCATAGCAGACACTCTTCTTTCCTATATAGATAAGACGAAAAGCAGATCAATCATTCCGCTCCGCGAATCCCAATCAAGTCACCCATTTTCGCGAGCATAAGCACAAATAAAATAATTCGCGAGTAGGTCCATCACGAAACCTCAGCTTCAGAGGCAGGAGTTCAGTCCTGTCCACCAACTCCAAATTCCTTCTGTACATCAACCTGCCGCATCCCACGCGCATCCGCAATGAGCCCTATCAACCCCTGTCCAACATCCTTAACGTCATTATACTCATGAAGCAGTCGAATATGGCGCTTCACTGTCTCAGAGGGCTCATTTCTAGGAGATAAACCTTAGCGACTGTCCTGGGTCCGTCCCTGGCGGGGAATGACGGACGAAATGCCAACTAGCTTACTTCAGCTTGGCTTTGATCTCAGCGACTCGGCTCTCTATTTGAGCAGCTTGGGATTCTAGGTCTTCTATTGATGCTCGGAGAGATTCCTGCTTGGGTTAGCTCGGATGATGGGGTGGTTTGTCTGTGAGAGGGGAAGGGGGCCTTGCTAGTTTCTTGTCTCGCTGTGATTCCGGGTTCAGGTTGGGAGGGGATGTTTCCCGCTGTTTTTCTTGGATTGGAGAGGCGGGTATTGAGTCTGAGGGCATGGTTTGAATGGGGACGGGAGATTGGAATGAGAACGTTACAGTGATCGAGTGATCTATGGGTGACGGAGGTATCATGTTCTCCCCTGTGGTCAGTTGGTAGTGAGGCATCCAGCGTCTTCCTGAGGCACCCCTCGTCCATCGCAACAGGGAGTGTAGTAACGTTATCTCATCACAATGATATATCTCGAATCCTCATGGGTCCAGGTTGTCTTTTGAATTGAATAGAGGACTTCACGTATCAACATTGGCCTGAGTGGGCCTGAACCTGACATTGGGCCATTCCTGCAGCCAATCCGAGCGCCACCGATTTCTTGTGTCCGTTTCCGACCCTCCAATCGCTCGTTCAAATCTTCGTCAGCTCATCATGTTCTCCTCCTCCCCCTCCCTCTCCCTATCTCCTTTCTCGCAAAGCACTCGGTGACGAAGGCAGGATGATGAGCGCTCTCGATATACGCGGGGTGCTCGCGTCCCTTCTCCTCATCTCCCCCGTTCTTGCTCATGGCGACCATTCACATGTCCCCGAAGGCTCCGCCACCTCCGAAGACCCGATTGTATGCCAATGCCTTCCTTGACTCCACGCGTACTGACAATGTACTACCAGGACTCGACACTATGGATCCATATGGTCCTTATGGGGCTGGCCTTTGGGATTATCTTTCCCTTAGGCATGGTGCTTGGGGTACGCCTTTCCCTTGAAATCCGCCTATTAATCTCGAAAAGCCATCTAATGTGTCTACTTGGTATCTTTTCATAGATCGTTCGCTCACGCTGGCACGTCCCCATTCAAACGATCGGAACCGCTATCGCTATCGTTGCATACTTCCTCGGCCATGCACATAAGGGCCGCCAGTTCGCTAAAAACGCGCACGCCTCGTTCGCAAACACCCTGATGTTCTTCTTGGCGGCGCAGGTGGTCCTTGGGATCTATCTGAAATTGCATCTATCCAAGGGAATTCATGGCCGGATCCGCCGGGTTATCGTTATCCTCCACGGCATTCTCGGAAAGGCAATGCCCATCATCAGCTGGGTGCAGATGCTCTTTGGAGGCATTGCTGCGTTGGGCTTCTGCCGCGACGACCATCTCGGACAGTGTTTGGCCCACTTTATCATGGGCAGCGCTTTCATCGCTTATGGTATTTTGCTTACGATACTCCTCCTTGTTGGCCAGTACTGGTTGCGCCGCACCGGTCGTAGCCAGGAGTTCTTCGATTCCCTGGTTATTGCGGCCTGGGGTTGTGTCAATACCTTCACGGAGCATCGGTGGGGTGGCCCATGGGTTCATAACGACCTGCAACATACTACCATGGGCATTGTCTGGTGGTGCGCCGGCTTGTTGGGTATCTGGCTGAGCCGAAAGAGAAATGGCCGGCCCAAGAGGAATCTTATACCTGCAATTGTCATTCTCTTGACTGGTTATGCCATGTCTGGTCACCCGCAACATTCGATGATCAGTACCATGGTCCATACTATCTTCGGATACACGTTGATGGCTGCTGGTCTTACTAGGATCATCGAGATTTCCTTTGTGCTGAGAGACCGGAGCAGCGTGAGCGTGGACGGCTCAGACCCCAACAGCTTCCAATACCTGACGCCCTTTGTAAGTTTCCCCAATCAATATACCCGCACAAAGTAATAGAAGGATAATAAAACTAACAAACAAATTTGCAGCTCTTATACGCTTCCGGATTTCTCTTCATGGGTGCCACTGAGGAACAGATGCAACTTCTCGAAGACGCCGAAATCACACACGTCTCCTACGTGCTCATTCTGTACAGCATTGCCTTCGTCCTCTTCCTCTGTACGTACTCTCTAATCCCCTTACCATTTCCCTTCTCCGTCGTTCGACTAACACGCCTCCTAGTCGTCAACATTCTTCTCCACATATATGCCGTGCACGCATGGCCGGAATCAACCAAGCCGACCCACTCTCGCACCTCCAGCATCGAAGACAACGACGCCGCTGTAGGGCCGTCCAAGCCCCGCCGCGCGCGCCCCAACGCCGCCTACATGAACGGCCACGTGCACACACCCTCTGAAAACCAGCGTATCCAAGATGCCGAGGCCTTTGAGCTCCAGGGCCTCATCTCTGATGAAGAAGATGAGGCGAAGTTGCCTAATGACGAGAGACTGGGGGCGAAGAGACTCGAGGATGAAGAGAGCGCACCGCTGTTCGCGAAGGAGCGGGACTAGATTTGGCTCAGCACTACACCCTGAGATTCTCCTATAATCCGGCCTCGTTAGGGGTTTTTGAAACCACTCTCTTCTGTTCCATACTAAATGTTTTCGGTTCCGTCTTCTGGGCTATGGGATAATGGTGTTTGGGTGGCACTCGCGAAATATCATATTACGTTACATGATTCCTCTTTCTATTTCTGATTCCAAGGGGCGATGCCAACTGGCGTTTATGGGCTTCCCTTCTTGTATATAATCAAGGCATATATCTTTCAGCGATCATTAATAAACCTACGGCTTGCGCCAATGACAAACAAAGCAGAATATTTCTGGGTATTCTATCTGAAGGCCCCAATCATAACCACAAGAGCAAGCGCTTCATCAATCCGTATCCAATTCGTAGAATTCTATCATACATGTGACGAAATCGCCCCTAGTGCAGGGTACAGCCCGAATAGCAAAGAGAAAAGTGAGTATAGTTCGATGGGTATTAATCCCGAACTGGTTGCGATCCGTTTCACCTGACCAACGCTATCCCATGCCTTTGATATTCGTGGACTTTTACTCACGAGACGCTATCAATCAAGAATCATTTTCGCCGTAACTTGACAGGCCGCGCAGATCACACGCCGGGTTGGCTGTTCACTGGGATTGCGTTTGCTGCAGGAGGAACGGCAGGCATGGCGTTTTCTACCTCTGGGGGAAAGAAAGGATGTAGCGGGTAGATGGGCGCGACAGATCTTTCGCCGTCGAAGAGTAGGAGATTTTGAAGAGGCTGCTCGCGTGCGCTGAGGACATTGATCACGTCTTGGGCTAAGCTACCGCCTAAAAACGCAGCCACCGGGCTCAGTTCACATCCGAGGTTCTGGAGAAATGTTCGCAGGAACGCGGAGTCGAGGGTCGCGATATCAAGCTTGAGTTCTTGATGCACGTCGCGGGCCAACTTTGTGAATAGTTCGAGATCTTGGTGGGAGAAGGTCGGGAGTCTGCCTTGGCTAAGCTTCTGAAATTCCCAAAGGGCTCGCAGGCAGCTCAGAAGTGGTGTTACTTGTCTTCTGCGGCGGGGTAGGCGGGTGTAATCTTCGGGGAGAGGGGAAGTGTTTGCTAAGACCAGTGGGGAGTACACCTCCCTCTTCGTGACCATTTCGATGATTTTCTCGCTCTCCCTCTTGGTTGTAATATTCAAAATCGTTCGCGTCGGGGTTTCTTGTGCTGCTGATGGGACGTTTGATTTCGATCGTTCAATAACGAAATCGTGCTGGATGAGATCCGCAAAGACAAATCCGTAAAATCCGTGCAGCCCTGCTGCGTAGAACGAACGTCCAGCAATACGGCATGCTGCATTGATGTTCCCGTACATTGAGAAACTCAGCTCTGTCGCGATTGTAACGTCGAATTGCGCAAAGAAATCCGGAGGCTTCGCCGCAATGTTGTCCGTGTCAACGTGGAGCTGAACTCGTGGGTTCATGGAGCGAATTGCAGGCGCCGCAGCTTGCGCGCGCTGGCCAAAAGTTAGTATGCCCCAAGTGCAGTAGAGCGCCAGCAGGATCAGAGCAGGAGAATACATTTTGACCGACGGAGTCCTGGGAGATGAAGAACTGTGCGCCAAGGTCCTCCTCAGTGACGACTGCATCGTCAACAATCGTCAAACTACCGATACCCGCCAATACCAGGTTCTTGGCAATCTCATTCGCCAGCGCCCTGACTGTGATCAAGAGAATATTCGCAGACCGAAGCCTACAAAAGTACGTAACGTTAGCCTTGAAGTATGAGGTCAACGAGGTTTGTCCCAACTCACTTCTCTTGCGCCTTGACACCCCAGAGGCGGATCTGGCGATCGTAGAGAGCAATCTCGTCTGTTTAATCCCAATGTCAGATCCTACGCTCAAAATCGTTTATCATATCAGCTTGAGAGCCTCATTCGTTACCTGCACTGATCGAATCTTGGGGCTCCATTATGAATGAGAGTCGTACGCAGCGTCGAACTTTATATTAATCCAAATTAACTTCGGGGCCGATCAGCGCGAGAGTGATAGAATTAAGTGCTGGGCGTGGGGGAAGCGGATCCGGGCAAGCTTCAATTGTCAATGCAGAGCAGGAAGAGACGGTGTTGTGAAAGGAGTTAGGTGTAAGGAGGGGAAACACAAGGACAGGAGGGGTTGAGAGAACGACGAAACATCACGCGGTGTGTCAGCAGCATGCATTCAGTCAGCGAGGCTCCCGAAACTGTGAAACGTACAGCTCGAAAGAAGAGAAGCCAGACTGGGAGCTCCACGACAATCGATAGTCCATCACGTGCACTGATACAGCCAGGGCGGTTTATCGCCTCGATTCCTGGCGTCATCTCACCTCCGCCGTCACTTCCATCAACCCCTCCATCCTACCCACCGCCATTTGTCGTCCCTTCTGCTTTTTGCTACTGATCTAGGCTCCTTTCATCCCATCTCCTGCGTTCGGGTTGCTTGCTTTCTCCGCTCTTTCCCTCCACAAAACTCTTGCCCCGGTATACCCTTCACTTTCCCCTCTCTTATCACCCACTCCGCAGGCCAAACTAACTGGGTCCCCTTCCTATAGGATGGTATGTTGCAGACGAGACATTTTCCGTCATCCGTTTTACAGCCGAAGCGCTTTCTATAAGTCCGCGGGAGGATTCCAGCCGAATTCTTGCATTTGTTGACTTGCTCTCTTATATCTAGTCGGGGAATTACGACTATCCTCCCGCCTCCCGCCGTACCGCCCGAGGAAGCAGATCCAGTGATCGACCTCGCCGGTCAAACGGAAATCGTCTGCAGCATTTACGGGACTTGTTAAATTCAGAGCGCAACCGGGACACCTCTGCCCGGGCTCTAGAGACACTCAACCAGGAGCTGGAGGAGTTCCGTTCCGAGCGCGCGAGAGACCGATATAGCTTCGACCAAACCAGAGCATCTGTGGATCAACAGATCCGAGAGCTACAAAGAGAAAGGACTCCCAGGGGCGATCGTTCTCATGATGTGCGTTCGGACTCCGTCCACGTAGGGTTGCGGAGACCGCAGGATCCAGATGCCAATATCATGAACCAGGATCCAAGTCCATCCGATCTACCACGATCGATGAATAGAGGTTCAAGATCTCGTGCCATGAGAGACAGTGATCGACACGGGCGCAGCAGGAGAAATAGAGGTACCATTCTTGACCAGCCTGTTCCACGGATAGACTCCCCGTCGGCGATGCCACTGGAGCCGGATAACGACCAGCAAATGAACAGGTGGAGAGTCAAGCGCAGAAAGCTTGAGTCAGATGATAACAGGGAAGGGCTCCAATCTCTCAAGTACGGCCAATACGGTCAAGTCGTACCCGGAACCCTAAAAATGGAGTTGGCAAGCTGTGATGGAGGCACATACGAGCCTGAGGGTGAAAGCTCCTGGCCAGAAAATCTTCTTCGCAACGACTCGTCTGTTTATTGTACAAAATCCGATCGCTGTAATTTGATTCTGAAGCATCGCGGGGAGACCCCGTTCTGTCTGAAGAAGCTCGTTATCAAAGCCCCAAAATCTGGATACGACGCCCCGTATGTTCATTCCTGGAGCTATGAAGAAGCCAAACGTCGTTGCTAATAGACTCGCTTCTGATTAGGATACAAGCCGGAATGGTCTTTGTCTCAATGTCGTCCGACGAGCTTCTCGCCCGTACAGCGCAGTACCAAATCCAATACGCAGGCACCCAGAGCCACCATAATCACCGACGCGGCGGGATGCAGCCGTCTCAGGAGTACATGAACTCATATCGGGCTCCTTTACAGACACTTGAGCGAGCGGCTTTGACCGACTTTGATCCCCTTTCGGATTCAGATACGGATGCCAGCGAAGTTGGACGCGCCTCTCCAAACCACAATGCACACCCTCCCGGGGAGTTTCGTGTTACCACCGAGTACGACGAACGTTCGGAGGGCGCCGAACACAGGATGTCTGGAGAGGCCTTCCCACTGCCCCAAACGTCGGAAATGACGAGGTTAGAGAGGGCGGCAGCGCTATATCCACTGGACGATGATTTTCTCTGTTCAGAGACTGAGGATACTAGTGATGACGATGACACGTCCGAATCCAACTCATTCAACTCGCGTCGGCGGGACTTGCAACGCCAGGTACGGGCTATGCGGCGCCAGTATGCCATGGAGCAAGACGAATTACCCAGGCGTCGTCATGTTCCAAATACCATACAGCCTATCCCACCAAGTGCGCCATCGGTGCCACGTTCAGGTCCAACCTCTCGCCCTTCAAATCTTGAGTTGATGAAGCCACTTGCTCAATTCTTCATCAAGCGACCTAAGAGTAGCGTCAGCCTTCGATTTGATCCTCCTCCGTAAGTCTCCGCGCGCTGTTTGATATTTCTAATCTCCTCCGTCTTTCTAACTCCTCTTTCCATTTAAGATCGGGTCGATACATTCTGATCAAGTTATGGAGCCCTTATAACGCAGGCAATATCGACATTCAAAGTGTCATTGTTCACGGTTACGCTGGTCCGAGATTTTTTCCTGCCGCAGGACCGAGATGAGCCGGTTTTGTGTGTCCAATCCGATGCTCTACCTCTGGCCAGAGACCGTTGGCTGTCATGAGCTGCCAACGTTGCGACATGGGTGTATCTCAGAAGTCTGCTTTCTTTTCAGCAAGGTGCACTCCACACTATCCTTCCCACGCATACGCGACTGGGAGACAAATCGCAGGGTCGTTTGCGGATAAAACCCATTATCAATCTCTATTCTACTGGAAACATACATCGCCGAATTCTACCGCAAAGAAAGAAGACCACACAACTTACACATCACACCACACTGGTGTAAGTCTGCCCAAAAGTGGGCCCAGTGATTTGCATTTCGGGTGCACCCGCTTGACGAGCGTATTTAGACCCTACCTTCTCCTGTATCATGTTGTCACTGGAGTAGATATAAATTCTCTCCTAATGTAAGAGTTGCCCTAATCCGGGCATTTCGAAGCAATACCGATTATGTCACGCTTCCTCTTCCGCATACACTGAAGAAACTCCAACCGGTAGAGGGAACACTTCCGCTCGGCCAGAATAGAGCAGAAGGTCCATCCAGCCCACGTTAGCCATTTGCTACAAGAGCGGAAAGTGGTCAAGGAAACAAATGCACGGTGATTAGTCGAGCTCATAGGTGTAACAAAACGCCTGACAAGCGAAGTCACAATAGAGCACAGTTAGTAAGAAGCTGTAATCCAATGGCAAAGCAATCAATATTTACAAAGGCGATGTATGTCCCTCACGAACAGAGCAAGCAAAGAGAGGAAGCAAAAGTAGGATTAGACAATCCCGGTCAGCTCCTCGAATGGGTTTGACCACGCTAGCAGGTGTGGGAGTCTATCAGTCACGACCAAAGCATGCCGATGCCCAACAAATTTCAAATCGATGCTCTCGTTTCTCGTCTCTCGTGCAATGACCATCGAACGCCAACCCTTCCTTGTACATGAACCAACCAAAAATCAACACTCCTAAAGAAAAGCACACTCCAACTCCACCCATGAAGAGGCAAAATTTGTTCTTTCCCAAAAGCAAATAACGGAAGAGCAGATATCCAACTCGCGTGGTGGGAAGGCTATATGACGACAACATCTCCCTCAGCATCTGCCGGGTCGGAAACCATCATATCGCCATATTTGCCCACATTCATTAACATCGAGTCGTCATCAAGGCCAATAGCGCTGTCATCATGATTCGGGGTATGGAAGCTCGTTAAATTCTCGGACATATTAACGGATTTTTCGTTTTCGGCGTGGCACAAATTAGTCTCAACTTCCATCTGTGACCGGTCCTGTGATACGCCATTCTGTGCATCAGACGCCGACGATGGCTCACTCCCAGCGGCGGTAGCATCGGAAGACGGCTTCAAGAGAAAGCTTCCAGGCCCGGTCCGGTCCAAGTCCAAGCCCGCTGTTTGCAATGTGTTTGGTGTATAACGCATGAACCCACCCTTCTCCGCTTGCCACAACATCATTTCATGGAAAAACACCTTGGTCATCCACCAGGCACTAAAACTCTGAGCCCCTCCCAACGTTAACCGACGCAGGATGCAGTCCCACAAAGCATCCACTCGTTGTATTAGACACTGCGTGCGATGTTGAGGGAAAATATGCGGGATCTTTAGGATGAAGGAGATCCACTTGTCCGGGAAATTGTATTCATCACCCACAGACACGGCCACAGGGAATTTACGCGGTGGCGTATCCTCCTCGGCATCAGACTGGGAAAAGGGTTCATTGGAGTCAGCAGGGTTTAGGTCGGCCACAGGGGTGAGGAGAGCGTAGACATCGTGTTTCAGTATCTGTTCCGTAGCCCGTTCCGCACAGCTTGGTATGTTCGCCTTTGTGATCATCTCTTTGGGATCAACCAATGCTTTGAAATCGAGCCACATCTGGTTTCGGTTGTCAGGGTGGCAGAGCCACGCAGCTGCAGCATTGGCCGACTGGTTCACGTCGAGCATATGCCTCAAAAGGTTGCAAAATATATGGGCCGGTATTAGCCGCGCCAATGAAACATGTACGGGTTGGGTTCTAAAAGTGTCGGCAATATGAGTTGTCAGTCGCTGTGATATCGAACTAAAGGCGTCGAGGACAAGTTTGGGAACCACTTGTGTTGTGAGTGGCGCCACAAACGCGATCATTTTCTGATACATCAACCAATCGCACTCCTTAATCCATGGCGCAAGGTTGGGGTGTGTCAACAGCTTCTGCACTGGAACGGTCAGGGTCCCATGGAACGCAGAGAAGTATCTGAGAAGATTGCGCTCTTTGCAGTATCGAAAGCTATCAATTACCGAGATGCAATGGGAACGATATAGAGCAGCAAGAGCCGCCGCTACCTTGGAGTCAGTATTGGCAGGGAGAAATTCATTGATATCAGGCAGTTGCAGGGAGTCTGTATCCACAGAGGAACTATCCGTCGTTGGCAGCTGAAGCATCCGGTGGATTAGCTTTCCGGAATGGTTGGCAACATTATCGAGAGTAATATCAGAATCAGCATGGGCCTGGGACTGGCAGTCGCAACCAAAAGTTGCCGTGGGAGCTGCGACCTTCGGGGCGAACGAAGTCGGAGGAGAAGGGAATAGGGCCGTGTCAGCAGTAGGTTGCGATACCACGGCCACACTATCCACAATATGAGCTTCAAAACATACCTATTATGTTTTCCAAACTAGATGATCTAACTCACCTTTGTTGCGTCGTATCCCCATTGTTACCCTCAGTGGTACCCACTGTTGTAGCTTCGTAGGGTTGAAACTGGGCGGGTTGTGGTGTCGGCTTCTGTTGTTTTTCCTCTATTACCGTTAAATCAACGTAGTGATATTTTGACTCTCCCCGGACCCCTAAACGGCGCGTCTGCACATTCGGGAATATTATCCGTACGAGTTTCCCGAAGGAAGCCGGGTTCAGCACCGAGACACGCTCGGTGCCGCACTTTTCCGCATAGCAGCAGTAGACACGATCTCGTCGGACGGATCCGCTGCTTTTCCTGCAGTTCTCCTTCAACCTGTGACGCGCATGAGGAACGGCATGGGGAGATAAACGGCTAGTTACTCAATACTTACCAGATCATCGCAAATACTTGTTTGACTTTCTCGGCCTTCCCACCGGCCCCCTCATGTTTGAGAACCTCTGCCGCCATTTGCTTTAACGTATAACCCTCGTATTGCCGCAGGAGCTTTCGCAGCTCGTTGTCGTTAGCGATCGAGGAGCTCGAGCCCTTTTTTTTCTTGCCCCCGGCTTCTGACGCATCATGGTCATCAAGGATGTGCTCAGGAACGTGATTCTCAATTCCACTGTCATACATGTTCTGGTATTGAGGTATAGCCACGCCCGGTAAGCCGTGCGTGGGAAGTCCGGGCGGCAAAGAATGGTGTGATAAATGATGGCCGTGGATAGTATGGTTGGAAAAGTCGTCTGCCCTGCCCATGACAGGGTGGTGTGCATCAGGAAGAGTCGGGTCTAATGAGGTCCCATTCACCTGGTGCGACAATTGTTGACCGAATCGCATGATGATATCTTCCGGGTTGCTGCCAAAAACGTTAGATCCGGCAGACGTCTGGGCCGGCAAAAATTGAGAAAAGCCATCCGTAAGTTGCTGGTCCTGGGTCTGTTGCGTTGTGGTCGAATGAATACTGGCGGTCGAGCCTCTCGACCTCGGGCGACGGCTATTTCTTGACACGACGGTTTCGGAGCGCGATCTCATGAGATCTGCTGTGCCGGGGCGACTATGGGCACCAGCTATTTGAGTCGTTTGGGAAGCAGCGCTCGAAGACTGTGAGGCTGCGCGACCCGCTGTCACCATAGGTCAGCATACCAACGAGAAGGGGACGACCAGGTCCCGTCCGGTGAGCATCGGGGAGATCGAAGCCAGAAACAGGGGAAATACAGGGGAAAGGCAGCTTCTCACCGATATCAGGAGACATGTTCCTTTTTCAGAGGCTCTTGCTTGCTCAGCACGTCGGGTGGTGGTGTTGCTTGGGGTTTGTCCTCGTTGCTAGGTACAAAACAGTGGGTACACGGGCAATAATAATAGGTTTTGTTCAGTAGCGCCCGTCTGTTTTAATGTTTCCTCCAAACCAGCTCCCACACAATCCTCGACGAGGGAAAGAAGCAGAGATTGGGATTGTTAGTTCTGTACTTTCTCTAGACTCACTCCTTTATGGTGTCAGGCCCTAAGAGGCTCATGGCGGCTTGGGGAATGAATTTGGTCAGCTTCGAGGGACAGGCAGGAATAAACAGAGCGTCGCCCGTTCCTCAAGCAACGAAAACAAGCTTGGTGCGTCACGTGTATCTTACGTAAGCCGCTCCATTCTTGAGGGAGCATAGTTCAGGCACCACTTCTACTTGGGCACATCAAGATGCCAATCTAACGATTGAAGAAAAATAAGAATTAATATTGCCTTCCAGGTCGCTGAGATAATTATCCGGACCTTACATCTGCGTCAAGACCAATTATATCGGGACAGCAACTCTAAGCGAACACAGGTCTCCAGCTCAGATGCCAAGTTTATATTTCCCCCTCCCTCCCAGATTCGGCTTGATATCGCGCAGGGTACTCCTGTTGTGGCTTAACTCAGCAAACGGAAACTCAAGTGTATACAACAAGCAGCTTATATTATGATAGTGTACGTTCGTCATCACTACCGATCGGCTGGCACTGGACATGCGAAATAGTTAAAACGGGGTCGTGGGTTGTGGATTGACCAAGCAAAATTCCAAAATTTACATAAGAAAACTAATTATTTCCTACCTCTCTAAACATATGAGATGCCAATGACAGAAAGGAAAAAAAGGTACAAAGGTCCAGGAGGGTGTGAGCAGGAATCTAGGATACAGGACGAGAGGTTGCTCAAAGACTGATGCTCTTTTGGGCTATCCAGACGAGGGTATCCCCATCTGAAGTATTCGGAGTAATTTGTGCGCGACCAATCTAAACCAAATCCCTCTTCACAAACTCGGCTAGCAGGGCCTTACCGAGGGAGGCAGGGCTGCGCTCCACGACGACACCGGCGGCTTCGAGAGCAGAGATCTTGGAGTCAGCACCGCCCTTCCCGCCGCTGACAATGGCACCGGCGTGGCCCATACGTCGGCCTGGGGGAGCACTGACACCAGCGATGAAACCAACGGCGGGCTTGTTGTGCTTGTTGTTGGCCTTGAAGAATTCCGCGGCGTCCTCCTCAGCGCTACCACCGATTTCGCCGATCATGATGATGCCGTCGGTCTCCTCGTCCTCGAGGAAAATACGCAGGCAGTCAATGAAGTTAGTTCCAGAGAAAGGGTCTCCGCCAATACCGACAACTAAGGACTGGCCGAGCCCGGCCTGGGTGGTCTGGTTGACAGCCTCGTAGGTCAAAGTGCCGGAACGAGAAACGATACCAACCCGGCCACGCTTGTGGATAAAACCAGGCATGATACCAATCTTGCATTGACCCTGTATGTTTGGAACAGTGGCATTAGGACTGAACCGTGAGGGGAACAGGGCAAATATCGATACTTACGGGAGCAATGATACCAGGACAGTTGGGTCCAACCAAACGTGTCTTGTTCTGGGTCTTCAGGATGTCGGTGATACGGACCATATCTAGGACAACATCATTAGTCTCGGTGGGAATAACAATGGTTGGCCGTAATTTGTGTCATACCATGTTGAGGAATACCCTCGGTGATACTATGTGCCCGTCGGCCATTAGTTAGGAAATTCATTGAAACAAGCGAAAGCAAGGCCTACCAGACAACGAGTGGAACTTCAGCCTCGATGGCCTCTTCGATGCCCTTTGCAGCCAAAGGAGGACTGGACCCATGATATTAGCGTCGAACTCTTAGAGTCATTGCATCCGAAGACCGTTATATTCTTACGGGACGAAGATAGCCGAAGCAGTGGCGCCGGTCTCCTTGACGGCGTCGCTAACATTTGCGAAAACCGGGAGGTCCAAATGTGTAGAGCCGGCCTTCTTGGGGTTGGTACCGCCGACGACTTTGGTGCCTGTGACTTGTAAGTTCGTGAACCAAGTTGGCCGAGCGCGTTACGCCACTGGACGAAAACAATGGTAAGATATACCGTAGGCAATTGCTTGTTCGGCGTGGAATCTATAGGAGGCCGAGATGGCGCATATCAGCATCCCGTCTAGATATCAATCCCGCAGATTCCGGCACAAGACACGTACGTTCCCTGCTTTCCGGTGAAACCCTGGAAGAGCACCTTGGTGTCGCTGTTGATGCGAAGGTTCTTGACGGTCTCAGAGTAAGGTCCGGCGGAATACGCCCGGCACTGGATAGGAGCAGCGCATCGGAGGCCAGAAACCGCGTTCCGGCGAAGGGCTTGCATGGCGGGTTGTGGAGGGAGGAGAAGGAAAAAAGGACGGAACGCGAATGAGGGGAAGGGAGATTGCACCGCGAGACGGGCAAAACAAGCCTTGAGGGTCGAATGACGGGGAGGAAGAAGAAGAAACAAGGACGGAAAGTGAGCAGTGGTAGTTCTATCGGAAAGACGGGTTTGGACATTTGTTCGGGACGCTGGGCAAAGCTTTATCCGAGTATTATCGCGGGCGGTCGGCAGCCCGGCCCATGATTTTTCTACCTTCATCCTCTGAACTGACTACCAGATGGTATCGTGACCTAGCCGGCGTCCTATACTTGCAACCATTCCATACAATAAGATAGAGCCATACGCATCTGCCTCTGCACAGTACCTCTCTGCCATCCACGCGAGGCGGCCGCCCATTATGACAACGCTCACAATGACCGCCCCGCCACCCACCAAATCGAAGAAGAATTCCAAGCTTCCCCCGGAAAATGAACGGTTTATGAGGGCGTGCTCCGATATTGCAAATACTTTAATTCAAGAGTATGAGTCGGAAAAGGATCCCACGAAGCCGAAGAAGGATATCAATCTCAACAAGCTCCGGAGCCAGATAGCAAAAAAACATAGTCTGGGTAACCAGCCACCTCTGACGGCCATTATCTCTGCTGTTCCCGAACACTACAAGAAATATATTCTCCCCAAGCTGATTGCGAAGCCGATCCGTATGTTTTTCCTGGTATGCATCTCGTGAGAGTGTGTCGCTGAGCTACCATATTAGGAACGTCTTCCGGTATTGCCGTTGTTGCTGTAATGAGCAAACCCCACCGTTGTCCACATATCGCCTATACTGGAAACATCTGTGTCTATTGCCCCGGTGGGCCAGATTCCGACTTCGAGTATTCTACACAGTCCTACACTGGCTATGAGCCTACATCGATGCGGGCGATTCGTGCGCGGTATGACCCGTTCGAGCAGGCAAGAGGGAGAGTGGATCAGATAAAGTCGCTTGGTCACAGCGTCGACAAGGTTGAATATATCATCATGGGGGGAACCTTTATGTCTTTACCGGAAGACTATCGAGAGTCTTTCATCGCTCAACTACACAATGCACTGAGTGGGTACCAGACCGACAATGTCGACGAAGCTGTACAGGCTGGAGAAATGAGCAACATAAAGTGCGTTGGTATCACTATTGAAACTCGCCCAGATTATTGCTTGGACACCCACTTGAGCAGCATGCTTCGGTACGGTTGCACAAGACTTGAGATTGGGGTACAAAGTCTATACGAAGACGTTGCCCGAGACACGAACCGCGGCCACACTGTTGCTGCGGTTGCGGAAACATTCAAGCTTGCGAAAGATGCGGGATTCAAAGTTGTCAGCCATATGATGCCTGACCTGCCTAATGTCGGCATGGAGCGTGACTTGTTCCAGTTTGAAGAATACTTTGAGAACCCGGCTTTTCGAACGGATGGCCTAAAGATTTATCCCACGCTTGTTATCCGTGGAACCGGTCTCTATGAACTATGGAGGACAGGTCGTTACAAGAATTATACCCCCAATGCGCTCGTCGACCTTGTTGCTCGCATCCTCGCTCTAGTTCCGCCCTGGACACGCATCTACCGAGTCCAACGAGATATCCCAATGCCGCTGGTCACCTCTGGCGTCGAGAACGGTAACTTGCGAGAGCTAGCTTTGGCGCGCATGAAGGACTTTGGAACAACATGCCGGGACGTTCGTACGCGCGAGGTTGGAATCAATGAAGTCAAGAACAAGATTCGCCCCTCTCAGGTGGAGCTTATCCGCCGTGACTACGCGGCGAACGGAGGCTGGGAGACGTTTCTCGCCTACGAAGACCCTAAGCAGGATATCTTGATCGGCCTGCTGCGTTTGCGAAAGTGCAGCCCTACACATACATTCCGTCCCGAATTCACCGGCCAGCAGACAAGTATCATTCGAGAATTGCACGTGTACGGATCAGCAGTTCCAGTTCACGGACGCGATCCTCGTAAGTTCCAGCACCGCGGATTTGGAACACTCCTGATGGAAGAGGCTGAGCGCATCGCCCGAGAGGAACACGGGAGCCAGAAGATTAGTGTCATTTCCGGCGTTGGTGTTCGTAGCTATTATGCTCGACTTGGATATACTCTGGACGGGCCCTACATGTCCAAGATGCTCGACCCCATTGAAGACGAAGGATTCTGAAGGAAAAAATAAAAGGCGGTGGCGCATATTGTCCTTTTCTCTCTTGCATTTACCGACATGATTGATGATACCTAAGGCGGGAAAGGCGAATCACAAAAGTTTCTGTTTGGAGACTGGATTGGCGTTTCATGGGAGTGTTTGCTGGTGACTATATCTTTCCACGTTTTTGGTCATTGGGGCGTCTTCACTCAAAGCATTCTACTCTTCCCCGTACATGCATTTCGACGATCAGTTACGAACAGCCAACGTGGATGACAGAAGCATTGCTGGCGCATGGAGGTATACTCTAGACTCCATACTGATATGGTGAGAATCAAGCAATAATGTTAGACAACACAAGGAAGGAGGTCGATTAAGTGTAATTTGATATCCTCTTCCTCTTTTTGTCGACTTTCGTTGACATCCAGAGCCTGGTTGCGTCAGCCCAAGCCCGGGGCACTCGATGTGGATGCCAAATGCGGCTTAGACTTGGCAGCCGGAGCTCCCGTCGTCAGTCCCAGGCGCCAGATGCTGCGGAGGCTGGATTCACCTTCCATCACCGACGCTTCCGTTTCCACCCCTCTCCTTCAAGACTCCCAAAAGACTCTCGACAATCATTGTATCGCTCGGACTTCTTACCGCTGCAGGCCACCACCAACCCTCTGCGTCTCGCTCCCCTCGCCCGCAATCCCTTCGTCCCTCTACCGACCACTCTTACAATGAAGCCCGTCGTGTCTGCGCTCAACGCCTGGTCCTGGTGAGTTTTCACGAGAATATAGTATCGATACCTATGAACTAACAAGCCACCTCCTATACACAGCGTGGTCATCTCCCTCTTCGCCATCGTCATCCTCTCCGTTCTGGGATCATTATTTAAGGTGCGTTGATTTTGCTCTGCCGTCCTCTATATCACCTGGACATCCCAGTCACCATGTACACAATTACCCCGACCCCTTAGAAAACGCAAAGCACCGTCCATAGGGGTATTGGGATCCCTCGCTAACTCTACAACACAATAGAGCGAACACCACGGCTTCACCGGCTCCGAAGGCGAACCAGAGGATGGGTCAGCGGTCGCTGCATCGATCTTTACGGCTGTTTTTATCTATATTGTATGTTGTTTCCTCTTTTCCGCTGGCCGACGGTAGGATCGTACTACGTCTATGTTACTTCATTCCCATGTCCAAAGATTGGGCTGACAATGACAACTTAGGCATTCTTTGTTTTCTGCGCCTTCCAGGCTTACCTGCACATCCGAGCCAGTCGAGGCGGGGCTATATCGCTAAATTAAACGATCTTTGTGTCCATTCGCTTGTGTGCTTACGTCTCTATATGGAATAACTCGGGCTCGGGGCTTTTCGTCAGGAATCCGGAGTGGATGGGCTTTGGCGCCGGGTATTTCGAACTGCTTGATTACCGATCGTGCAACGAGTACTTCTGATTTTCGGCACTCTCTTCTGCGCCGTGGAACACACTACCTAGCTCAGTCCGGTGGTGATTGGTTTATTCCAGCTATGGAGAAGCGCCCTTCTTTCTATGTGGCAGCTGGCATGTTCTTAGAGAGAACACAGCTTGCGAAGAACGCTGTATGTATATAATGTTTTTGGCTTTCATAGAAACTATCTGGAATTCTAAACCAAATTCCTCCCTGAGACGCTTGATCTGAGATATCTGCTCTATACTCTATTCATGATCGGAGTTCAGTTAAAACCGAAAAATAACAGCAAATGTACAGCCTTATCCTGAATTCCACGATTGCCTTGAATCAATGATCCTTATTCCATTGAATACATTCCTCGAACGTCACACCCGATCCGCCGAAGATATCTAGGGCACTCCCAATCGTCAAATCAACTTTCCCCCGACTGTTGACGTGCACCTTCTCAAGATCCTGAAGACTCCGTGCCCCTCCCGCATACGTAACGGGGATCGAACACCACTGCGAGAGTTTCGACACCAATTCCTCATCTACCCCCTGCTGTAATCCTTCTACGTCTGCGGCGTGGATGAGGAACTCAGAGCAGTATGGCTCGAGGAGGGAGATTGATTCTGCAAGATATTAGTCCATATTTTCCGTAGACGGTTCCTGGCGACGAGTTTTCCGCGAATTTGATGACAGCAATAATGCATTGAGGGGCTATTGGGTACTTGCCTTGGTTAACTTCCATCTCTGTGATTGTTTGCCAGCGGTTCATCGCGACGAACCAAGTATCGTCTTTTCTTCGGCAGCTTAGATCGAGCACTAGTTTTGATGTATCGCCCCCAAGGTCGGAGAGTACGGACTGTAGCCGTTCAAGAGAGAACTTGCCCTCTGGGAAGAGGAATGATGTGATGATGACCTGCTTGGAAGTGGTTAACAGGTTGTCGCGATCAAACACAGGACTCGCAGCAAACAGCAGCAGCAGCAACGCGGCACGCTTGTATCGGGGTGATATAGGGCTTGAACTCACCTTCTCAGCCCCCCGATCAATCCAATCCTGAGCATTCTTATCCGTAATCCCACCAGCAACCTGCAGCCCTCCCGGCCAAGTCCTCAAAGCCTCCCTCGCTGCTGCGTCATTGCCAGGACCCAGCATTACGACATGACCGCCGCGTAGATCGTGCTTCTTGTATAAGTCTGCATAGTGACTTGCTGGAAGCTTCGATACATAATTCGTCTTCAGGTCCGAATCAACATTACTTAGGGTGCCACCAACAATTTGCTTCACTTGTCCAGAGTGGAGGTCGATGCAGGGGCGGAATTGAGTCATACTTCCCCCCCTCCTTTATTTATCCCGTCCGATTCGATTTTTCTCCGTGCACCTCAACTTTGAAGGGATACTGTAACTTCAATTGTGGACTTCGGCGAGGGACTGCAGCTTCCCCCCTCCAGGCGAGCCTATCTTATCGCACGTGACCAGAACCGACCTGGCAGTTGAGAAAAAGTTGAGAATCGCCGCCTTTCTTCTGTGCGACGTTCGAAGGAAAGGACTCCTGAACAGCACAACTTCAAAGATGATTGGAAAGCGGAAACGAGACACTACTGTGGTATCGAGGTCGAAGAAAGACGGTGACCGGGAAGAATCCCCTGCTGCCACCAAATCAAGCGCCAAGGATATTTTTCGCAAATTCTTTGAAGCTCAGTTTGAGCCTCTGGGGATCCAGAGCGGCGCCGGCGCAGCGCAAGAAGAATCTGGCTTTGGGAGTGGCTTTGAGAGTGATACGTCTGAAAATTCGGACTCTGAGTCGGAATGGAGTGGCATAACGGGAGAGGATAATGAGAATGTTCCAGTGGAGGTTGTTGATTATACAACGACGTCTACGAGGGCGGATGACCTGATGGACAAGAGAGCTCGAAAAGCCTTCATGGTATGGTTGAAGTGGATTATACGCGCGATCATCTAGGCTAACAATGCCCGCCACAAGACTGCGAAGCCGCCCTCATTTTCTACGGACCTCACGTCAACTACATACCATTCGAAGCAAAGCAAGGATGACAAAGGCGATAGAGATGATGAAGAGCTGAACTTGAAGAATGACCTCGCACTTCAGCGGCTTCTGAAAGAATCCCATTTACTGGAATCGGCATCTGAACTCGCACCTACAGGCAAGAATCGACATAAGGCACTTGATCTGAGGATGCAGGAGCTTGGAGCAAAGAACTCGCTCTTTCACCAGAAGAACATGCCGTCATCGATGCGAAAGGGCATCAAAGCCAAGGCTGCTTCAAAGGATGAGAAGCGGCGTCGGGAGGCCCGGGAGAACGGAATCATCCTTGAGAAGCCTACACCAAAGAGTAACTCGAGCCGTGGACGACGCGAGCGAGGGGTTGGGGGACCTTCGGTTGGGAAATTTGCTGGCGGAACTCTGAATCTGAGCCATCGTGACGTTGCACAGGTCCAAAGCTCGCGAAGAGGCGGGGGTAATGGACGGGAGAGAGGCCGAGGCCGCCGCTAGATGGGAACTGAGATGTTCTGGCGATTGGTTTCTTTGCAGGAGATGTTGCTTCCTAGCACGCCCACCGTCCGTCCGACATCGGTTATCGATCAGCCATCAGAAGCTGAAACCAGCATCTTCAGGGTCTCTCTTCTCTTCTTGCATGACGAAGCTCACTGTTCGCCATCACGGTTTCAGGTCTCATACCGACCGCAAGACCTCTTGAAGGGCCGTCGTTCGAACTAGTTCTTTGACCCACGACCACCTCGATCACGAACCTCACTTGCCCACTTTTGATGCCAAGCCAAACTCTCAAAGAACTTCTCCCTGAGACCTGAAACCCTAGCCTCTTCCCCGTTGGGTCCATCTGAGAGACCGCCCCAGCCTCTTCCAGGTATAGCGCGAATTCAAGCCCACCGTTCCAGAAACGGCAGAATCTCCGACGACGCTAAGGTTTGAGAATCGTTTCCCAGACTGGCGTGACACTCCTTCCTGGCTGGGGAACGCACACTGTTGTTTGAACTGGACGTGCAGCAGGTAAGTTTCTTGACTGCCCTTGGCTGAGTGGAGGAGGGGATTTTGGAGGCGAGTCATGGGAGATGACCAAATGTCGTTGACTCTTCTCTTCCCTGTTTCATTGACTCAGTTGTGGTGATAGTTTTCGTCGTTGGCCGTGCATACTTCGGCCCCATCCATAACTTCGATACCTTGTACCCTCCCTGTTGCTCCACCTGTACGCAAGTTGGATGGAAGAGCATCAAATTCGAACTTTGTTTCTGGACTGCGATAAAGCGATCAATGACTCTGCCAGGTAGTCCAAAGTAAGCATAGCCGCACGCGAGTACACAATGCTACCATCCACACTGGCATATCGCCCGAGACACACAGCATTAAGGTCATTAGTGGGAATGTATCATTGAGGGACCCTCATGATCGATGGCCCCGGGACAGATTGTCGTCATTAGTGGCTTCCCTATCTTAATGAAGGAACTCTGCATCGCCCAAATCCATCCAGCCATTGCCAGAACCGCTTCAGGAGCTCGGTTTGAGCCACAAATCTGTCAAATCAGGATATGTTTCTTGTTTCAGATTCTGCAGACCAGCTTTCCAGGGTGTGTCTCCAATGCGCCACTAGTAATCATCGCTCAGCAGTCGGGTTTCGGGGTTCGTGCCCTGTGTTGTGGTGAAGGACGCCGCCTTTCGGGGCTTTGAAGAGGGGCAGGTATCTGATCAACATGGTAGATTCCTGTCTTCGAACGCGGATGATTCTGACAGGACGTCCGCATCCTGTGGCCTTCTGAAGGATCGAGACTGGGGAATCGTTGAGCCTGCGAGGTTCAGCCTCCTGGGTCCCAGATCCTGACTGATTCGGACTGGCACTTGGATAGAATCCGGAAGGTGGCCTGCGTCACGGTCACTTTTTAGCGGCGAATTGGTTGCTTGGCGACTGGTTTACGATGGAGAATCTTTCGGAGACGGAATTCTCCATGATTCCAGAACAGCGACGCTTGTTCGATTCAGTGCCAGGAAGTCAAAAAGTGGCCACTGGTGGTGGGTTTGAACAATGAGTCGTCAAGGCCGCCGGGGCTTCGAGGTTGGCATCAGAGAGACATCACGCCAGGACCTCCAAGATCCCTCGATTCAAGGAAAGACTTGTGAAGGAACAAGCGATGGACGCCAACGAGGCTGGCAAGGATCTGCCATGCGAGAAGTTGCGGGGGAAAACACGACCTCGGATCCAAAGAGGTTGAATCCTGAAGGACGATCGGCGTTCGCTTGCCAAATCGTAAACTTGATTTCTCCCCTTGATGTTCAGTGACACCAGGCCCGAATCCACCAGACAGCCGAAGAAGGAGAGGAATGCCAATGCCGCACGAAATATTGTGATATTTCCCCGCACGTTCCCCTGCATGGACGAAGTGCAGGACAGAAGCCGGAAGTCGGAGGCGCCTCCCGCAGGCTGCCGACTGAACGTGCGTCGGTTCCTTACACGCAACGGTTCTGTGCAAAATGAAGAAAACCCAATAATGGAACACAATTTAGTGCTCCAACGCAGGAGGACTTGGACACGTTGGAGGAATATGTGCTCTGTCTTTCTGAACTACTGTTGCAAAGTAATCTTAGCAGTGGCAAAAGCCATCTCTTTTGAAGGTGGGATGTGTGGTTGTCTGGGAGCCATCAGATTTCGGGAGGAGAACCCTCCTCGAAGTTCTCGATGGTCTCAGCCTGGACGATCAAACAGAGGGCTTTGCCTTTGTTGGACTCTGGGGCAACTTCAGAGCTCGTCTGAGTCGAATCTTATTTCCCCACCATTCCGAGCCTTGAAGGAAAAGACGGCATGTGAACCGGGGGGCCGGGACTGCCCTCGGCAATGGTTTCCTGTTTTCTTCATTTTGTTCCTGCAAATGGTGTCGTTTGTCTTGGGTGACCTGAGCAAGAACTCAAATCTTCCCTGTCGAAACAAGAGCCGAGCTCACCGAGGCGAATTCTCGATAGGGCTCGTCCAGGAACTTAAGGTACTTGGTTCCCACCTGTCTCCACAAGGAATCATTGTGGATACCTTGACAAGACCATCACTGGATTCGGAGAATTGATACCTTCTTGGGAACTCTGGACACACCGAAGCCTTACTTTCTCTTCTCCAGTTGTCTTCATCAGACCAGACGACGAGCGGTGTAAGTTGCACACCAATTATGCGCTGCTTCGCCCTTCTTGCGGGCGTTGTTCGTTTGTTTCTCTGCTCTTCTTTGCAAAGTCTGAGCCCTTCGTTGGCCTCGGGTTGCTTGCGAGCATTGGTCTCTTGAAGAGAATCCCCTGAGGAACGACACTCTTCTTCACCGACTGCCCGAGCCAATGATCGTCGTGTAGATCGAGCATGCACGGAAAGGACGTGCCTCAAGCTTCGAAAGCTCGCATTTGGAGTTGGTAGAAGCTGGCAGAGTTCTCAACCCCCCCCCCCAAACAGTTTCCAAGATCTCTGAGAGAAAGGGGTTTAGGACCGATGCGCGACAGAACGGGAACAGACATGGGTTTGGATTTCGTTGACCACCCCGAATTGGCCGACGAAGAATGCGACTCCGCCTGTCCTGATGGAGAGGGAGTGAGAGATGGATCAACTCTGTCTCCAGGACGATATCTGTGGAGGAGTAAACATCGAAACTAGCCGTTTTCACCAGGGGACTCGCGAAAACCAAACCGCGACCTGGCCCCTAAATCCTCAAACGGCCTGCTTGAATACTCGTCCTCAGAATGAGCACTCGAAGGTCTCGATGGCAAACTGAGTGACCTGTCGGCCAGATTGATCATATTTATCTGATATGTGAGAGGAATTGCAAGAGCTGGGGGACGAAATTGCGAGCCCCTATTGGATGATTTCCAGGCAGAAGATTTGGCTGAGAAGCCATACGAGATCTGAAAAATGTCACAGAAGCTCTGGAGCCAAGAGTATGACAGGAGGTGGGCCTCGACTTGTCTCGACATGCGGAAAAGCACAGAAAGAAGTGAATGCGAGTCTATTTTTAAACCCTCGAGCAAGGGCATGGGAACAGAGCTTGAGTAAGATTCCCGCCCAAGAAAGGCAGCCCCCTGGAGTGTGTGCTTTGAAATATAACCGCTGGCGAGAATGCTCACTTCTCACTGCAGCGTCAAGCGACCAAGGGCTTGTGCAACATTGCCTTGCGAACCGAGCTTGATGGGATTGGAATTCATGAACTCAAAAGCAGGTGAGTTCGAAAGATGGGCAGGGACTTTGTCGACGATGATGCCTGTCCTCTCATTTGAAGGTTCAGAGGTGCTATTTCTGTATCGGGTAGGAGAAGAGAATTTCTGGAGGATTCAGGCAATCGGGAAAGGTCTTGGAGGACGATGGAGCGACCAGGTGACGCGAACTCCAAAATCATCATCCCACAGTGGACAGCCTCAAGCCCAAGGGCCACCAAGACGTAAACCTTGAAAGCTGATTGGACCAGGGTAAGCGCTCACAAGTGCTCTGAAACAAGGGCCGAAGACTTCACGATTGTTTCCGGCGCCAGTTTTAGGGATGGTTGTCGGTCTTGGCATTGTTTTGTTCCACCGACTGTGGCTCCTGGCTTGCTCTCCTTGGCAGGCAAACAGGGTGTCCAGGTGGCATCTAACAAAGGAATTATTCAAGATCGCCACTGGACGCAATGCCCGGCTGCTGTGTGTTCCTGTTTGTTGCCAACAATGAGACACCTTACAATGAAGAAGAATCTCTGTTCTTGTTGAGGCTGTAATTGACATTTATCCAAGCCTTTGTTGGTTCTCCCAAGGGCTCCCAGCTGCGCCGGTTCTTTTGGTGGACCATAGATACTTCTATCCAGAACGAGTAAATGCACTCCATATTGCCAGATAGTCCCTACTTGTAACTGTCCAACTGGCATGAATCCTCAAAGCACATCCTTCATTGTTTCCAGCTGAGCAACTTGCGACTCAAATGTCCTTCCACTGTTCTCAACCTCCTGCGATCTCTCTCCCTCATGAAGAGGGGTGGAACCTTCGAGTACATCCCTGTCCGGCCTCGGAACCTTGACTGGCCGCAGAGGAGACTTGGGTGCCAAACAGCATGAAGCTATCCGTAGACTAACCCAACAGGGAGGCGAGTCCGGGAGGGGATGGAATTCCTCGCTCACAGATCGTTGGCTCGACGTTCTTCAACTCAGGGCACTTCAGAGCTGGACCTGACGGAAAGCCCCCACCCGCGCTCTGTGATTGAGTTCTCCTGTTGGTGGTACCTCCCAGTGCCAACCTTCAAGTTGTGAGAACACTGGTATTTTCCGGCGATCCTGGATGGAGGGCTGGAGGTTACCGGTATTTCTGGTATTGGCCCCGTACTGTAGGACCTCCACTCCCTCGCGCCGGTCTCCGCTTTTCCTTGCTGAAGCCCAAAGCCCTTGACCTCTTTTTTCGCCCAGCGTGCCTTCAGTCGCCTGCAGTGGCCAGCTGATCGAGCCACTCACAGACAAGGAGACTGAAGGGTCAAAGACTGCGCAGAATGAGCGAATCCGATCCATCCTCGCTGTCGCTCTCGCTGGCGCTCCTGAATTCTTCTCTGGTTCTGACCCCTCAGCACTCCTCCAGACTGGCTGGCTCAGGTTATTATAATTATTTTATTCATTACCTGTTTATTATTATTTTCCTCTGATTATTCTTACGGCATTACGGTATTATTATTCGCTTCCTCTGCGAAATAATAACAAGGCCTATTATTATCCTCCCTCTTCCTCCGATTCCTCAACACTGTGAAAACGCAAGTCTTCCTTCACCTCCAGCTCTGTCTTCCTCTCCCCCTCCCTCTCATCGCGACTTGCCTCTATTTGCTCTCCTCCCTTCGTTTCACTTCAATTTCGCCGTGCGAGATCTTGAAAGAGAATTGGAAACAGGCTGGCCCTGTTCAACTCTCTTCCTCTCATTATCCTTTTGTCACTTCCCTCTTTGTTGGCTACGCTTCTGCTAGCATCCGACTCCCTAACAAACTTCTGCAGGAGGCTGGTTCCTCAGACTGTGTTTGAATAGCCTCTTGGGTTTACCACCGGTCGTTGTCTCTTATCCAACTTGTTACTGCCATATAAAACGCTTCTCGTTTTGCCTTAATCCATCTCGCCTTCTCGAACTATTGTCAGGGTCGTGAGCTCCGAGTCCTCGAGTGTCGACGGACCGTCTTCACCGTGCGTTTTCATCCTATCTTGCTCCATCCATCTGTTGCTCTCAACGCTGCGATATGCAATCCGTCGCACTCCGATGGTGGAGTCTCCCATTCTTGCCTCTTGCTGACTTTTCGGCGTCTCTAGGTCGCGAATATGTATCCTCAGCATGGTGCCCCGATGGCGCCGCCTCAGAAGCCGGAGACGTTTATGCTCTCGAGCGAAGCGCAGCAGAGCTTGCCCCATGATGCACAAGTTGCCCTCCAACAAGTCGATAATTGTAAGAAGCAGTACCTTAATCTTGCAGCCCATGCTACCATTCACTGAGCGCTTAACTTACCGTGACACAGTAAAATACTTCCTCCTTTCGGCTCCAGTGGACTGGCAGCCAGACCAACTTATCCGGCGATTTCTTCTCCCAACTGGCGATTATATATCCTGCGTTCTCTGGTTAGTCTCGCTCACTGAGCCTCCGGCTTCTTCTCACAACTCTGTCAATTGACCGGTCGGCTCTGTAGGAACAACCTTTTCCACGTTTCAGGAACCGATATCGTTCGATGCCTTGCGTTCAGATTTCAAGCTTTCGGACGCCCGGTGAAAAACTCAAAGAAGTTCGAGGAGGGTATCTTTTCCGACTTGCGAAATCTGAAGGCTGGAACCGATGCTACGCTTGAAGAACCGAAAAGCCCTTTCCTCGATTTTCTCTACAAAAACAACTGTATCCGAACTCAAAAGAAACAGAAAGTCTTTTACTGGTATAGTGTGCCTCATGACAGACTGTTTCTCGATGCACTCGAGCGCGATTTGAAGAGGGAGAAGATGGGCCAAGAAGCAACTACTGTTGCAGTTAGCGAGCCTGCTTTGTCCTTTGAGTTCGATTCCTCCCAATCGTTGTATGAGCAACTCACAAAGGCACAACAAGCGAACTCATCCTCGTTTGCTGCACACACAAGTACGACATATGGCCAATCCGCATCCCCAGTCGTTCGGACCGTTGACGCAATGCCTCCTCCCCAGATGGCTCCCCAGATGGCTCCCCCATCGCTCCCCCTTCTCACGGACGAATCAGCCAATCCTCCGATGTACACATCGGTTCCGATGCCCAATACTCTGGCTCAGAACATTATTAAGCGCGAAGCGGACTACGGCACCATTCAATACGATCGGAACGGAATGCCTATTACTCGCATCCATCAACGCCACTCCTCAATGCCTACCTTCGTCGAGTACTCGCCAGCACCGTCCTTCGTCTCTTCTCACTACGAAGATTACAGCAACCGCGGCTTATCTTTTGAGCCTGTAACACCACCCCAGAACAGCGCTCACCTTGGAGCCGAGCCTGCTTACATCGCCAACGAAGATACGGGTCTCTACACCGCGATTCCGGAGATTTCTTCTGGATCTACCTTCAATCCGGCAATGCACCTTCCGCCATCCAATATCGCAAGCACCCATTTCCCAACGCCTGCAAGAACTTTCCATTCCAATGTTTACTCGGTTCTAGAAGGATCCCCGACTTATAAGCAACGTCGCCGTCGGTCTTCTATTCCACCTGGTGCCGTTAATCCCGTGACCGGCGGCAGCCATTCCCCTGCGCCTGCAGCAGGTACCCAATCGGTGTCCTATGCCGCCCATAAGCCCAGTGATTTGCGACGCTCTGTTTCCAGCTCGGTCGCTCCGGGCGAAGGAGAAGATCTTCGTCATGACTCGTTGCATCGTTCTATAAACGGGACTTACCAAACCGCCGCCCTCCCCCAAAAGAATCTGCTGCAAGAAATGTCGCGCAATGGAACCCCTCTTTCCAGCCTAGATGAGAATCGCGAGCAAAGCTCCATACCGCTTGCGCAAACACCGGATGATCTATCAGCTCTCCCCACAACTGGAACCATGGAAACAGTTGTCCACAATAGCGTCGGCAATAAGTCTGAGCGATTTTCAAGTGGCCCTGTTCGTCGCGCCAGGAGTGCTACTATGATGGAACTCGGGCCATACCCGCAAAAGTCGCATTCGTGCCCAATACCTTCCTGCGGGCGGCTCTTCAAGAGATTAGAACATCTGAAACGGTACGTCAAACCCCACCACTTCTGAACCCCACTTTAATTGGCTTGTACCGCACTGGGGGATCATGCTGGGTCTCCCGCTACAATTTCTCTAGCTGCCGACTGACTGTTAGCTTCCAGACATGTGAGGACTCACACTCAAGAGCGACCCTACCCTTGCCCATATTGCAACAAAGCGTTTTCCAGGTCTGATAACCTAGCACAGTAAGTCTGAGCTCCATCTTGTTCACTGGTGACCAACTTTACCAACCTATTTAGACACCGTCGCATCCATGAAGCTCAGCAGGATGGTCAACAACCATTAGCGCACGAAGATGACTTCGACGACGGGGACAACGACTCGATTACACATGATGAGGAGGAATCCCCATCCGAGTCTGCCCATCATCCCATATCTGGTGTTTCTGGCGTGACGCCGATTCCAAATTCCATCGCTTTACCGTCAACGATGGGCACAGTGATGGCACCCAGCATGATTGCACCTCAGCTCCTGCGGCAGCATCTGTAGTGGGGCTGGGAGTATTTCTCCCCCGGCTCTCTAATGGTGCCTTGAAACCTCGACTTTGCTCGGTATTTTAATAGAGGTCTACTTCCGATATACAGTTCCCTAAATTTTTCCAGCCTTCCTTTGATGTGTTCTTTTGCAATCCGCGGCTGGCACCGACACGTCTTTACCACCAGAGTACTCATCCGCGGTTTTCGGTCCATAATTGGAGATGTGTTTATTTACCCATCCCATTCATGCAAGTTGTGGTATTTTTGCTGTGGCTCACAAATTTTGTGTCTTGTTTGTCTTTTTTCCGTGTTTTATCTCCGTTCAACTTCCCTTTCCTTTGTTTGGTGTGTTTCAGGAATCCTGGGGTAGGTATGATTTGTCATGGACGGAAGAAGCAGAAAGAAGCGGAATATTCATGGAGCGTGTGTACTCAATTCATGGAAAATTTTGGGAGCGGTCTGATAGCACTCTCAGTGCAGAGAGGCCTGGGGCCTTCCTACTGAAGACTGATAGACACTTCCGAGTTACGAGTTTCAATGTGTGAAATCTGGCGGGATATGGTCAAGTACGTACATAGGAAGGATCTTGTCAATAGACATTTGATGTGTGCAATTTCCTACATCGTATCAAAGCAATACTAGTAGCAGTGGGAGCATGGTGTGGGATCTGTCGCAACCCCCCCCCAAAAAACCCTCGGAGTGGTGGCTGCCCTCCGGGTCACGTGTATGACGTCTTCGAACGACATCATCGCGACTTGCGATATCTCTGGTCAACAGCTATTTTGAAGCCACTGTGGCTGGCCGATTCTATTCAAACAATACACCGGTGGTATACTTCTTTTAGCGTTGGCCCCGCATATTACCATCCTGCCTGCAGGATATTCTCCCTTGATGAGTCCAACATAGAATATCGCTTCCGAGACCATCTGATGCGCAAATCCAGGACTTTGTTTGGTCTCTATATTTGCGACCCTACTAGCCAGGAACTTGATAAAAGGACTTGACGTCCCACATGGAGAGTGAACAACGGAATACACATGAGGGGTCACCTTTAGTGGGACCTCCAACATCTGATGATGCTGGCGACTCGGTAACCTCTGTCAGCGAGTCCGCAAGGATCAGCCGGAACAAAGATGTCCACGAGGCTTCGGAAACAAAGAGCAGCTGTTATCTGTTCTTGCTGACCCTGAGTATTGGTGGGTAGGTGATTTTCTCTCCACGAAGTCATTCAATGCTTTACAATGACTTTGGAGTGCTTGATACTGACCCGGAGTTTCAGACTGCAGGTGGTATGGTCGGTCGAGTTAGGAAGCGGTTCGGTATGCAACAGTTCTCGTGTCATATCGGATAGATGCTGACGGCGTTCTCATTATAGCCTTATCTTCTATCGTTGGGGATGAGCAAGGCCCTTCTTGCCTTTGTATGGATTGCAGGTCCAATAACGGGAGCCCTGGTACAGCCATATGTTGGAATTTGCAGTGATAACTGCCGCATATCATGGGGTAAAAGGAAGCCGTTTATGGTTGTTGGAGGCGCGGCGACAATTGTGGCACTTCTTACTCTCGCCTGGGTCAGGGAGGCTGTCGAAGGAGTCGTTGGAATATTCGGCGGCGACCAGAGGTCAGAAGGAGCCAAAATCACCTCTATCGCCGTTGCGACAGTTATGATGTGGTGCCTAGATTTCGCTATCAATACTGGTAAAGTCACCTTCATCCTACCCAGAAAGATCTTGGATCTAACTCTTAAACATAGTACAAGCGGGTATCCGGTGCTTTATTGTTGATAATGCTCCTGCGCATCAACAGGACTCAGCCAACGCCTGGGCCAGCCGGCTGACTGGCGTGGGGAATATAATTGGGTATATCTTTGGGTATATCGACCTGCCCAGATTATTTCCCTTTTTCGGGTACACGCGATTCCAAATCCTATGTTCTCTGGCGTCGATCTCGCTCGGCGTGACACTCCTGATCAGTTGCCTCTATATTAAGGAACGCGACCCCCGGCTCGACGGGCCGCCATCATCGGAGAGCTTAGGTGTAGTTGAGTTCTTCAAACAGACTTTCAAGTCGATCAAGAATCTACCTCCCCAAGTTGCTAAGGTTTGTGAGGTTCAGATCGCCGCATGGGTTGCCTGGTTCCCTTTCTTATACTACGCAACTACCTACATCGGTCAGATCTACGTTAATCCGATATTTGAAAATACTCCGGACCTCTCGGATTCTGATGTTGACAAAGCATGGGACGACGCGACCAGGATTGGGACCTTTGCTCTTCTTATATATGCAATAATTTCGTTTCTTGCAAACATAACTCTCCCGCTTTTTGTTGTCCCAACATACAGGGCCGTTGTCTCCGATGGCCTCGACGACTGTTCAGAAATCGAACCTCTCACAGCTGAGAGACAGTCAACTTCAGACGTTCAAGCAGGCTTCGCCTCGGAACCACACGCACATGTATCCAATGCGAAGACAGGTCACCCGACAGAAGGCTGGAAATGGTTGTCGAAGCTACAAATTCCTGGCTTCACATTACGTCGAGCCTGGCTCTTGTCACATGTACTTTTTGCGATATGTATGTTCAGCACCTTCGTGATATCCTCGGTCAAGGCAGCGACTGTCGTGGTCGGCCTCGTCGGCATCTCCTGGGCCCTGACACTTTGGGCACCCTTCGCTTTGATCTCCACAGAGATAGCGCACATCAGCGAGGAGCATCGGGCCCGGCGCCACCGGTCGGAGCTGGCGACTTACGATGAACAAAACCTACCTTCGGGGTCTGCCAGGTACGACCACGAGGGGAACGACGATGATCCAGAGGCTGGTTTCCTTTCAATCTCAGCCAAAGCAGAGGAAGAGGAAGGGGAAAACACGGCTCAAGCCGGAATCGTTCTTGGGCTCCATAACGTGGCCATCTCAGCACCACAGGTCTTGTCGAGCTTAGTATGCAGCGCTATTTTCAAGATCTTCCAGAAGCCTCGAGGAGAACCGTGGGATGATAGTGTTGGCTGGGTCTTACGGTTCGGAGGATGTGCTGCATTAGTTGCTGCCTGGCTGACGAGCCGGCTTGCCGAGGGCACCACAGGGAAGGGGCCACGGCACTCATAGCAGTGATGGTCGTGCATGGGGCAACGAGCGATGAGAATATGTTCATTACACGATGATATACGTACTATTAAATTTAAAGTCCTCTAAGCTCCCTGCTGCATCCCTTCTCCAATGTTCGGTTGCCAGAAGCTGCCTAGCCAGTGTAACACGTTCCAGTCGTTTGTATACCATGCTCACCCGTAGTTAAACATGACATAGAAAGAGTAAGAGGCTACTAATTCCTACAAGCCAGCGGAGGAACACTAAGATCTGCTAATATCAATGCGCAATTTCAAGAAATACAACCGTGCCAGGCTTTGACGTTTATATTCACCGGTTTGAAGAAGCCAAACGATGAGTTGAGATTCTTTACGTTCTAGTATGATCTCGTCCATCCGAGAAGTGCGGCTCGCTCGGATTCAAGCTGAAACCAATAATGTATCGTGGATTTCAATGTAGTGCCCCTGCAACCTTTCGAATTACATTTACTTCGCGCCGCTGTTGAACTTTGAATCCTCTTCCCCCGCTGCTCTAACTCCAAAGTAACCCTCTCGGTTGACCTTCCATTGACGGACGACCTTGCTCACTGGGGATGGGGGGAATAAATAGAAACGAGGCCCCGAGCCACAGCTCATGAAGGTACGCTTCGGAGGGAAAGTTGCGATCTCCTGTCTTGCAACATTTTCATTTGCACGCACCTTTCCTCCCGCCCCGCCTATGGCTAATGGTCCTTATTTCTGGTATTGGAAAAAAGATATCTCCCATATAGACCATTGAACAGCCATGGGTGCAAGTGAAGTTTTTACAACATAGTCATCTAATTCAGATCTTGCTTCAAGGACCTTTGTCTTTAGCTATCATGCTTAACTAGGCTTCGTGTCAACATTATGCCAAGGGAGTGGGGATTCACTTGTTTCTAGAATAATAGGTTCAGTGGTAAGTAAGCCCTTACACTTTACTATTAAGGTGAATATACCTACCAATCCTCAGCCTCGCTCAACATAAAAGGCCACTTACCCCCCATCTGTCTTCCTCCCACCTATCTTTCCTTCCCACTCTCACCCTGCTCTTGTCATGGGTCTCCCGTCATCAACTCCCTTGATGGTTGTCGATTGAATCGACTTGCTCTTGGACCACTGTTGAAGCAGATCTGGTTCGTCTGCTGTCAACCAGAACATCCACTGTAGCCCTTTACGAGAAGGCTCGAATCGTTTCTTGTCACCCCACGGCCAAATCTTCGCGTCGTAATGCTCTCCTCTTATAGTTCTTTGGTCCATTGGTTTCTCCCTCGCTCTGACAGGAGTCTCCTGAAATCTTTCTGTGCTTTCCAGCTTATTGCTGATCTTTCTTACTTAGTCGTTCCTTCCAACCTCATGTCGAAGAACAGCTCGAAAGACCTCTACTCAAGAGCCGATAGCGAATTCCAGCTAGCGAATTCCAGCTCGCAAAAGCCTCCAACGTCGAGCTTCGTATCTGCCGCTACATTCAACTTTCTCAAGTGCACGAAAGTAAGTTCAACGGCGTGAACCATAGACTTGTGTCTCTAGTCTAATGCTCGTCAAGTTTTAAGGAAAGTGTCAACCAGAAGATGCACTAGAGTTAGCCCTCACTGGAAGGGTTGATTGACCCTTTTTAGTGGAGCGGTGTAATTCCCACAGAAAGAACTGGTGTGATGAGGCAACAGATGCAGCTTTCGTGGCATTCCGCCTCAAACCCTCCGTTCTTACGGACCCCGCCTTCAAGGATGAGAAAACCGTTACCCATTTCTACGACCTCCTGGAGCTTCATGAACTAAATGAAAGGTGAGACAAGACTTGTGCTCCCCGCGCAGCAAAAATGCCAAGATGCATTGGCGACAAGGGTGTGCTAACGGCGAGCCACAGTTCAATCCTAAGGTCACCGAAACCCAGGCCCACGACACAGGTCTGGGTGTTCCTACGAACGATGCCTATACCCCTGAGCTTCAGCCTGCTTTGGAACTGAACGATTCGGACAGCCAACTAGAGTTTCAATTCCAGGCAGATCAAGCAGAATCCGGTGGTCCCCTTCCCGAGATCCATGCTGATAAAGCCGACCATGCTGACCATACTGGGGAGAACAACGATGAGCCTGAGCGTGATACATCCAAGCCAGCTCAAGACGGGCTGACGGAGCTTGTGTTCGGTGCGGAGGCCGACGAAGGAGATCCATTCCATAATATAGAATGCATGGGTACTTGCGTAAGTAGTCTGTGATGTTTCGAACGTCCGCTTAGGAAAAGACTTGTACTAACCGGAGATTTAGGGCGCTGGTCCTTGTGCACACCAAGGTGAGCAATGAGAAAAGAAGGATCTACAGAAGCTCATTCCTCTTGCCCCCCACGGTTCCATCCAGTCAAAGAAGGTCTAACGGGACCGGATGGAAGAACGCTCCGCTTGCAGCGCGGTGGAAAGATCGCGCCGATATCCCGATTCCGAGTGATTCGAACTACAAGACCGATGGATCACCATCCGGACGAAGATAATGGGAGAACCCCCATATCAACCAGAACATCCACTAGAATTCGCCCTTCCTCGAAGGTAGAGTGGTGTGGTTTTGATACCCCACCACACTTTTCGGTTCTTCGTTTCGCGGCACTTTCGCTTAGTGACTAGGACGAGACGTTGGCTCGGCACATGCGACGCCAGATCGAAGCATATCCCGCTGGGGAGCTACTTCCTCGCAAAATTGTGAGTTTTTGGAAGAAGAAGAAGCCATTTTGGGAGATGCTTTCGGACGCCGCTTTTACTTTTAGAGACACAAAAACTGGTTGAACGACCATTGGCGTTGTGTTCAAGACAGGCTTCCGCGGACCATATGAGGAGCTTATATCGAACATGAGGCAGTGGCTACTAAGAAGCGATGGCTCTGTGAAGCTTTTTATACCGGTCAATATTCAGGAAGACATCAGATCATGCGATATCAACAAACACCACCGTGGCACCGGGTATCGCGTCGCCTCCCTCCTACACAAGTATGAAAAGGGAAAGGGAAAGGAGAACCACGCCAAAATACTTGAATGCATGTCGACTACAAGCGAAGGATCAACCAAGGATAGTTCCGTGATCCCGGATGACAGCGAATCCGACCGCGAACTCTATGAAATACTTGAGAGCGAAGTGTATAGAGACGATTGGGTTGGATCACTCGCTGTCGAGATCGAGTTCCGGGAACTAAAGGATTCAAGACCACAGAGGCGAGGAGGCATAGTTGTAAGTCACTATCCATTTCTGGCACGGCCGCATCGGTGTCTTGTACCTGGCTGACATGAGGCTAGCGTGTGATGCCTGGGCAAATGCAAGGCGCGATGCCCTCTCTATATATGCCTTGGCGACATTGTCCCTCTCGATTACCGGTATTAGTTTCCAGAACTCGATGCGTCACAAATCTTTAGATTGGACGCCATTGTCTTGAAGAAGCTAATTGAGGATTGTCTTCTGGAACTTGCTCGAACAGTGGGACTAGCATGAATGGCTCGCAGAAGTAGATGACAACTAGCATTGCTCTCAGCAAGATAGTTCAAATATAAAACACCAGGCGTGCTGCCGCAACAGATATAATAAAAGTGAGCGCCCTGCTTTGGTATTCTTAGGTTGTTGAGGGAGCATGCAAGGTCAAATAATACATCAGCCCTGTAATCGGAGGTCCTGTCGTACGTCTTGGCGCTCTGGGCGGGAATCTCCGAACAACTTAGCGAAACTTGTCCAGAACAACCATCTCATCCTCGTTTTTGACCCTCCCTCAAGGCCTCTCCTCTCATCTTTCTCTCCAACAGGTGGCTTATTATGTGCGCTTCGCATTGCTGTGAGAAAATCGCCGCAGGAGTTATCCGCTAGGTCTCGTCCGCCCTGGTGGTTGCAACGACTTCAACAAAATGGCTGGCCAACTGATGGGTGATGCTCTTCATCAGCTACTCCGTATGAGTCTCTGTCCACTTGCGCTCCTTGTTCTCATTCTTGTGTCTGCTTGTCCGAGCTCCGTATAAGCTGGTGGCTGAACGGTGTCGTGATTACTAGGGAGAGCCGCGGATTATGATACCGATCCCGAAGATGGTACGCGCCTCGATATGGCCCCTCACCTGCGCTCGAGTATAGCTCCGTATCTGACATGATTAAACTATATCAGAAGCTCCGGAAGCTGGCACCAAGGAGTTCTTCAGCTCCTGGGCGCTCTTCATTATGATTACCCTGTTAATGCTTGCGTTGTTCACAAGTTACATCCTCCAGCAACGGAAGATAGAGGCGGTTCACGAAACAGTTCTGTCTATCTTTGGGGGTATGTTCCATCCCAGCTCTATCTGATTTCTCAAAAACTCCCCAAGTGATGTCGGCCACTTATCAGGGACTAGGAATGTTTGTCGGATTGATCATTCGTATAACCGATTCCCCCATCGAAAACTTCGTCGCGTTTGACTACCAGTTCTTCTTTAATCTCCTTCTCCCTCCCATCATTCTGGCGTCGGGTTACGAATTACACCAGGCGAACTTCTTCCGAAATATCGGGACGATCCTTACCTTCGCGTTCGCCGGGACTTTCATCTCAGCCCTTGTTCTTGGACTAGTCTTGTTTGCTTGGACGAGGATTCCATTGGACGGGTTCAGTATTAGCTTCGTCGAGGCAGTCTCAGTTGGCGCTACGCTCTCTGCTACAGATCCGGTGACGATTTTAGCCATCTTCAACCTCTACAAAGTCGAGCCTAAGCTTTACACAGTCATATTCGGCGAGTCGATCTTGAACGACGCTATTGCGATTGTGCTGTTCGAGACGACACAAAAGTATGCGGAGAGTGATGCGGGGTCTTTGACCATCCTCAACTTATTTGAGGCTATTGGGCTGTTCCTGCTGGTATTCTTTGGTAGTATGCTGGTAGGTGTTATCGTGGGGATTATGACAGCTCTGGGTCTGAAGTACACGCACGTCCGCCGCCAACCCAAGATTGAGAGCTGCTTGGTTGTTCTTATAGCTTACGCGAGCTACTTTTTCTCAAATGGTGTTCTCTTGTCAGGTAAGTTCAGGAACTATCCATTATTTGTGTGCGGAAGCTGATTGAGCCAGGAATCGTGTCCCTCTTGTTCTGCGGAATCACTTTGAAGCATTACGCCTACTACAATATGTCGCGCCGAACGCAATTGACGACCAAGTACCTCTTCCAAGTCATGGCGCAATTGTCGGAGAATTTCGTCTTTATTTACTTGGGGCTCGATCTACTCGTCCAAAGGGACTTGCAGTTCAAACCCCTTTTCATCCTGGTAGCTGTTGTCGGTATCTGTCTTGCCCGATATCTTGCTGTGTTCCCGTTGTCGAAAGCAATAAACTGGTTTATCCGTTACAGGGCCCGTCGACGAGGGCAGGAGGTGGCTGATGAGCTGCCGTTTGCGTACCAAGCAATGCTCTTCTGGGCTGGCCTGCGCGGTGCCGTCGGAGTAGCGCTAGCGGCAGGCCTTGGGGGCGCAAATGGACCGGCATTGCGTGCAACTGTTCTAGTCGTCGTGGTGCTCACCGTGATTATTTTCGGAGGGACAACGGCGCGTATGCTTGAGATTCTTGGAATTCGGACTGGGGTGGTCGAAGAAATCGAGTCTGACGATGAGTTCGACATTGAAGTTTCTAACGGAGGAACTTATTATAAACGCTCTAATACCGGCCTCGGGTATACCCCTCGCCGTCCAGACACGATTCCCTTGGACGGCGTCCAGCGGATGGACACCGACCGAAACAAAAGTTATTCAAGTGGCAACAACCGACGGCCCAGCCCCCCACCATCATCATCGAGATCCGCGCGAGGCCATTCACGAATGTTCTCAGACGCCTTCGGCCCCAAAGACACCCAGACAGCGCGTGACCGTTCGTCTACTGCGACCCTTCTGGGTGCCCGGTCCGGAAGCCAGAGCACTAGCGATAGCGGTAGCGAGGATGAATTCGGCCTGAAGGCCTCTGGAAAGCGTCCGGTTGATAACGACCACTTAGAGGCCTTTGACATCGGTGTGGACGACGTACATTCAGATGACGACTTGCCCCCCGCCGCCCCCACACGGATGCGGCGATCACCGTCACAACGCTCGCAACATATAACGCAATCACAGACCCCTCAAGGATCAGGCAGTGTATCTCCCTCCCGTCGTGAAACGGGAAGAAGCGCGCGAGAGACGATCCGGGACATTTTCTCCGGCGGGCCTTCGGGGGATCATGTCGCTTGGTTCAGACAGTTGGATGAGGATTATATCAAGCCGCGGCTTCTTCTGGACCAATCGAACCATAAGGGGCCCGGTGCGGTTTAGATTTACGCTGCGCTTCGTGTATACTTACGAATTCCCACTTTATCTTTTCTGTTTTCGGCATACTTCCCTTTTACCAGACTCCTTAATATCTACAGCTACGTCTCGGTGTTTTGATTAGCCGAGTTTCGCAGGCCCTATCATATTCATCATACCAGTCGGACACAGCTGTGGTGACAGCCAATTGACAGCCCCGTATTTGTAGTCCATGCCGATTATCTTGGGATATGTATAGTAGAGCTTCACGCTGCGTCTCATACGGTCCGATGTCTACGGTTGTGGTGGGGCTCACCCTATATTAGTGATTTCCACTGCCTTAGATTCGGCTACGAGTTCTTCATCTCATGCTTGTGGAAAACGACGTTGATCCCAATGGACGATGTGAGATCTCTCCATCCTCGATGAAGACAGAAGAGAGAGCCGTCGCCAAGCCAGGGCTGCAGAGCATCAATGCCTCAGGCCGCGTCTCACAACATGGGGAAGAACTTCTCCAGCGAGCGAAGACTTTCTTCCAGTTCCGGTCATGATATCAAGAAAAACGCCGAGCGCAGTTTCCCAATCTCGGGGGAAGCGTTACACAGGGTACCACCGCTAGGGGAGGAAATGGCTGGATTCAATCTTAACGAGGAGGCGAAATGCCACGATGCACATCATCTCTTTGAGGTAATGTCTGGTGCTTGGGCCAAGCGTCAGTCAATGCGGACGGGGGCCGCAGCTGTCGATATCCGTTGCTTGAAACAACGTCGACTCAATAAATAGGTATACTGCGGAGTTTTTCTGACAAAAATCTCTCTTGTGACTGAAGATGGATGGGCAAATCTCCTATTGACGATCATCGATCTCGGGGGACCAGCGCGTGGGGTTGGCACTTGGGGATGTGTCCGAAAGGGAAATCGACGTCCTGCCCGTGCCTCAGGGAGGGTTGGTATCTCCACGCATCTGCTGTGTCATGGAACAGCAAAGGACCATCCATCGCCATCCATGCGATCGACGAGGCAAGCCATCGTGAGTGCCCAGGCGGACGATAGCACCACTACCAGTAGTAGGGATCCGCTGCCCGTAATTATGCGACAAACAGCAACTTGTAGTCATTGCGGCTTTCCAGACTGGTACTTTGTCGAACAAAGATTTCTCCTTGGCATAATTCACAACGGTGCCAACGCCATTGGAATCTGGCGATGTAATTAGTTTACCGCTGGCGGTTCTGTATTGTATTTAACAACCCAAACAGGCTCAAGCCTGGAACTTTGAACCATGCGAAGAAAAGCGATCAGCCGTCGGCAGCTTTTCATGCTCCCTCTCCAGAGTCTGGGGCGGGAGTATACGACATTGAGAACAGATCATGGGAAACCAAAGAGTCACTTAGAGCTGACCCGCAGATAATGGATAGCCAAGAGAGAGTGGGCTGCAAACAAGCATTGTTTGCTCTTTTCGTACCAAGAAGAACAATTGTAATTGAAATACCAATACCAAAAACAAGCGCGTTCGGATCGCCGATGAACAGAAAGAAAGCAGACGAAAGAGGACGACGACGAGCTGGGCAAAGGGGGAATCAGTTTTTGCATCAGCACGAGGGTAAAAATACTGGAACCATCGCCATCACCGTCACCATCACCATCACCACCTCTGCCTCCCCCCTTCCTCATCCTTCTCCTCAATCCTCCCCTCTTTCCTATCTCCATCCTCAACGCCAGAGTTGAACACCAATTATCCCTTCCCCATCTACATTTGGTCCCATCCAGCCCCGTCCCAAGCTGTCATCTGAAGTGCCTCTGCCGACTCCGGCTCTTGTTGGCGTACAACTTCTTGCAAGTTACAAATAACACTCAGATGGCTTTCTGAGTTCAAGGTCTCCTTATCCCCGATCACGGCTGACCCGCGAAGATTTGTTGGTACACCACACGCGGAGACACTAGATCCAGACCCTCCGAAAGAAGATTCCTGGCAGACCCGGTAAGGCGAACTCCCTTCCATCTCATTCATTTTCTTCTCCTTCAAAAAGTCCACCTCCCACCATCCTCCTTTCATCCGCCCTCGACGTTGCGTTCATCTTACCCTTCGTCCCATCGGCCCGGTCCCCTACCACTATACACTTGCCGATAGTTAATTTCTCAACCAGGAACTCGGCGGCTGACGACTCGCGAACGCGTGATCGCTCATTGACGAGGGTCTTTCCTTTCCCGCGCAGAGGCGCTTGTCTTCTACCCTTTCAACCCATGACCTTCTGATATCCATTCCGATTACTTTCTCTATCTCGGAAGTCCCTGTCTTCAAACATTCGTCGCCGCGCTTCGAACCAACGCGGTTGCCACCATGACGGGGGCTCCTCCGTACAATCCCCAGTCTCCGACTCAACAATCTCGCTATTCTGCGTATTCGCCGCCCAATAAGCCGCGCCACTTCTATTCCAACAATGATCAATACCAGCAACGGCCGCCCCAGACTCCCCCTGCCTTCCCACAGCCTAACTTAGCTCGGAGTCCTCACTACTCCCATGCGCCTTCTCCCATCCCAGGTACTCTGCCACCATTGAATGGCAATGGGCCTCCGCCGCTGCACCCATCCGATCCGCCATCGCAATACCAGGCACATTCAGCCGCAGGAACTCCGCTGTATTCCCTCGCCCGGCCCTACTCTGGCTCCCTAATGCCCGGCAACAGCGCCTCTCCATACGGCCCCTCAACTCCGTCTCACGCACATCCATCAAGCCGACCGGACAGCCATTCCCATGTTTCCCCAAAGAAAGAGCCAGAACAACCTTTTTCCTTGAATCATGGGGTCCCTGCATACTCCTCGTCTCTGATGCGAGAGCCGAGGCCGACATCCCCTCCGAAGGAAGCGGTACGTTGTTTCTCAATCTACATCCCTCCGTGACTGTAATACTAATGTGTCCCCGCTTTACTTACAGAAACCTGCTCGTGCTGCGGATCCTATGTCTTTCGCCAGCATTCTCTCAGGACCTACAGAAGACCGTTCCCCTCCCAAGAGACCATCTCCTTCTCCAGGACTCGCTCCAATCCGTTCAGGTCCGACTTCAATCAATGCGACAAGCCTCAGTCCTCCACCGCCGGCTCCTATACCTCATTCGAAAGTTAGGGATCTCGAACCGGTCTCGTCTGCCTCATCGTCAAGATTAGAAAAGAAATCCAGTACAGACAGACGCCGGCGCAACACCGAGAAGGACCAAAAAGGCGCTGAAATCATCAACGGAGTGACTGAACTCCAAAAGATCGCTCGCCCTCGCAGGATGTTGTCAGAGATGGACACTGAAATCATTAACAAGTTCATTCATGAAATTGATCATGCAGAGAAAAGCGATGTGGAAGCTTCGGGCTTCGAGAAAGAACGCGAGCTTTATTTTGCCAAGACAAAAAAGCGCTCTCTAGATACTAATCGGAGTGAAGGGATCAGACGCAAGGTATATTTTGACTGCCCATTTCAGTTTCTTAATATTCTAACACGCAATATAGCGTCGCCGCCACGATTACCTTCTCCAACTCGGAAAATCGTTCGAAAAGCAGGCCAACATTGGTATGGAGCGATTCCGGATCGCGAACGAAGCCTCCGTGATCTCTGAAGTCCAAGCGAAGGAAATCCAGGATGAGAAGGAGCGCAAGAAAGACATGCAGCGAAAACGTCGGCGGGAGAATACTGTTCGAATGGAAATGCAGAAAAAACTCGAAGCGGAGCTCAAGGCGAACGAAACTCAGGACTCTGCTGAGAAGGCCAAATTCTTGCGGGAAGCAGAAAGGGCCCAGAGGAAGATCAAGACTACAAAGAGGGCTTTGGAAGGCGTCACTTCACCCGACGAGATCGGCGAGATCACCCCGTTGGCTCCGAACCTCGAAGGAGGCATCACGAGCTCTTTTCACATTGGTCGGGGTTCTCCATCAAGGCGAAAGTCTGGTCGTGGCGGCCCTGTTACGCGCCCCAAAAAGTCGAAGGAGCAGAAACAAGCCGAAAAAGATGCCGCTGAAGCTGCCTATGCGGCTATGGAGAATGATGAGCCCTTGCCCCTTGCTCCCAAGGAAGATCCACGGAAGGAGTATCTCAAAAGAGATGCCAGAGCGAATAGATCTAAAGAGACTACGCCAATCCCCCTCCCTACCTACGAGTCCAAGGGCTATAATCAGATCTATGAACAGATTTGGAGGGATATTGCCCGTAAGGATATTCCGAAGGTCTACCGTATCAAAGCCGCTTCTCTCAGCACTCGTCAAGAGAACTTGCGCAAGACGGCCCAGCTAGCGAGTAAGCAGTCTCGCAAGTGGCAGGAGCGTACAAACAAGAGTATGAAGGACACTCAAGCACGTGCTAAGCGAACTATGCGAGAGATGATGTCCTTCTGGAAGCGCAACGAACGTGAAGAGCGTGATTTGCGTCGGCTTGCTGAGAAACAAGAACTCGAGTCGGCGAAGAGAGCGGAAGCGGAGCGCGAGGCTAACCGTCAGAGGCGGAAGCTCAACTTCCTCATCTCACAAACCGAGCTGTACTCTCACTTCATCGGCCGGAAGATCCAAGGCGCAGAAGGAGATGAAGCTGGGGATACGGCGGTGGAGGCCACAGGCGAGACAGTAAAGGGTGCCATGGACCTCGCCAAAATGGGCGATGTGGGTTCCAAGGTCACGAATTTCGAGGACCTGGACTTTGATGCTGAGGACGATACTGCACTGCGACAAGCTGCCATGGCCAACGCGCAGAATGCCGTCCAACAAGCCCAAGAGAGGGCTCGCGCTTTCAACCCCGACCAGAACCCCATGGACGCCATGGACGATAGCGAACTAAACTTCCAAAACCCCACCAGTTTGGGCGATATTGAAATTTCGCAACCCACGATGCTCACAGCCAAGTTAAAGGAATATCAGTTGAAGGGTCTGAATTGGCTTGTCAACTTGTACGAGCAAGGCATCAACGGCATCCTGGCAGACGAAATGGGTCTCGGCAAAACCATCCAATCTATCTCAGTAATGGCTTACCTCGCCGAAGTCCATAATATATGGGGCCCATTCTTGGTCATCGCACCCGCTTCCACCCTCCACAACTGGCAACAAGAGATCACCAAATTCGTTCCCGATATTAAGGTCCTTCCCTACTGGGGTTCTGCTAAGGACCGCAAGATTCTCCGTAAATTCTGGGATCGCAAACATATTACGTACACCAAGGAATCTGAGTTCCATGTACTAGTGACATCCTATCAGCTTGTGGTCCTTGACGCGCAATATTTCCAAAAGGTCAAGTGGCAATATATGATTCTCGATGAAGCCCAGGCTATCAAATCGTCGCAGAGTTCGCGCTGGAAGAGTCTGCTTGGCTTCCACTGCCGGAATCGTCTCCTACTGACCGGTACTCCTATCCAAAACAACATGCAAGAGCTGTGGGCGCTTCTCCACTTCATCATGCCCACTTTGTTCGACTCTCATGACGAGTTCAGCGAGTGGTTCTCCAAGGATATCGAATCCCACGCACAAAGCAATACTAAACTCAACGAGGATCAACTCAGGCGTCTCCACATGATCTTGAAGCCGTTCATGCTCCGTCGAGTAAAGAAGCATGTACAGCAAGAACTCGGCGACAAGGTAGAAAAGGATGTCTTCTGTGATCTTACGTACCGCCAACGTGCCTACTACACCAATCTACGGAACCGCGTTAGCATCATGGATCTCATTGAGAAGGCTACCGTTGGTGATGAAATGGATAGCACGACGCTGATGAACTTGGTCATGCAGTTCCGAAAGGTCTGCAACCACCCAGATCTGTTCGAGCGAGCTGAAACCAAGTCACCCTTCTCTCTCGCTTACTTTGCGGAAACCGCTTCATTCGTTAGAGAAGGCCATAATGTTGATGTCGCCTATTCAACGCGCAATCTGATCGAGTTTCCCATGCCACGAATTCTCTGCAAATCTGACGGCCGTGTGGATAGAGCGGGGCCCAACAATATGATGGCCGGTTTCCGTACGAAATACTTGGGTCATATGATGAATATATTCACTCCGGAGAATATCAAACAAAGCATCGAAGACGACGGCGCCTTCTCATTCCTGCGGTTCGTGGATACCTCTATCGGGGAGGCGTCCGAGCAGTCCCAACTTGGAGTCTTTGAGCGCGCCGCGCGTCGTCGCGGGCAGACCAACAGGCTATCCCGTCTCAACGTGATATATGGTGATGATGACGAGGATCGATTAGCGGCTACCGCTTTACCGCATACCCTGTTCAATATCGCCCAGCGCAACGACCGTCAAGCCGTTCACGACATCGCTCAGGAAGGGTTCATGCGGAAACTGATGACAGTCTCTCAGACGGTCTTTGAGCAAGAGGGTTTAAGCGTCATTGAACCTTGTGCTAGCCCTGCAGCATCCGCGCCCCCGATCACTCTCACATGCTCAGCCCAAGAAGCCTCGCAAGAGGCTGCAGATAGCCTCTTCAACGGTCCTGTTCGGCACGCGTTGTTCGGTGTCCCCTCAAAACTCATGGAAGAGCAAATTATCGAGAAGCAGTTGGATCCGGCACCATATTCTCTCCCTCCGATGCTGCCTCAGCCACTTTCTACAAAGGCTCGTTATACTCACATTGAAGTGCCGTCCATGCGACGATTCGTCACAGATTCCGGTAAATTAGGCAAACTGGACGAACTCCTGCGAGAATTGAAGGCCGGAGGCCACCGCGTGCTGCTTTATTTCCAAATGACACGCATGATTGACCTCATGGAGGAATACCTGACCTACCGCAACTACAAGTATTGCCGCCTTGACGGAAGCACGAAGCTGGAGGATCGCCGAGATACGGTGGCCGATTTCCAGCAACGCCCAGAGATCTTCGTGTTCCTCTTGTCAACTCGTGCTGGTGGTCTGGGGATCAACTTGACTGCGGCGGACACCGTCATCTTCTACGATTCGGATTGGAACCCGACCATCGACTCGCAGGCCATGGACAGAGCTCATCGTCTTGGTCAGACCAGGCAAGTTACCGTGTATCGACTCATTACCCGCAACACCATCGAGGAGCGTATCCGCAAACGAGCGTTGCAGAAAGAGGAGGTTCAACGAGTCGTCATCTCAGGTGGTGCAGCCGGCGGAGTTGACTTCAACACTCGCAACCGGGACAGCAAGACAAAGGACATTGCGATGTGGCTGGCCGATGATGAACAGGCAGAACTCATTGAGCAGAAGGAGAGGGAAGCCCTTGAGCGGGGCGAAACATTCGGTGCTGGTAAGAGCACCAAGAAGAACGCCCAGAAAAGGAAAAGGGATATCACACTGGACGATATGTATCATGAAGGTATGATATCAAACTAACGCTCGTCTTGGTAGACAGGCTTGCTAACGGCATTTTCCTGGCAATCTAGGCGAAGGAAACTTTGATGATATAAGTGCCAAACCCTCAGGAGCGGCAACTCCGGTATCAACAGCTGAAAATATCGGGACCCCATCAGCAGCTACGCCGGTCCCCAAACGCGGGCGTGGCCGAGGCGGAAAGGGAACGTCCAAACGGGCCAAGACGACGAAAGAGCGGCTTCGTCTCATAGACGGTGACGGAGGTCTGGGTGGTTAGACTGGCATGCTGAAAGGTTATTATTATTGCTTGCATCGTGGCGTTTTGCTCCTCTTTCTTTCCTTCCTACCTTCTCTTCGGAATTGTTCCTCCATTTTACTATTACTTTTCTTGTTCTGCCCCGTCAGGATACTTTACATTTGCCTTGTATTAACAGTATTTGATGTCAAAGAGAAAGATGGCGATATGCTATTGAAGCTGCATGAGGAAGTGGAAGCATGATGTCAGGCAGACGGGTAGACACGTTGTTTGGATGCATGCTTATACGCGCCTTGGGACCAACCGTCATTACTTGTGTGTTATCATAAAGCAGCAAAATACTCAACGGCCTTCCTGAGGAAAAATCACAGGCTGGAGGCCCGGCAAGCGTTTCCAGTGCCAGGAAGCGTGAGCAGCCTCGGTCAGCGGTCAACACCGAGCCGTAAGCGTATTCTGATTACGCAGAGTCATTCCACGGGCACTGACAGTGTGATCCTCGTAATTTATCTGTCGCAATCAGCCAATCAAAGCTAATGGATTGTCATGACACAGTTCCGCTAACCCCTTTGAGCTACTAGGCCCGTTCCCCGCAGAGCAAGTCACGGCTTTTGCATGCCGAAATTTGCACAAGTCGAAGATTCCCGTCGTCGCTTCATATTTAGTCACTCCGTCTCCCTCCCCCCCTCCTCCCTCGACTTCTGTGGCTCTCAGCTCCCCTCGATTCACTTCCTCCCCGCAATTGATTACTTCCCATCGGTATCGCCTACTGCTCATCCCAAATGGAGGCTCTTCTCCAGCAGTCTCGGGCAATGTGCCCATTCTTGAAGCGCAGCTCCCCGACGACGCTGCGCTCGCTTGCCACGGCCACCCGCCCTGGTGCCAGCCCCGGTGGCGGTACCATGTCGAACTTGCAGAGGTTGGCTCGCCGCTGCCCTGTCATGAGCAAGGCACTCGCCGTCCAGAGTGCCCGCATGACAGGTGGCAAGCGCTTCACTTCATCTGCTGCCGGCGTTCCGACTACGACCAAGTCTACCCGGATCACTGCATGTAAAAGAGCCCTGCACTCGACCGGCGGCAATGGTGCCAACATGAGCGGCGATTTCCACAAGGACGCCCAGCGAGGTATGTTGTGCCAACGGGTTTTGCCTGCTATTTGTTTCAATCGAGGTACTAACAGGGGGTCCCTTTAGTGCACCCAGGCTTCTCCAAAACTGCCACCAATTCCCTCGGGTCAACCGGGGCGCTATCTGGACCACGCCCCGGCGCTCCTGTCCCTACCCCGTTCGACTATAACGCCTTCTACAATGCGGAACTGCAGAAGAAGCACCAGGACAAGTCCTACCGTTATTTCAACAACATCAACCGTCTCGCTCAGGAGTTTCCCCGCGCTCATACCGCCTCCAAGGAAGAGAAAGTGACAGTGTGGTGCTCGAACGACTACCTCGGTATGGGACGCAATCCAGAGGTGCTTTCCACCATGCACCAGACGCTCGATACTTACGGGGCCGGAGCGGGAGGAACTCGTAATATCTCCGGTCACAACCAGCATGCCGTGAAATTGGAAAATACCCTGGCGACATTGCATGGCAAGGAGGCTGCGTTGGTCTTCAGCTCTTGTTTTGTCGCCAATGATGCTACTCTAGCCACTCTGGGGAGCAAAATGCCCGATTGCGTTATTTTGTCCGACAGTCTTAACCACGCTTCCATGATCCAGGGCATTCGACACTCCGGCGCGAAGAAGATGGTCTTCAAGCACAACGATCTTGTCGATCTGGAGACGAAGCTGGCATCTTTACCCGCACACGCTCCGAAGATCATCGCTTTTGAATCGGTGTATAGTATGTGCGGCTCCATTGCTCCAATCGAGCAGATTTGTAATTTGGCGGACAAGTACGGCGCCATCACTTTCTTAGATGAGGTCCATGCTGTGGGCATGTATGGACCTCACGGTGCCGGAGTTGCAGAGCACCTCGACTACGAAGTCTATGCTTCTCAGGACACCGCCAACCCTCTCAGCACAAAGGGAACCGTCATGGACCGGATTGACATCATTACCGGTACTCTGGGCAAGGCGTACGGATGTGTTGGTGGCTACATCGCTGGCTCTGCCGCAATGGTCGACACGATCCGCTCGCTTGCCCCTGGATTCATTTTCACCACCTCTCTCCCACCAGCTACCATGGCCGGTGCAAACGCCGCAATCCAGTATCAATACCGCCACCGGGAGGATCGCGTTTTGCAGCAGTTGCACACTCGCGCCGTTAAGGAATCGCTCAAGGATCTCGATATTCCCGTGATCCCCAACCCCTCTCACATCGTTCCTCTTTTGGTCGGCGATGCTGAGATCGCGAAGAAGGCCTCTGATAAGCTCCTCGAGGAGCATGGCATCTATGTTCAAGCGATCAACTACCCCACCGTCCCCCGCGGTGAAGAACGCCTCCGAATCACTCCCACCCCCGGACATACCAAGGAGCTCCGCGACCACCTCGTCGAAGCAGTAAACATCGTCTGGAGTGACCTCGGGATTAAGCGTGCAAGCGACTGGAAGGCGCTCGGTGGATTCGTTGGCGTTGGCGTGGAACAAGCCGAGCTCGAAAACCAGCCGATCTGGTCCGACGCACAGCTGAACCTGCAGCCGAGTGAAGCCGTCGAAGCTGCCGTGGAACGTGAGTTCGACGCCCTTCGTATCAAGGCCAGAAACACCATTGGCTCCATCGCTGCTGCCCCTGCCGCTGCTCCTGCCGCGTCGATCCCAGTCGCCGCCGTCGCGTGAGTGCGCGGCGCAGTAGGTGGCCCACCTACCTGGGATGTGGTGTGTAGCCAGCCTTCCGTCCCGTCCGCTCGCTAGATAACTCGTCGCTGTTGCTTATTCTGTATTTCCGTCTTCGTCGAGCCCTTGGTGGTGCGTCCGAAAGATGATGGACACTTTGATAGGACCGGTCCATCCTTTACTCTTAGGTCCGAATATATTTGAATACCTCCATCATATCTGTCCAAGTTGTGTAGCTCGTACTATTTGTTCAATATCTGTAAACGTACACACATTCATGATCTCTCAACCCACTCAACTATTCACAATGGAGATGATGAATGATGCCTTACAACTCCAGCTCTATAAACCAACACATTTATCCCTACTTTTGTTTGTTTCTTATCTCGTCTCGCCCCAAGTAATATACCAACCAAGTACTCCATAGTATTTTTCGCTCTACCTCCTCCTCGCACCACCCCCACGACTAACCTTCGGAAACTCAACCGGAATCCGCAACCTCGCGACCCTCCTCGTCGCAGCCTCCGACTTGCCCCCCATAATACCCCATTTCTGGAACTCCGTCTCCCGTGGCTTATCAACTCGGCACCCCAGCTCGCGGAAATACTGAATAACAGCAGTATTGTCAAGCTGCAGATCATCACGCAGGTCTGACGGGTCTGTCGCCATTTCATTCGGCGGGTTCCCGCCGTTCGGGATCGGGACGCCGTCCCGGACCGGTTGCGGGGGTATATGCAGGGACAAGGCGCAGATTGTGGTGTGGAGGAATGTGACGTCGTTCTTTGTGAGGTTTGGGCTGTTAGGCGCGAATTTGCGGCGGATGGCGTCGATTGTTGGGTCGGGAATGGCTGCGGTTGGGGTTGTGGTTGTTTCGGAGGCGGATGTTTCTTCGGGGGAGGTGGGTGATTTTGAGCCGCCGGAGAGAATACGACGGAGATCGTCCTTTGGTGGGAGGCGTTTGCTTCCAGGCCCGCTGCTGGATGCGGAGCCTTTCCCGCCGGAACGTAGGGAGCGGTTGAGTTCGAGGAGGACCAGGATGAATCGGAGGATCTGGAGGTGTGTCGTGTTTCCCGATTCGGCGACGGCTTCGATGCGGTTGGAGATGTAGCGGGAGGTCGTGGTGACTACGAGACCGGAGGAGATTGTGTCCTGCCATTCCTTGATGGGGAGTTGTCGCAGGGTGGCATTGCCGTTGGGGACGAGGGTTTCCAGCGGGTAGACCTCGGAGGGGTGTTTGGCGTCGAGGTTTGGTTGTGGCAGGGGCTTTGCGGCTTGGACTTGGGCCTGGAGTGCTGCGGTCTTTGTCGCGATGTCGGTTGCCGATTCGGCGGGCATGGAGTCGAGGAGAGCGGATTCGGCGGCTGTTGCGGCGCCCTCGGGGGCGTTGGAGAGTTGGGCATTCTCGGCCATGGATTGGGTTGCTTTTCGAGATTTCTTCGTGCCGAAGGTGTATGTGAGGTTTGTTCTCTGCTCGCGCATAGTTCGCTAGACACCCGTTGTTAGCCCTTTGGTTGACTCTATCAGATTAATGGCATGGAGAACGAACGGCCTCCTCATCCTCGCTTTCTTCCTCCGCCCCCTCCGCCGAAGCTACCTTTCTCACTGCCCCGCGCAGCGTAACCTTGCGAACCTCAACGAACTCCCAAGTCTTCCTCGCCGGATCAACAACAGCAACATAATGTTTCAACCGGGAGTCAGCATCATCGATCGCCTCCCGCCCCAAAAAGTCCAGCTTGGAGTGTTCCGAAGACTGCAGCAGCAATTCCGTCGACGCAATTCCGTTATTGCTCCCAGAGGAATGGCGGGATACTTGGCTTCGCGGCTTTAGATATGGGTTGAGGCGGATTTTCGGTTGTGAGATGACTCCCGGAGTGTTGACTATTCAAACCACCGTTAGACATTGCGCAGTAGAAGAAGATGTATGCGTAGAGACTGCATACTCAGCACAGGAGCGAGCTCGCTGTCGTCTTTGACCAGACGGGCCTGGAGTGGGGGCAGACTCTGTAGGTCCAGCGCTGGCTTCTTAGTTGGCCGCTCGTGGCGATCCGAGTCGCGCTTGCGCTTCTTTTCGGCCTTCTCGGAAGCCATTGTGCGATTTGAGGGGGTTGAGAGAGAACGAAGCCGAGGATCTGCTGAGGACAAAGCTGCTCTCGAAAAAAAATGTTGGAGGAAAAAAAGTGAAGGCGGTGAGCGGGTCCGAGGCGGAGAAGCAGCCACAGAACGCACATGAGCATTCACAATGTTTTATTCATCGGGTGTTCGCTTCACCTCGGTGTCTGTATGAACTTCAAATCATACGGTGGTCAATTACGATAAATGTGATAGTAGGGAAGTTTTGTCCATATTTTAGTATGTATAAACTCTCGAGACCGCTCCATGACCTGGAATCCTAGGTGCATCAGCCGAGGCCAATGTCTAGGTACCCCAGAAGTGGGAATTGACCAGTCCCACGCCAAGCTCGAAAGAAATCAGCAGCATATGAAGCAAGACAGCACAGGAAGACCGGAGACCATCCCTTCCGCTGACCCCTCCCAACCCCCACTGAACACATGACCCCTCCGAGGAATAACAAGCCACGCGGAAGCCCACGCAACCTCACCACCTAGTCTAAAGCAACAGCCGAAAACGTTGGATATGAGCCCGAGGGATTGGATGGACATTCGTTATCCGATACATAAGATCAGGAAGAGGAATTTCCAGTTGAACTGTTGGGTTCCGAATTTGACAAGAGCGAAGAATATGAGGAGAGCATTCGTGTGTAACTAGACCAGGTAGGTCCCCACTGGAGAAGGCGAAAGATGAAGCGATCATAACCGGTAAATCATCATCGTGACATCGTCGGGGATTTGTCGTGTTCAGTGCTCAACACCGAGCTTAACATGAGAAGCTGAGACGGAGGGGCCGAGTAGTTTATTTGCTGGATTGAGGATTAGAGCCTACTCAGTCCCAGTTGCTGCTGTCTGGGTGTACTCACGATCTAGCTCGCATCTTTCTGCGCTTACGCTTGAGACGACGAACACGCTTCTTTCTCCACTTGGCTCTCATCTTCGTAGAGATTCTACCCAGGCAGGAGGTTAGTAACCGTGTAATGTAGCAAAAATTGCCATTGATGCGGATGGGAGAGCTGGTACTCACAATTCTGCGACGATGAAAGATGGTTGGAAGAAGGATGGAGACGGGACGCCCAGAGGAGCTTTTGTGTGCGTCGGGCTGACTCAGCAGAGGGCTGAAGTGAAGCTGAACAGCAGCTGATTGGCTGACCACCACCTTTACCGAGTGGCTTCACAGAACCTCGTTCTCTTCCCATGACATCAGGAAATCAACTGACTCTAATATTGGTGATAACAATAGTCTTTCGTGATTCCTGAACTAAAAAGATCTTTTATATATCTCTTCTATATTCATTGTGGGTATAGCTTCAAGCCCTAGCCCTACTACGGGCTTCCAAGGCTTTTTATGATCAAGGGACCAGGAGAACCTTCGCTAATACGCATAGCGGAACTTCGTCGCCATGTCTCCCAAACGCTCATCATCCTCCTCGAGGTAACTGGGATCACCACTCGCCATAACCTGCTCGCGTTGTCGGTTCTGATGCCAAACTGCCAGGAAGTAGACAATGCAGCAGGCGCAAGAGAAGGCAAGGAAGGAAATTCCAATGCTGAACCCAGGCTTATAGAAATTCGCCCTGTCTTTCTCAAGGAAGGAATACGTAGCAACGATACCGCCAACTTGATTCCATATTAGCGGCGCTGATAATCACGATTGGAGCATTGGGCGGCTTACTATTTCCAAAACCAACCTGCCATGCAGTGCCAACGCTGCGTCGTCGATGGCCACCAAGGTTCATCGCGTACCAGCAAACGACCACAGGCATGGCGCTATAGCATCCGGATGTGACCAGGAAGAGCGCCCCATATTGAACGTCGCGATTCTCGATTCCGTGTACGTTGAGTAGAATTCCAAGTCCAGCCATAGCGATGAGCATGGGGCCAATAGTAAAGGCGAGCCGGTGCCGCAATTTATCGGACGAATACGCAATCACCATGGAGAATCCAAACGCCGCTGCCCACGGTGGAATCGAGTATAGCTGTGTTTGGATCGCTTGAACTAAATCAGCAAAGGCTCTAGCAGGAGGAAAAGAGAGACGAACGCCCATAGCCATAAGACTGGATGATACTCGGCGCAAAGTAAGCATATCCTGATAAGGTCAGTCTCGCTCGGGTTTTGGGGGGTGGAAGTAACAGCTTACCGTAAGCTGTCACGATCTGTCCAAAATACATCAGGCCACCAATGAAAATCTTGTCTGGATATAAAGTTAGAATCAAGCAGCCAAGGCAGGTAAACGAGGAAAACACCCACAGTCCTTGAAAACATCCAGGACGTCGCGCAAACCCATTCGAACATCAGTTCCAGCGTGTCCACTATCCTTAGCCAACTTGGCTCGGAGGTAGACGCGCTCTTCCTCGCTGAGCCACTTGGCCTCTTCGGGGAAATCAGGAAGCAAGAAGAAAAGGACAAACGAGACGACACAGGTTAGAATTCCTTCAATGAGGAATACCCAGCGCCATCCTGCGAGGTTGCAAACTCCATGCATCTTCCCAAGTCCACTAGCGAGCAACCCTCCAAAAGCACCGGCCAGCGTAGTAGAACTGAAGAAGAAGCTGAAACGTTTCTGTGCTTCACTACGCTTATACCACATTCCCAGGAGATAGAAACCTTGAAACTGTTAGGGCAGCGACCCGGCGGAAATACGGACTGGGGGATACCTACATCCAGGAAACATGCCCGTCTCAAACATTCCTAGTTCATCGCATTAGTCACGGAAGAACCAGCCCGGGGAACGACGCATACCGAGAAACCAACGGGTGGTCATTAGCCCACCCCAGGTCGTGACGAGTCCCTGACAAACGGTGACGAGACCGAAGAGGAACATACATAGCGACACTATAGGAATTAGCGACGCATAACATGCGTGGGGAAATCAAGTTCATACACCATAAATGAGGCCTCAATTTCTTAAGCAAGATATTGGAAGGAATCTCGAAAAGGACATAGGGGACGAAGAAGATCGTCAGGGCGGTATTATACTTCGTCCCTTCCACGATGTCGAGGTCCTCCGCCAGGCCCAGGACTTTCGCATTACTGATATTCACTCTGGACCAATTGCCAATGTTAATTTCAGTTCAGTGTCATTATTCGCGACAGCTAAAAGGAGGTACTCGTACCGATCCAAGAAGGCAAGCAGATACAAGACGCACAGGCAAGGGACCACGTGCCAATCAACCTTGGCCATGAGCCTGCGCTCTGTGGTCTGGGTGAGCAGTGGGAGGTCACTGGGCACCGGCGATTGCAATTGCCCCTCGTCCGCCTTTTCGCGCAAATCTTCAGTGTTCGAGCTACACATCAGCACCTCGGTTATCCCAGGAAGAGTCAGCGGAGCACGCACCTGTGGCTCCCATGGCGTATGCGAGGCGACTCAGATTCTCGTCACTAGGAGATACGAAAAGAGTAGTAATAGGCCTCCAGAGTCAGAGGGAGGGAAACGCTATATATAAGATAACGTGGTTCAAACCCAGAGCACGGGGAGAATATCGCGGCGAAGGCCCGGCCGGTGTCGGCTGTTGACCGAGTTCAGAGATGCAACCTCACACGGGCAAGGAAGACAAGGACGGGGATTTCGAAGTCGGCCACTTCAGCCTTCACCACTGCGCACGGGGGAGGAGGAGGGGAGGGAGGGGAGCAGAGGAGGAGAAAAGAAACAGGAAAGGAAGAGATGCCAGCCTTATGCATAATAAATAAGCATCGGGGCAAGAATGTCAAAAATCCCGGCGTCATTGCGAGCGGGCTTCTCGAAGATCAACTCCGTTCCTTTCATTCCCTGAATCGGGCAGGATCTGCTCGCCACCTGGACAGCCGAGCGACGACGAGACTACGGTAGTATCCGCTAAAATAATGAAATGGCCGATGTGGCTCGGTGATTTCCACCTGCTTCCTCTCGCGCAGCGTTTGTTTTTGGGGCGTCCAGGCATTCGAATCCTGGCCAATCTTGGGGCATCTCTCAGATGCTCAAGATTTGGCTCCAGCCCAAGCCCTGAACCGGACGCTTTGTCCGGCTAGGTACTCGGCTTTCCCCGCAAATTTCCCTGGGGAAGAAAAAGGTATCATCACTCCATGCATCCCTCCGTCATAAAATCAATCCCGCTTTATTGCCCACCAGCCGCGAAGTACAGGATACATCGGAGCCGGGACTCCGCGTAGCCTTTGCAAATTATTCAGCCTCACAGCACATCAATTTCCATCTCAGTTCTCGTGTTAATAATTTAATTGAGAAATTGCATACTGCAACCCTGCTCCTTGGCCCTTATTGCGGGGACCGTAAACCTGAAAGTGTCTCCGAGTGGCTGCTCTTCTCAATCCCTTTCAGCGCCCTGCAAATCCGACCACCATCTGAAACAACTGGAACCACTAAGTGAGTATAATCATGTGATATGCCAGGAATATAATACAGTCCCCAAGTCGTGACAGGCAAAGGGTAGGTTAGATGGTATCAGGATCATATCCCTCCAATGACACAGTCTATAGATCGAATTACCCCCCACCCTCCCCCCCCAAAAAAAACAGCCTATGCAGTCGTAGCACCGCTCGGCTGCTCCTCTACAGCTCTCCCCCATGCCTTGTCGAAGGCGCTATCGTCAGCACTCGCCCCCACTGGTGCGCTTTCGGCAAGTTGTCCATATTCAGTCCCATCTTCACCTTGACCAACAATCACGGGCGAGGAAGACACGGAATCCCCCAAACGAGTCGGCACTCCGAAGGACTCGGACTTCGAGCCAGCACCAAGAAGCTCAGAATCGAAGTTCGAACTGTACACCACTGCGGCAAATGCTTCCAGTTCCCGAACGCCTTGGTCCATGGCGGTCACATACAAGTTTGGAGGAGACGTTCCATTGCCAATGACGTGCGCTTGTCGGGCTAGCACGGCGAGAACATTCGCTAGTTTTGTCTTGAGCACCGAGTCCTCCGTGACTGGAATGACTGTGGCGACAGATGCAAAAGACTGTGGAGCTGTCACGGGCCCCGCGGACTTGAATGCATCCACCTTGCACTGCTGAATCAATGTTTCAAAGCATTCATTATTCAGAAGCATCTGGACGCGCGTAAAGGTAGGAGAATCAATCAGGTCGGCCGTCTCGTCCAGGAGATGCCGCAGAGTCACCGCTGTTTGAGGAGTTGAAGGCTCTGTCACCCCCAGAACGCCAGACTCTTCCAGGAGGTGATCCTCCTCCTCTCGAGGGGGGAGCAGATAAGCCAGCCATTTTCGATGTCTTCAAGCATCGTCAGTAAGAGATGCAATAGCGGAGACGTGAGACAAAATATGGAAACATACTTCCTATCTTCCTCCGTGTCGCCCTCAATCTTCTTCCGAACTTGCAGTGTCAACTGTGACAGCTTCTCGAAAGAAATATCATCCCGAGGGTTGAGAGGACCAAATACTTCCACCACCGCAGCTTGCACTTCCTCCATCAACTGCTTCCAGCCACGGTGGAGTAGCCACCAACTGAAGGCGAGATATCGACGGTTGGTCTCGAAGTCATTCCCCAGCGTCTGTGTGAGATCGTCGTCGTGATCTTCTAATCTGATTGTTGAAGAATCTGCGGGGGGTGTGGCGAGGGAGATAACGCTTGAGAGGTAGTTTCGGCGGCCGAGGAGGTTGAGTTGGACGCGCGTAAAGATGGTGAGCAGGGACAGGGTATAGATCAAGGTAAACGACCGGGTGATAGCTGAATGGAGTCAGTTCCCCCCGCAAAAAATGATAAATAGAACCGCAACGTGACGTACAGGTAATTTTGACCTCATTCCATAGCTGGGTCTTGTTCCGCTTCGGCTGGGATGATGGCTCCCCTTCAGCGGTCGAGTCCCCTAGCTGGCTGGTACGCAAAAAGCTATCACTGGATAGGCTTTTTCGATCATCCTCGGGCAGACTGGGAGCCATAGAGCTCATATCTGACCCTGTTGCAGTCCCCTCTCCGGCATTAAGGCGAGCCAGCCTCTCCGCGCGTTTCTTCTGCAACTCCTTCGTCAATTCCTCCACCGGAAGAGCCTCGAGGATGTTCTCTGCTGCAGTCGGCAACAGTGCTAATACAGTGTATGTGCAGTCGGTCTGGTTCTGCTCGAATCGTCGTCGTAGGCTGCATGGTGGAGGGCGGAGTCAGCTTGTGTCGGCGAGCACGCGAGTAAATCTAGCGGGTATAGCTGGTGTAGCTAAAGCAGGCCACTTACTTTTCCCGAGCAATACGGTCACTGCTCATGCGCTCCCGTGCTTCCGAAATCTTAGATATCACATATTGACCTGCAAGGTACCCGACCCCAATGACGCCTGTGCCGATTGCGAGAGCTTTGCGATTGCGCCGAAACCAGCGCCGCGTAGCACTGATCATGGTGGAGCAAAGGAGGTTCGGGAATCAGCTTTAGGGACTTATTGGGTCAGTGCAGTTCATCATATATGACGAAAATTTGGGAAGATTCTAAACCAGCGCGAGTGGAATAAGTCGACAGGCAAGGAAATTGAAGCAAACGAGAGGGGGACAAGTGATTGATGGCAGCAACCGGTCGGAGAATGGCCAGTGCCAGGAGCGGCCTCGGCTAAACGATGCTTGCCCTCTGAGAAGGTCCTTCGAACGTGAACGCCAAACGACCGAGAACCTGGAGAGCAGAACGGGCTCTGCCACCTTTGAGACTCATCCCATCGCGGTAGATTGGTTTTAAACTGCATCCTGGCTTGCCTTCGATAGTTGGCTATGCAGTTCATGTCGGGTCTCTTGGACTCCAGGTTATTCTCTCGGTCATGACAGCGGCGCCGTTCTTGTCTGTCATTATCCAGGCCAAAACACCAGATCAGTGGCCCTGATGCTTCTATATTCAACTGCCTACTTCGAATTATAATGTAGCCCTCGCCGAGTCTAACCTCAGATGCCCCAAGAGCCACCAGAAACGACCTCGGGAGCCCAATACTGTTCCTCATACGGTGGACGATGGTTGGTAATGGTATTACAAAGCCGGCAAAATTACTGGATTTGTGGAGGGGGAGTTTGTGTAACAGCCATACACATGTGTAATTTTCCTCCTCCTTGGGCCTTGCTCTGACCCTCTTTCGACCATTACTCTTGTCCCTTTCTTCAAGGAAAGGGACATTCACTCCCCCAAAACATGATGCGACCTCCGTGAATACCCTTCTTTTCAGATATTTCTCTTTCCTCAGTCTGTCTATCATTGTGTCTTGGTCCCACTACTGTCGGAGAACAGCTCTCTTCCTATTCCCCCCTCGCGCTGGCCACGCTTATCTTCCTCCCCCACGTACCGGGACAGCTCTTCGACCTCACGGCCCAGCTCCCCCGTCACAGCTGGGTCGTCACTAGAGTCAAACCCCGTCTTCATTACTTCCAGGACTCTATGTGTGCCCTCGGCAAGCTACTCGATCAGATCCTCGCATACCCGTCGCTGTACCATAATCCCTCCCTCTCCACGCCGGTCACTTCGCAATGGAGCCCCGCAGGACCCCTCCAGAATACTTCCTGGAGATATTCGCAGACACCACAACCGTCAGAGACGTGTTAAAAGGTTCGCTTATACAAATTCAACGCACCAACATACTCTTTACCGTCTTTACTGCTAGGACGAAACTAATCACCGAATTACCCCCCTTCCAGGTGTTCTCAACCTAATCTTCTTCCACCGATACTTCCCGTCAATCCGCCCGACCACCTTCGACGTCCTCGACTTCACTCTCCCCGCCATCAACGACGTAGACCTGGAAACCCTTATAGACTCGCGCATCAGCTCCCTCGTCCGTCAACACTCCTCCACATCGGGCGCCCATGAAAGCGGCGGAAGCAGCACCACTGGTGGCGGCGGCGTTCGCGGTCGAATCGCAGTCGAATTTTATGAGAAGAAGCGCAGGCGCTCGGGAATGTGGTTCGCGGGTTTAGCAGGGAAAGCAGAGGAAGAGGTATGCTGGGAGGTGTGGAACCTGGACGTGACGATTGCGACGCCTCGAACAGAGTCTGGTTGGTCTACCCTTTCCACGGGATCGCCCCGATTGCCCCGATTGCACCGAGAGTTAAACTTGCTAACCGGATTCTTGCTCTCGGTTCAGAACGTGCGAAAGTTCGTAGGGCAACGGAGAATATGCTACAGAAGGCCGCGCTTAAGATCCTTACCGTCGTCAACCGCGATAAAGATCATATTCCTCCAATCACGACCAGCGACTCCAATCCGTTCCCCTATCGCATTGTCCTAAATCCCCGTACAGATGGCTGGCAGAACCGCTTTGGCCTGTATTAATCGCCGGTACCTCCTGTGTAAAGTATTCACCGGGTGGCTTCCTCTTTCTGGGCTACGGTACCCAGTTTAATTAGCAATATCATACATACGTTACGGTCGAAGTCACGATTGCCTTTAATCTCATCCTTACCCGTCCGTTTTTCGGCAATATCCACAGCTTCTCTGATGCGGTGTACAGTACTGTGCTTCAGCTATCTTACGGAATACCAGGTAAAGGAGAGAATTCCAATAAATGAGTTAAGAGTGCAGAGGAAACAGTGCTCAGTTTATCCAAAAGGACAAATGCATCAAAATACCTATACCTCGTCCGGAACGAGACCAGCGCCCGCCCTTAATCCAGCAGCGATCGCAAACGTTTCTACAACAAGAGTCATATCAAAAGAGACAACATAACCGTGTTCCAATTCCACTACCACGCACGCAGCCCATCACGGCTCTTTATCGCACCAACCAATCCCATCTTAACTCAGATCAGCGAAGCTTCGAGATCATTTCGTCATCATGTATTATTCTTCACCAAATGCGCAGAGAATAGACCTTGACTCACGGCTGAGCGAGAACCAACCACGGGTCACATCTTCACCAGAGGTCCATCTACTGCGACTTGGTCGCGGCATCAGCCTGGGCTCGGAGGTTGGCCGAGGTGGAGCCGCCAGTGAAGTAGCGACCGACAAGGGGTTGAAGGAGGGAGTTGAAGACGATTTGAGCACCGCTAGATTCTGTCAGTGGTGTTCTTACGTCTTTTCCACGACATCGGCTGTGATAAGCTTACTTGGTCTGGGGAAGAGCGAGCCAGAGGACAAGGGCGAACTTAAAAATGTAGTAGAAGGCTAGTCAAATGCTGATTAGCACAGCATTCGTCAACAATCCACTGTCGGGGAATACTCACGGAACCAGTAAGCAGCGCTGATAGCACTCTCAATAACAGTGAAGAAAGCGTAAACGACCCAGTACTATGGTTTCACATGCTCAAATTAGTGCCATTTCCCGCAATGAGACATCACGTGTTTGAGATAATGCCTAGGCGGAATTGTCGCGGCCAGCTTCTGCAGGGGTGGAAGGGAATCACGAGTACATACAGTCAACCACTTGTATCACGGGAAGCGTCAGCATATCCAACCTTTCAAAATTTAGACCGCTGATGTACTCACCTGAGTGTCATCGGCCTTTCCAGCCGTGAAGAGGGCATTAAGAGAGTAGTAGGTGGGGAGGACGAAGCCAGCCAAATTCACGAGGAGCTCGCCAGCAATATTAAAGAAGACCAGGAATGTGTAGATTCCGGCCACACCAAGGATGACATAGACCTTGGGAACGGAAGTCTGCCGCTCGAGGTTGTTGAGGACAGGGTACTTGGAAAGCTGTATACCGGGTTCGTCAGCTCCGTGTAGCTAGGCAAAACCAAAATGAGGGGACGAGTGCAACGACGAGAAGGCGCCATCGGGAAGACCGAAGGCAGATTCCCCCGACAGGTGCGACAGAAGGACGTCCAGAGGTGACGGAAGAGCATGGAATGGGCGATTTCCAACACCGTCAAGATAACGCACACACCAAGGGCCAGCACGCAAAACGCACAAACAACTTACCTCCTTGTCAAGCTGGGCGATGGTGTGCTGAGCACGATCCTGGAAGCTAGTCATTTTGTGTGATGAGGATGTACAATGAAAGTACTTTGAGGATAGAAGGTTGTCGAGGAGTCGATAGGAGGGAGGGAGACAGAGACAAGCGAGGAGAAGGAGGGCTGGGTGCTCAGACGTTATCAACGAGAGGCAGTGAGAGGCGGGCCTGGGCTGGACGGGATGGCGGTAACAGAAGTCACGTGCACCTCATGACGTCTGCGAGGCTCCAGGGTTTCTTCACGAACAGGTCGTGTGTTCCAGGAACTCGGAGTGCATGAATAAAAGGGCTATGACGAACGATCTTCCTGCAGCAGGATGAGCATTTACGGGCCAGACCGTATTCGTATACTTGCCTCTGGAAGCCGAGCAGGGCTTCTGGGATGCAACGGATACCTGCTCCGAAGAGAACGAACCTCGAACGCTAGCGGAGAGGAGAATGCCAGGGCAGAAGGCAAAATCTTTCATCAGGCAGATAGTACGAATGGTACATCTACGGGACGTCCAACAAAAGCTCCAATACCAACCAATTCTAGCATCGCCATCTGGATCAAATTTCGCTGGCCGAGACCCAACGCATAAGGGACACAAGGCTTGGGGAAAAGCCCAGAGCAAGAGGTCCCGCTCTAGAAATCGCCAATGCAAAACAATAACTAGAGAAGTGTAGAGCAAATACTAAATAGACATATTATTGGCAAAAACACTTCCCTTGCGTCTTCAGAAGAGGACAGAATCTGACAGCGCCGTCAGCCTCATTGCTCGCCTGCCGCCCAGTCACAGAACGCCGCCGACCCGGGAGCAGATAGTAGAGTAGTACATGCATTGATAACAAAACAGGAGAAACGCAAGAGTGCAAGCAAGACTCGGCAAAATGTCTTTAGAACAAAAGTATATGTATCGTCAAGTGTCCAGCCGTTGCATCACTGGTCCTCGTTCATGCCACCCAGAGCGCCCCCGGCGTTAAACGTGAGCTTCAGTTTCGGCTGTCCTGGTGTGGCAGCCGCGCTTGGTGTCTCGACAGCCGACGCCAAATAGTCATTCGCGACCGTCGACTCATCGAAGCTAGCAAACTGTGGATAACTTTCCGTTTCTTTCCTGAGCTCGGAAAGACATTTCGCCTACGTAACAATAAGTGACTGTTAAAGTATGGTGGAGAAATAAGGGTGACTTACCTCGATGTCGTTGGCATCTTGAAAGAGGACACTACCGTCTTCGTTATACGTCCGAGCGTTCTGGCACAGGAGATGAACATCATTCCGGAAGTCTCCCAAACTTTGGTACTCTTCACGGTTGATCTTCTTTCGAATCATGTCCATAGCAATGGGATTGTGGATGATCATATAGTAGTCGGGGTACTGGGATTTGGGAGGCGGTTTCATGAACGGCTCGATGATGGACCGTGTGACAGGTCCGTCCTCGCTGTCAGAAGAATCGGCCGGGAGCTCCTGTTCCATGTCCATCAAAGCCTGGTAGACGTTGTTGAGTATCTGCTGCAAAGCAACCCGAGCTTCGGGGCTCAGTGTCTCAACAGGTTTCGCTTGTCTGCCCCTTTTACGCTTGGGCTGAGGCGTCTCCTCCACCAGCTCTTCTGCTTTACGCTTTGGCGCAGGGCCTCTGCGGCCACGCTTTTTCGGTTGAGGCGTTTCAGAGCTCTCACGGGATGGTTCAGGCGATGATTCCACACCACCTTGCGATTTACGTGAGCGCTTCTCCTTATTGACACGACGCTTTTCAACTCTCGCTTCTTTCCTAGCGATCGCTTCCTCGATGGTATCGTCGTCAGCATCGACCGCCATCAACCATTGCTCTTCGGTCAGGCCATCGTCGTAACGAGTAACCTTGCGCTCACGTGCGCCACGACCAGCAAACTCAATCTCGGCGGCTTCTTCCGCGACCGGGTTCTCTTCAGTCATGTAGATCTCCGGGAGTTCATTTTCACCCATCAGGCGCGGTAATTTGTGGCCCGTTCCATACGGAATGGTCTTCTGTCGTTCTTTATCGAGGCGTTGGAATACCAATAACTCATCTTCCGAGCGCGCCATTATCTCGTTCAAGTCATCATCGTCCATCTCATCTTGGTCTCCGACTTGATCAGTGGCTTCAGCACTCTCAAGCAGAGTACGCAAGAGCGCGTCTCGCTCTTCATTCGTAGATTTGTTATCGAATTTACCGGCTTGAATGACCTTGCCGTCCATGTCGAGTTTGAACTGGGCGCGCTCGAGGATCTTCTCCTCAATTGAGTTGGAGGTGATAAGACGCAAAATCCTCACCTCATTCTTCTGGCCGATGCGGTGTGCACGATCTTGGGCCTGAAGATCCTGATGAGGGTTCCAATCCGAATCGAAAATGATGACAGTATCCGCTGTCTGCAAATTCAGACCAAGGCCACCAGCACGGGTTGAAAGCAGGAAACAGAAATAGTCAGAACCAGGAGCATTGAAGAGTTTCAGTAGATCTGAGCGATCATCGGACTTCGTAGACCCGTCGAGACGCAGGTACTTCATGCCACGAAGGCGAAGAAAATCTTCCATAATGTTCATGATTTGGGTCATTTGGAAGAACATCAAAACGCGATGGCCAGTTGCCTTGAACTTGGGAAGAATTCGGTCCAACAGCTCAAACTTGCCAGCAGAACGCCAAATCAGATCATTAGTCCCTCGTCCAGGGTTCACTTGATCCTCGACCGGTTCGAAAACGAAAGGATGATTGCAGAGCTTCCTCAGCTGCATAAGCATATTGCTCAGGCCACGCATCCCGACTTTGCCTCCCTTGCCATCACTGACAACCATCTTGTTATGCGTAGCAAGCTGCTTGTTCAACCTGGCTTGCAGAGCAGAGAAGCGACATTTGATGACTCTCTCCTGTTTGTCAGGGAGGTCCTTCTCGACGTCCTTCTTCAGTCGTCTGAGCAAGAATGGCCGAAGGACCTTGTGCAGGCGACGGATGACGAGCAGCTGCTCTTCTTCGCTCAGATCCATGCGATCTTGGCCGCCAGTATTAGCGAACGGTGTGTTAAACCATTCGTCAAAGGATTTCACTGATTTGAAGATGTTCGGCAGTACAAAGTTCAAGAGAGCCCACAGTTCCGGAAGATTGTTTTGCAACGGGGTACCCGTCAAGATCAATCGGTAACGGCTGGTATAGTACTGAGAAAGCGTGCTACTCAGCTTGGACTGAGTGTTTTTCATACGATGACCTTCGTCGACAATCATATGCGTCCACTTGATCTTGCTTAGGATAGGCCGATCCTTGATGATGTATTCGTAAGTTGTCAACAGAACTTGGAAATTACCCCAGCGTATGTTCTGTTGCTGCTGTTTACGGGCATTGGGAGGGCCCTTGTAAACAATTCTTGAGACGGCGGGCGCCCACTTTTCAAACTCGAGATTCCAGTTGGTTAACGTACTGAGGGGTACGATGACCAAGAACGGACCATTGTTTCGTTTCTTCTCAATGATGTAAGTGATCAAACTGATCGTCTGAATCGTTTTACCAAGACCCATCTCATCGGCCAAGATACCATTGAGATTGTTGTTGTAGAGGGAAATCATCCATTGCAAACCACGCATTTGGTACTCCTTCAAGGTACCACCGACGAGAATTGAAGGTTGCTCGGTGACCTCTTCTCTAATACGATGAGCGACCGCGTAGTAGTCAATCTTTCGGCGGCCATCGCCTTCCTCATCACTACCTGACTCGATATCTTCGTCTTCGTCGTCCTCGATCTGGTGGTCTTCACCATAGCGTTCCGCTAGGTTACGTTGCTGTTCTCTAACAGAGGCTGCCAGCTGCTTGAGGAAGCCGTCAGTCTGCTTGAGAAGATGAGAGATACGGGAATCTTTGGCCTGGCCCAAAAGCTTCAAGTAGGTCTCTTCATCGTTGGCCTTCAGAGCCTGGAGACGTTGTTTAGCGGTTCGTTCGACGCGCCTCTGCTCTTCACGTTCCATGTGCTGGTGGTGCTGGAGCATCATACGACCGAGCTTCTGCATGCGAGAGCGTTGCTGGTTGGCAGCATTTTGAAGCTCAATTCCGTGATTGAGGATTGCCTGCAATTGATCGTACTGCTTCCGCTTCTCCCTTGTCTCTCGCGCATCGCGCTGCTGTTTCTCGAGCTTTTCGGTGATCCTAGCTTCTCGGAGGGATTGTTTCTTCATACGTCGATGGCTTGCGCGATTAGCAGTCATCCCGAGGTTGTCAAAGTGGAACATCTCATTTTGGATCTGTTTGCGGAATAGCCTCTGTTTAGGTAGGAGATTGAGCATCTTGTACTCAATCAAGGCCTTCAGTTTCAGGGAGTCATCACCCGTCGCAGAGTCGCTCTGGCTCGAGTTCCATACACCGATATTGGCAGGAAGTTCAGCAAGTTCCGCCTTTCGCGCGTTGATCCGATTATAAAGGGTGATTTCTCTCTCCTCGCGTACCCGCTCCAAATCGATCCCTGGCGGCATCAAAGCCGGAATTCGCATACGATGAGCGCGAGACGCATGATCCGTAAAGGAAACTGTTTTGGGGACTAGATCGTAGGGGGATTGAAAACCGTCGTAGTACTCTTTCGCGTTAAGTGTATCTATAACGGCCGCAGACTGCTCTGACTTCCCTGTAGCAGCAGCCTCCAAGACATTCTCGGCAGCAGCAATACTGTCGGAGGGAGTAGGGGTGGGGACTTTCTTTGACGTGAATAGCTGTTGCTGAACACGAGGTGGTATCGGAAGATTTTTCGATAGCATCTTGAACGCCATTATTTGATTTCGGAGCGTCGCTAATTGTTCTGCGGAGAAACTGCTACTCGCCGCAGGCGCGCCCTTCTGCGACGATTGTTGCTGGCTCGCAGCCGGCGTGGCGGTCTTATCTTGGACACCATTGTTGGCAGAGGCGCTGGCGCTATTCCGGCCTACAATGATTATGGTAAGCAGTGATTATGGGATAGGACGGCAACATATCATGCATGGAAAGGCTTACTATTGACTCCGTTCGGTGTCGCAGAATCTTGAGGAGCGCCATTAACCTGCTGTTGCCGTTGCGCTTGAATTTGCTGTTGCTGCGCTAACTGTCGTTGTTTCTGATACGCTTGTTGTCGCTGAACAGCAGCAAGGAGATTGTGAGCCTTCAGGTATTCGGGATCATCGTGACGAACACCTTGTTCTTGCATCTGCTTATATTTCTAGAGGATCGTCAGCCATTGAGCACAAAATGGGGAACCAGGAATTGTTCATCGAGAGAGAAAATCATTGAACTCGAGTGAGTGGGCAGCGAAAAGAACTTCGACTGAATTCGGGGGACACAGAAGAGAGGTATGGATGTCATACCTGAAGGACCTCCTGTATGTGTTGCTGGGTGAGGTTTGGAGGCAAGCTCATGTTCCCAGCAGCCACATTGGGGGCAGCCTGAAGAGAAGTCATGCTTTAGCGCGTCAATTGTCTATTCCAAGGCATGGAAAACACGTCGATGAGCGGGTTTTGATGCGACAGTTTATGTCGGTGAGAGAGCGAAACACGTAGAAAAGAAAGTTGTACAAATAATTGGGAATTCGCGAGAGAAAGGCGACAAAGCGCGCAAATGCACGGAGTGTAGGGGCCAGTGAGCGTTTCTTGTCGATGAATGCGACTGGGAGCGGCCTGTCCAAGTCCTTGGCGACAGGTTTCTTGATGTTTGGCCTGGTCGGGGGGCACAGGGCGGTAGGCGAGGAACAGGAGAATCAGCGAGAAGGGGGGGGAGGGGAGGTGAAAGCGATGTTGGAGTGGGGATAAAGACCCCAAAGGGAGGGTGGATGGTGGGAAAAGCGCGTGGAAAGCCTGTCTTGATGAAATGGAGATGGAGGGACGGGGATTTCGCGACTTTCCGTGCTGGTCGGCGCTGCTCACCCAGAGCCTGTTGCGAGGGAGAGGAGTTGGAAGAAGTTTGCCGTCCGGCCGTCACGTGGCATTGCGGGTGCTGACTCATCTTTAGTGTAACCGTATTCGGATTAGCTTACTATCTTGCCAAGATCTGCGTTCTTGGCTGCCCCAATCTACAAGTCATTCGTCTGTTGGTGAATTTCAAGAAGCCGTGGTCTGCAGTTTACAGTATTAACGATGGTACACAATAATCGAGGACTTCGAATCCCAGAACTTATTGCTCGCGCAAAACCCACAATCGATAGCCGCCTTTCAAAGCTCGCCAGCGAGCGGCAAAAAGAGAAATAGTTGCGATCAAGCTGCCGTACAATTACCGATAACGTTACATTTAGCCTTCGCAACACCGAGTTTTAGAGAGAATTCACAAGCCGATTCACAAGTGACGAGATTCTTTATACTGGTGCGGCGCTGATCAAGGGGTGCTTCATCGGAGGCGGGGGCGCGGGTTTCTTTGCACGCGAAGGTGGTGGAGGAGGGGGAGCCTTCTTATTCAGAGTGTTGGAGCTTGTTCTTCTTGAGACTGAACTGTCGAATGGCGATGCACGAGATTCGTGCCAGCCGTTGTCCGAACGGTCAGAGACACTTCCGCTGTGATAACCAACGTCCTCCGCAGATTCCGGTACCACTCTACTGATCGGACGAACCTGGACGCTATTCCGTCTTGTGATAAAGTTCTCGCTATTGACCCTAGATGCCCACTGCGTACGCAGGGGTTGCTCTTGGCCCTGGCGCAGCTGCGTAGGGCCTTCGAATGTCGGAGTGCGGTTCAAAACAGGCCGATGAGGCGACGTTTCCTGCGCATACACTTTCCTGATAGGGGTTTCGACGACGCTGTGTGTGTTTGAGCGAATGACATGTCGTGACTGCACGTCATTTGTGTGTTCCTCGTGTAGAGGTTCATATCGGTCCTGATACGAATGGGCAGTGTTGGAACGAGAGCGTGTCCCGCGGTGTCCGTTAGTAGGTTGACTGAAAGATTGCCTACCCCGTATTAGCTCTTGATCGCTCCAATCCCGGGTGAAACTTACTCGTTGGGCCACTCATTCTTGAGCCGAAGAAGCACCTCCCGGCACTGCTCATGGTAGCTCAATTGTGCATCTAGGAAGGCCTCCATGTCCATGATATTCTCAGGCTCCGCGTGCTTGATGTCAAGCATCCGCCGATGAACGTCGTCGTTTGCCTCCTCGTATTTGACTTTCTGTGTCCGCAGTTCTTCCTCTACACGGTAATCTTCTCTCTTCGCCTTCTGCATTTTTGAGAGAGAGGTATCGTATGCGAGGCGGCGACTGTCCAACTTCTTGCGGGATGTCTGCGCGATTATAGTCAGTTACGGAGTGTATATCAGATTGGAGTACTCCTGACCTGGTAATCTTTCAGCTGAGTCAAAGATCGCTCCAGAGACTCAAGCCAGCTTGATGTGGCCTGGGCGATATAGGTCTCTTGAATCCGGGCAAGACGCTCCTCTGCCCTACCGAACACTACATGAACAGTCAGATCTCGAATTCCAGTCCTCACCTGTACCAAAGCGATAACTTACTCGTGAGGCAACGGCCGTAATCGGAATTCGCATCATAATCCTCTCCGTGTGTAATCATACTGCCTCCCAACTGGGCAATGGGCAGGGTCTTCTCTTTGTCGTCACCCTCGTTGCGCTTTGAAATGGACTTTACATAGCTGGCCATGGACTTGTGGATACGCTCGACACCTGATAGCCGCAGGGGAAGTCAAGTTATTAAAGCCCCAAGTGATCTTATCCTGATGTGCTCTTACCCTCGTGGCGCACGCCCATTTCCGTCTCCAGCGCTTTGAAGTCGTCGGAGACATTTGTCTTGACCTCGCCGCCCATTCTCTCCCCTGCCCATTGTTTGAAGCGGTCGAACCTCTTGTTGACGTTCATTTTTTATGGATGAGCCGATGAGTTCGAAAAGGAGATAGTTGCAAACTAGACGGAACAATATAGTTTAAGAGTGGCCCGGCTCAGTCATATAAATAAGCCGGATGCGGAAGTAAACGATGGAAGTACCAGTATCAGGTTCAGCTGCAAGTTGGTGAAGACAGACAACGTGTGGATGAAGAAAGACGAGAGTTTTACAAGCAACAGAAGTAGTCGAGACCGTTGATTGGGATGTAGAGGGAAGGAAAGGAAAGAGAGAAAGAAGAGGCGACCTTGCGACAGTTGGGTGAGTGCCTGGTAATTTATGAAGAGGGAGGTCCACCCCAAGCTAAAATTTCCCTCCAGTATCATCCATCTCCTTTTTGAATTTTTTGCTTTGCAGACAGGCTGATTCTGCTGCATACGATTACGTCGACGAAACCACCAATCCCAGTGGGATTCCGGCGGGATGACTATTGCGACCAGAAATACCTCCAGCGCTTGGGCAACCGTTGAGGAATGCTGGTGACAGAAAGTAACACCATGCCAATCGCAATCGTCTCGAGGAACCGCCGGAAACGCCACATCCTCCCAAGGCCGTCTCCATGGCGGCAAAGGGCTTTGGGGTGGGTGTGCACTCCAACAAGATAAGCCCAATAATGCAGAGGCTGGTCCATCCGGGTCGAACGTTGGTACCTACAGGAATTGGGTCCAGCAATTTGTTGGGTGCGGGGCTCACAGCCACTGGGTGATGGTCGAGAGCGTGTACCTGAAACCAAATGGTTGAAACATCAGCCCCGACGATGGCCAGACAAAATCGATCCCCTCAGCGGATCATCTTTGACTTGCCCAGACTTGGAAAGCGACACGCGTTTGCAGGCCAGGCTTTTTGGGGCCACCCACTCCAACCTCCGACCATAGGAGTCCGATTGTTGTTGGGTCCCTTGCCACCATCTATTTCCAGCACAGGCAGAATGGGTGAGAATATCGATGATCAACTGCCATTCCTGCGCTGTGGATGAATCTGCAACAGCGATCTTCTTCATTGTCTGTCCAGAAACCCCACGGATTTGGGCGATCCTGGCGTCTGACACCGGAGGTACTGAGAATGCATGAATTGAAATTAGCGGGATTACCATGCACGACTCCTACGGTTAACAGATACTGATTGGCTGAAAGTGCCAGGACGTGGCAATGCTTCAACTGGGCCAGAATATTCCAAGGTTACCGTTATTTATCCCTCAATTTGTCCATGCTTATCTCACTGTGATGAAGTCTCCAATAACTCACTCAGTGATGAGAAACGGTCTGCACATCAGGGGCGAGGCTGTAAGTTTGTCTGGAGGCATCGGCGCTCGTCATTGGGTCAATCCTTCGTGGGATTCCTTGATTAACTATGAAGCATTTTCTTTCTGTTCAGATAGATGCCCCAGGCAGGTTCTATATATTTTCAAGCAGAGGGAGCTGGATTTCCCATCCCTGCGACCCCGTGCCAATCGTCACATGAAGCAAAGACTTGTGTCCACAATATTTCAGCTTTCTACAGTTATATTTAGTATCTGAATAAGTAACTGACGCCGCCTCGAAGGATCCAAGATAATGCAAAGGGATACACACTGACAGATCCTCGCGCCTAGACACCAACAAATGAGAAACCCCGCTCATCAACAACCACAGAGCCAGGAGACTCAGAACTATCATATAGCTCAAGGCCACCCGTCAGCGGACATACTGAATCCTGTTGAGACAAAAACTGAGCCTCCGCGGCTAATAAAACATCGAAATCGTTCCATAGAGCACCAGGATCCCCGTCGGCGCCAACAACAGCCTCTCCGTCACAAATATCCCAGTCCACACCCCCAGTCAACCAGGAATCGAACTCAGCGCGCAACTTATCGTCCCAGGGCTGAAACAAGGCCGGATTCCTATTTTCATCCGCATAGCCGCCCACCCCATCCCATGGTTTCTCCTTCTCAAGCGCTGCTCGAGTCTCATCCAGAACCTGCACCGCATACTTCCCCGGCGTAACGCCCATGACCTTCTTAAACACCCTATGGAAATGACTTGGCGTTAAGCCTGCCATCCTGGCTATCCTGGTCAGCGTCGGCTTCGAACCAGATGCTATATCGGATTTGATAGTCTGGCATGCGCGCTGCACCAAGACGACCTGCGGGTTGACAGCGGGCTTAAGTGTTTCTGGTTTGCAGCGCTTACAGGCCCGAAACCCTGCCCCTTCGGCCTGTGACGGTGTATCGTAGAACTCGACGTTTGCTCGTCGCGCCAGGCGCGCGGAGCAGGAGGGTCGACAGTAGATTTTGGTGGTGAGGACGGCGTAGACGAAGGATGTGGCGGTTGCGTCGCGGTTGACTACTGCTTGCCAGCGGGCGGCTGCGGATGTCGCGGGTTGCGTCTTTTTGGGGAGAGGGGGGAGTTTTCGAGGGGTTGTTCTTTGTGACATCGTAGACAGGCTTGATGGTGGTTTCTTGATAGGGTTTGCTCGGTTGGAGGGGCGGCGTCTTGTGAATAAATGATGGGATCTCGTATTAGGGAGCACAACGATGATTGGTCACTTTGGGAGCAGCTGGCGGCACGAGCTCTCGACGATTCAACGCTGCAATTCGTAAGGAAAATCAGAATGATGTCGGATGCGGGAAATAGACATGGTTGAGCATGGAGCCCGCTTCACCATGTTCTTCAAGTACCTGCAGGGTCCGTGGTCAGCTTGGGAACGTCGCTGCGTTGAACCGGAACGTTGAAACTTTTCAAGTATCTCATGGAGCATATTCGGAGGAGGATGGTAATGCGCCGGCTGACAACATGTTGGCCAGGCGACGATGAGCAGGTATGTACGTCTTGGAGCTCGGTGGATGCTGCTAGGTACGGCTGATGTTTTTTTTGAAGTTGGCCCCCATTAGCTTCAGCCATATCCTCCCGAGGCAGGTTCCCAGACACTCTGCCTATCGAGAAAGCAAGCTGCTATAGTACTACTTCCCGCCATCATCGCGATTCACTATCGCTGTATCCTGTAGCAAATGGGGCCATTGGTGTAAGACAAAACTTTGACTTTGATTTTATTGCCGCCATGCTCCTGAGCCTGAGATATCATAGACCGTAGAATGCACCCAAAGATTCGAGACCTTATAATCCCGTCTTTCCAAACCTTGTGTTTTTTAGCCATCAGTGAAACTGTTTGTGGGCCACAACCTTGATTGGCTAAGGACGCGTCCGCAGTCGCCTAAGTACATATGTCTCATAGCAAAGAGCATTTTCAACCCGTCACAAAGAAAAAAACTCCATATGATATCACGTTTAATCCTTGGTCTTCTGGGTACCACGGAGCAGACCAGTCCTCCGGGCGGCAATAAGACCGGCTTTTTGACCCTGGGCGGCGTAGCGGGAGATGGTCGAGGCCTTACCAATGTGCTGGTGGTTACCACCACCGTGAGGCTGTAGAGAAAGCTATGTTAGAGACTGTTCCTCGTGCTCGAAAAACAACGTGGGGAATCATAGGCCTTACGTGATCGACGGGGTTCATGGCAACACCACGAGTCTTGGGCCACGAGTTGCGCTTGACGGCAAACTTGTGCTTGGCACGAGAAGCCTCTGTAAAGAGATATCAGCGCCCTATTTCTCCAAGATTTCCATATTTGCCACTGTTGGTAGATCAATGGCTCGGATAACATACTGAGCAAAGGCTTGTCGGTACGACCACCACCTGCAACAATACCAACCATACCACGAGCCGTGCTCTTCACGACCTTTTTGGCACCGCTGGGAAGCTTGATTCGGGTCTTGCCCTCATCGTGGTTGTGACCAATAACGGTAACGTAGTTACCGGAAGTACGACCAAGAGCACCACGGTCACCAGCTTTCTCCTCAACGTTGGTGATGACGGTACCTTCAGGAACGGAGGCGAGGGGGAGGACGTTGCCGACGGTGAGAGCAGCGTTCTTTCCAGCGTAGATGAATTGACCAGTGTACATGCCCTCGTTGGCGATGAAAGTCTCGGTGACGTGCTTGAAGGTGTAGGGGTGACGGAACTGGACCTTAGCGAGAGGAGCACCACGGCCAGGGTCGTGGATGATGTCCTTCACGACACCGCGGGTGTATCCATGGCGCTCGGCGTAGTCGAGGACACGGAACTGGGCGGGAGCCTTGTTGAGACGGGTGTGAGCCGCTGAAAGAGAGACGTTATCAGCAATTTTTGATCACATCTCATCGTCGGCTCAGTAATGTTGCGGTCGCACTCACTGAAAATGGAGCCACGGCCCTTCCTCTGGTTGCGGATCACACGACCCATGGCGACTTTCTATATGCGAACCTGGAGGTTAGTATTCGAGAGAAAGACCGCCAGCGATTGTGGTGGAAGTGGTCGTCGTACCTCAAGAAGATTGGCTTGACGGGTTGTGACTTGATCGAGAATTCAATCTCGAAGGGCTTTGTGGGTTAGGGCCGAAGGTCGCTACTGGGTGTCCTAGCCGAGTTGGTACTAGTGGCTTGGCACTTGCAAGGCTTCCTCAGCGACAATCATGATCAGAACCTGGGGCAAACCACACGACGAGTTGTTCATCTCACTGGGGATCTCCCACCGATGTGCCCAGTTGTACTCTCTTTGCCGCGGTGCTATGGTGTTTCGCGAACCGTCGAATGAGGCTTTGATCTCCCACAATTTAGTGACATGGTAGATTGCGTGGCAGTGAATCGCATTGGCATTGAACTCTCTCACTGAGAACTTGACGATTTTGCTTCCCGAGTGTGACTGTTTGCATCATTAAGCTGACGCGTTTTGGTAGAAAATCTCGTACATTGTCCGGCGGCTTGCCAACAGGTCGCCGTGGATAGCTGGATATGGCAAATGAGGCGTCATGGAACGGGCTGTTACCTCACAAAGCCATGATCCGCTGCAAAAGGGTTATTAGAACTCTGCTTCGGTTGATAACAGCCTTAGCCCTCAATGTGCATGGGATTTGCGAGCCCTACTCTGGGTAAATCATCCTCAGGGGCCGTCTCTTCCTGCACTTACGGTGCCAACCTGCTCAATGTATGCATCTTGGTACACATTCGATGTGTGTTTACTTGCAAACTCTGGAAGACTTCCGCTTGTGTCTTGACGATTTCGAGCGAATCATGCACGCGCTCAGTAACTTGTCCGCTTTTGATACTTCGTGCTCGTTCACAACGCCCTGGAACCTGTGGTTGATTTCTATATTCCATGAAAACACGCAAACGTTTGCTAGATACTCAATTTACTCGATCCAATGATTTCCGGCATGATTCTGATGCCTCAGATAGTATCAAAGAATGTAGATATCGTCTTGATTGGGTGCTGATCATGCCTTGATATGGGCTGTCATGTCATTGGAGCCAACCGCGTAGAGACCGCGTTTGAAGCTGGCGGACAGTAGCGCACCCTGGGCAGCAGAGCCAACTTCCTGCGACGCGGACCAGGCTCACCCACTTTTCTCTGCTCTGAACATCACCCACCTTGTCACCGCGCACACATCTCGAACATGTCTCTGTCCGACTCAGATCTCTCGTCGTTATCGTCTGCGCCTCCTTCCGATGAAGAGTCCATGCCCATGGCTCTTGATGAGCCTGTCGGCATCACCAAGTACTTTCAAAAGAAGGAGAAGTCCGAAACGCCGCCACCGAAACGAGCTCCATCACCACCTCACGAATATGTGTTGGCCGACAATCCAGATATTGCAGTAAGTGACTCTTTGACGATGGTGCCGCGCAAGCTTGCCATTGCCTGGTTTTCGCGTTCCTCGACCTGTTTGTTTGCTAAATAGGCGCAATTCTTAGTTCATTGTAATGTTCCGCGCGCGTTTTCACGAAGTATTTCCGCGATCAGCACCACACTTTGGACCCCAGGATATTGAGCGAGGCGTAGCGGAAATTGTACCAGGTGACCATATTGAACGGCTGTTGTGTGCATTGCTTGGCTTGGTTTTGAACAGGAAGAAGGATGTTGAGTAAGATCACCATCTCAGTTCCGTGTCGTGATCCCCATGAGCTCTAAAGAATCCGCTCATTGCATGCCATACTGTTATGAGACTCCACTACTACGAGACTAACTCCTTACTTGTCAATGCGCAGGCGAAACCATTATCAGCGCCCGTTGGAGGAGGCTATCCAGACACATGCTGCTCAGTGGCCAAAAGCTTGGCAAGGCAAAAACCCTCTACATGGTGGTCGCAGCTTTGCCTCAATGTCGCCGGAAGAACGTGTATGTGGTCTTTCGATGGTGTCGGCGCCCCGTGAATGATGTTCTAACTCCATTTAGCTACAATTGCTGAAGTCGCTGATTCTCTGGTCCCTTTCGTCCTCCGAAGCCGTCCAAGCGAAGATCAAGGAATCCTACAAACAATCACGTCACGAAGATGATCTAAACCAACCTCTTTCCGTACAGCCTTGGGGACGCGATAGCTTGAAGCGTCGGTATTGGCTCATTGAAGGTCTCGATGATACGCACTTTAGGCTCTATCGTGAGAGCAACCCGGCCTTGAAGCACGTCACATGGTGGAGTGTGGCCGGGACAATACCGGAGTTGAAAGCTGTTGCGGAAAAGCTTGAAGCGGAGAAAGGAACAAACTCGAAAAAGCTAAGTGAGAGGATAAAGAATTCCGTCCCTCGGTTTGAGGGCTCGGAGGAGGTAAGCTACGTTCTGAACTGTTCTGTATTATTTTATTAACGGGATGAAAGAAACGCAAACGCCGCGATTATCGCATTGCTCGCAAAGCCGCATTCGCTCGACCGGACCCGGGCTTCTCACTGTATGAAGGCCGCACTCGTGGGAAGAAGCTGAAGTATACCTATTCTGACGATGAGGACATCTTTTCTGATGGCCTCCCGCCGCCTCGACGGTCAGGACGTAACACCTCTGGAATTTCCAGCCCTGTAGAGCCTGCGGGGCCCAGATTTACTGCTAGTGGTAGGCAGATCCGTTCGCGAGCGGGAGGCTTGTATGGTGAGAGCCTCCTCGCAGGGCAGCGGGAGGATGGATTCCCTGCCGACGAATATGGGTCCGAGAGGCGACAAAGAACCCGGGGCACTAGGGCGAATGGGTATACTGATTACGGCTTGGAAGATGATGAAGACGAGGGTTCGAATGGCGCACAGTCCAGTGGGAACGAGTGGCAAGGCGGCGAAGAGGAAGACGACAATGAGTTTGAAGGTGATGATGAGGACGAATTGAGCGGAGACGAATCTGTCGTGAACGGGGAGCCCCCAAGTCTCGTGGTGCAGCTCAGATATGGCAAAAAGGGCGACTCGAGCGACGTCGGGGAGCAGCCAACAGGAGATATACCTGCAAAGCTGAAAGAGACAATTATTGAACAGCCGCTCGGTTACGCTGAACATCCGCCTACGATTCAATCGCAACATCCGGTGGTTAACGGCCTTATGGAAAGCCCTCGAGGACCTCCAACGGATGCAGGCGCGCAAGTTGCGCCTGTTCAAGCGCCCGCTGTCGTGTTCTCCTCAGCCCCAAGCGAAGGAGCCGTGCAAAGTGCAGATGGCTCTGCTGCTGCTATTGCGCAACCTTCCATCCAACGGCCTGGTGAGACAGCGTGAAATTTGTCGCTTTCGTGTCACGGCGCATACCTTCAGCGAGTTCTTAATTTCGCGGACTTCGGAGTTTTAAGTATTATATGGCCTCGGGCGTAATACGGCTTACCCTGGGATTAGATCTGTCCTTGTCTATAAAAAGCGGGTGATTTGTATGAGGAATATTGTGGCGCCTTTATTCATTATGACTATCCAGACAGTATCAGCACCAGGCTGAAAGTGGACTGCGCCCTTCACTATGTGTACAGTATGCTATGTCGGCCACCCATTGAGAATTGGGATATTTGAAATAAGTTAAATCCATCAACCATTTTATATCCTTAACGCCTTGAATGCAAGCAAAGAAGTTTTCAGCCACTATTTATCCACTCCCATTGACAAGGCCTCAATCAGCGCCTGCGTTGGAAAATTGCGCTGTATAGAACTGTAAGAACTCCGCTATGTCAGCGTCTTTGAGGAAGTGCAACGGGGAAACCGAATAGGTACGGAGTACATACGTCTTCCACCTGCTCAGCAGCGACTTTGGGATTTTTCGGCATTAGAGGGGGGAGTTTCCAGTTATTGACTTCATACCACCATCTTCTGATCCTGCTCCCTAGTGTCTGCCCGCCTAGCGACGCATTGCGGTTCCAGTAACGCCAGCCAGAGAGAGCCAGAGTCCAAAGTGTACCTTGGACCAGAGGTAGAAGTATCTGAATATCGGCCCAAGTTAGTCATCTATCGCATCTGATTTGTCTTAAGGCAAAAAATTCAAGTTGCTGAATGTTGATTATCGGCTGCGTACCTGGTCTCTCACAGTAATCCAGGCTACTCGACCCCATGTATCCGCACCCCTTATGCTCGCAAGGTAACTCTGCTCGAACCGCAGATCGGGTAGCGGGGGTAGAGTATGTCGCCGTGCGGGGGGCCGAAGCACTCGATGCTGGTCAACGAGGTCCGAAGGAATGCTGTCAGCATCGGATGGCGTAAGCTCGACGGGGACTTTCTTCTCAGAGACCGAAGTTGGTGGGTTGATGTCACGCGAAGCGGAGGGTGCTCGATTAATGGAGGCAGTCTGAACGGTCTCTGCGACCTGAATAGCGGGATCTGTCATCTTAAAGCGTTTCAAGGAGCTGTGTCTCGAAGTTCTTGTGCTGGTGGCCTTTGTAAAGTATCGTGCTTCTGCGTTAAGATACTCCGGACTTCGGAAGGTGAGGTGAGAATACAGTTGCCTCAGGCATTAAGGCCCCACAAAGGCCGCCGATTGGTTGCCCCTCCATCGGTCAATATTATCCTCCAGGTCAACGCTCTCAGTTTTTCCTTCCCCCTTCTTCTCCTCAAGTCAACTCTCTTCTCCTCTTGAATTATCCCCCTGTACTCTCATTTCCACCAATTCCGAACCTCATCACCGGTGTTGGATCAGCATGGCTGCTACTCAGGGTTACCCTCTTCTCTGCTTAGAGAACCCCCTCTTGGGTGAGTGAATTGACCATATTAAATAGACGTTTAGCCATTGCCAATCCCAAAATTAGTTGGCGCAGTCTACTAACGCTGTCTTTGATGGGATTGTAGATATCCAAGCTGTTGGGTACGTTTCCGTGGCGGTGGATTTCTAGACAAAGGCTTAACTAACAACTCCAATAGTGACGCCGCCCTTCTCGAGAAGTATGGACTCAAGGCAAATGACGCTATTCTGGCCGAGGATAAGCACATGGGGCTCTATGAAGAATTGCTCCAGAACCACGATGCCAAGCTGATTGCTGGTGGTGCCGCTCAGAACACTGCTCGTGGAGCTCAGGTACTTTCAGGCCCCCGTGAGATCTTTTGATAGAATCGCTGAGATGTTCCGCTACAAGTATATCCTCCCTGAAAACTCGACTCTCTATATCGGCTGTGTTGGGCGGGATAAGTATGCCGATATCCTCAAAGAGACCTGCGAGAAGGCCGGCGTCCACACTGAATATCGCGTCGACGATGTCCAGCCCACTGGCAAGTGCGGTGTCATCATCACCGGCCACAACCGCAGCATGTGCACCCATCTTGCCGCTGCGAACGAATACAAGATCGACCATCTCAAGCAGCCTCATATCTGGGCCCTCGTGCAAAAGGCCCAGTTTTACTATGTCGGTGGATATCACCTGACAGTCTGTGTTCCTGCCATCCAGGCCCTTGGTGAAGAAGCTGCTGTGAACAACAAGGTATGGTATTTCACCATCCGTATCTTTCATTTGTAATTCTGACAGAATAGGTTTTCATGCTCTCTCTCTCCGCACCTTTTATTCCTCAGTTCTTCAAGGATCAGCTCGACAGTGTCCTCCCTTACACTGACTACACGTTCTGCAATGAGACCGAGGCCATTGCCTACTCTGAGAGCCACGAATGGGGCACGACTGATATCATTGAAATTGCGAAGAAGCTAGCTCAATTACCCAAGAAGAACACGAGCCGCCCCAGGGTGGCTGTCGTGACCCAAGGCACTCTGCCCACCGTCACTGCCACCGTTACTGCGAGTGGTGAAGTCGAAGTCAAGCAGTTCCCGGTGCGCGAAATTTCCAAGGACGCCATCAACGACACCAACGGCGCTGGGTAAGTAGTTAAAGATTTTTACTGGGGGTCGGACGCATATGCTAACCATCTTTTAGTGACGCGTTCGCCGGTGGCTTCAGCGCTGGAGTGGTGCAGGGCAAGGCTCTTGAAGAGTGCATCGACCTTGGACAGTGGCTCGCCAAGCTGAGCATCCAAGAGCTGGGACCTTCGTAAGTTACTCCCTCGCTCCCCTACTTTCCGCCACGCCCCACAGCAACAACTATACTAATATTCGATCTAGCTTCCCCTTCCCCAAGCAGACCTACACGCCCGAACGCGCATGAGTACCTCTCACACTATTCCACCCGCCATGAAATTTCTGTTTCTCATTTAGGATTCAACCTTCTATACCCACTTTGTCCTTGACTTAACGTCATAGACTGGCGCTGTTTCTACTCAAAGGGCAGAATGTGCTTCCAATATATAACATTTACTTTGATGATGAAAATACGATAGACAAGAGATGCAGAGAAGGCGTTCTCAACAACGATTTGATGATGACTTCCTTATTATCTTCTTCATCCATTTGCTTTCCATATACTTTCAACAAATATGTACCACATTAATTCTGTGCATACTTCGGTTTTTACGAGGCTGGCCTAGGACAAAAAAACTTGGAATATCTAATCATTCCCCCTGCTATGGCAATCTGAGAGCATGAAATTTGGAGATCAATTGTAAAGCGGGAGGCGAAAGGCTTCGAGATACCGAGATATATAATGCTCGTGGCCTTCAGAGCTTAGGTCCAAAGCTATCCGGAAGCCCCCCACTCATCTCATGCCGAATTTCAAGTGTGTAGAGCGTGCGAGAGACACAATGTAGTTCACGTAAAAAGGACTGAAGACCCAGAACGACGAAACTTTGGCTCATCCTCACTGAATTGAGACGCATGCGTAGCAAGCAGACCAGCTAACCACGGAGGTGGAAACCTAGTTTCGGTCTCGAGATAGACTGTTGATTGGAAGCCATGGATACGCGGGGGCGCATATGCAACAGTACGGGCACCCTAGGTCATGCAAACCCTTCCCGTTCACGAGAGAGGTATTCGTGGAGGGTCTATAGGTAATCCTTCACTAGCTGGGCCCTTTCCATGAACTGAACCCTATCGTGGCTTTTTCCTAGCATTCCCCGGCTGGGCTAGGATTACCCCAGTTGCGGGTCCGTGCTCGAGTCCAGGAAAAGGATTTTTAAGGAATCGATTCCTTCGTTCAGTGAGTTCAGCCTCCATGCCCAATGCGAGGCGATTGACCAATTGCGCCATATTGGGCTGATGGCGGCTTGCGACCACTGCCCATCCCAGGGCTTGGGAATCCTGTTCCAGATGAAAAAGTACTGGCGAGGAAGGCATTGTTCGCCCAGGAGGCGTTCGCTAAGCCGCTCGACATTGGCTGGCTTGGAAGCCCAAAGGATGCAGGACGAGGCAGTTGTTGTTGTTGTTGTTGTTGTTGTTGTTGTTGTTGTTGTTGTTGTTGTTGTTGTTGTTGTTGTTGTTGTGAAAAAGTCGTATTTGACGCTACACTGTCCCATGGGGAGCTAGGGAGTGTTTGCGGGTGTGTTGTCGAGGTGGGTGCAGCGAGCCAAGGGGATATGGGGCTATGGCGAAGCATCGGGTCGTTTGTACCGACGGGCTCTTGAGACGCACGCTGATGGCCTGGGCTATTGGCATTCTTGGGGATCATTGCAGTATGAGAATTCGGCGGTTGAAGCCCTGGTGGAGTGCGTGGAGAAGATGTATTGCCGGATTTAGGTGAAAATGCTGTGTTCCAGATGCTGGGAATCCCGGGAAGGGCAGGCCGTGGGGTATATGATTGGGATGACCTTGTTTGACCCAAAGAGGCCGCGTGATTAGCCATGATTGGCGGCCCAAGTCCGGGCGGAGCGATGGGGGTCTGCCGGGCGGGAAAGTCTGTTTTGCTCGGCGCTGCATTGGCGGCTGGGTCGAAGAATTGGGCGGGAATAGGGGGACGTTGCTGCGGCTGATTTGCACTTGCTGAAAGGGTCAACTGGTCAGGGATCAAAGGGGCATTTTCGTAAGTGTCTGACTCCACCAAGCGTTCAACGCCCTCGACAATACCGTGCATGTTAGCTGACATGGAAATGGAAGCCGACTGAGAACCATCAAAGGCACTCCTGGAGTCGGTGTTGAGGCCCGCCACCTGCCTCACTTGCTGTATATCATCTCGCTCGACGCTTGCAGAAGAAAGTGTATGGTGGTGGCCTGAGGGGCTGGCAAAGAACTGAGACGGAAGGCCGTCTTCCTTATAGATGAACGTTTTCTTGTCGTCATCGTCAACAAGAGCGATTGGTATTTTCTATGATTGAAAAGATGTCAGCCACAAAACTTCACGACAGTCCAAAAACCTGGTCTTACATTGCCCACAACAAGATCTAACCCGTCAATCACAAATTCCCGAATCCTGTAAAGCATTTCAATGTTCGGATGGCTTCTTTCGACACCTGGGTCATTCATTCGCGGTTTCTGTTGACCCTTCGCATCCAGATACCGACGGGAAGTAACGCCCTTGCTGAGTGGCGTAAAACATAATGTTTCCTCGTCCTCTTCTAGGAGATATTCTACCTCGGGAAGATTTATCACATCAAAGGTGGAAGCCAGAAGAGTCAGAGTGTTTGCATAGATCTTCCAAAATTCGGTTACTTGGACAGCGAGAGGGGTATCTTTCTCGTTGTATGCCACGAGATAGTCATTGACGGTCAAAAGCCAAGAGCTATAGTTTCGAAGTGCGGGTAGGATACGGCGGGCAACGATCGTGACTTTATCAGCACCAATTTTGGCATTGTTATTGCCGTTTGAGTCCTCAATCGCGAATCGTTCCACCTCAGCTAGAAGGATTTGTAGTAAAGTGAAGAATGTCTTCACATTGATCCGTTGAAGGAAGAGGCGCGTATTGGGCACGGATTCGTCTGTCATTTGCATCAATGACGGCTTGCCTAACTGAGGTGTCAGGGAACTTACCGTCCGAACGGTGACGCGAGAAGTCTTCTGCAGCGATATTGATCAAACAGAACTTCTGTAATGTTCCTTCAAGCGAGCGCTCCTTCAAGTCGACAGCCAGTTGATTCAGGACTTCACTCTCCAGTTCGTCATGCTCAGGGAAATCTACTCCTCTGTAGCATTGAGCGTGGAGATACACGAACCAAGGGCCCAATGCCCTGCCCGGAATACCGGCGTCTTCAGGACGGATTAACTCCCTCTTCGCCCATAAGCTCATAACTTTTCTGAACTCAATCTCAAGGTTTCCTTTGGCGGTTGGGTGCGGTTCCTGAGCCGATAGCGCCCGGTATAGATGGTAGGTAGCCCTTAGATGGTTAGCATCAGCAAGGGCGATTACCGCCAATTGATTGTGCGATGCACCGGAAACCGGGTATATTGCTGTAGCTAAATCGTAGTAACCGATGGCGGGACCCCAGTTGCGATCTTTGTTGACCAGCTCCGTTTCGCGGTAGCGCGAAAGGTCGCCTAACCGGATAAGCGTCGTATGGCATGAGACGAGTATAAGTTGTCGGAGAGGTTTGGAGGGTTGGGTAGCAGGTGTTGCAGTTAGATCTACGGATGGGTGCTTAGTGACTAACTTGGGGAACTGGAAGGGGGTTGAATTCTTACTATCAAAGTTGAACTTCCGCGCGACCTTTTCAAGCTCCGGAATTCCTGCAAAGTGAGAAGCAAGTTGTTGAATGTAGCCGCGATAGAACCGTTGGCTGGATTTGATGAACTCAAGGTAATGCTTCTCAAGTTTCCTCCTCTCTACCGGCTTTTTCTTCTTCCCATTGTCTTCGCGGAACTAAATCGTGCACGCCAATGGTCAGACAGCGGCTACCTAGCGGTGACGAAATGTGTGTAACTCACGCGGGAAAGCAACTTTCTAAACCGTGTATTGATCTTGAGGTGCGCATCCCAAAGTCGGCCTTCCACGTCAACGGAGCGGGCAATTTCGCAATCCTGGAGAATGGCATTCTGGCAAGCATCGCGGAGCCTGCGAAGCAGACAGTCAGCCAGTTGCGCGACACAGCATTTGATAGCGAAGGAAAACAGCAGGAATCTAACTCTGATATATGATGAGAGATCTCGGCAAACGTAGGCTCCTTTTCAGCAAGACTTTTCGAAAGTTCCTTTTCAATCTCAAGCGCAGACCTGCAGCGGCATTTTATCAGCGTCAGGAGTTGCACGATTTCACTTGCCGACCTTGCAAGCGCGAAAGCGAGGATACTGACTGCCACGCAGTTTGGAACGCCGACGCCATGCTCAAGGTCGCGGGACCAGATTTTCCGTCTCACTCCACCGTTGGCTTCGCCCGTCAGATGGCTATAGCTGGTTGGGAGTCCGCGGGCGACAGGATCAATGAACGATCCATCAGTAATGAGTCGAGGGACGGTGATGGGGCAATTGGGGGAGGATCGGGCTTTTCGGAATGAGGGCGAATGACGCGCTACTATAATAGGGAGATTGGATGAAGATGAGCCCTGACGCGCGAGAGGGAGAGGCAACGAGCGAAGGTTGGCCCCTCGTTGTTAGGAAATCCCAAGAATATCACGGGAACGTCCCATGGGACCTTTTATTTCCGGATGTGAAACTGTGGCTTGACAGGCGTTGATTGGCGGAGCACGTGCTGTGGCTAGTGCTGTGAATCACCCGTAACTCATGGTATGCATTTTGTCTTCTGCTCCATCGTCTGTTGATGCTGTGATATTGGAAGTATTGCCTTTCATATTTCTCAGTAGGAGGAGGGGAAACATCCAGGGGAAGCGAACATGTGAGAATCAGGTCGCTCCCTCATGCGATAACGTCGTACTACGACCGCTACGTGACCTACCACTGCAGAATACTCGTGAGGGGCGGCCAGGAGATGGCCAAACGGTCTCGAAGCCCAGAATTTCCGTCTTTTGATGGGTCTGCAGAAAGTCGGTCAAGGCTGTCGTCCCCAGAGTCCTCACTGTCTTCTCTAATTCCCTCCAAAATACACCTCCCGGACGCATCCTCCGACTCAACCCTTGAAGAAGTGATGCGCTGCTCCCTTCCACCTCACCGGGAAACACTGTCTTTTTCCTCGTATGACGATTACGAAGTACACTACCAGAAAGCCCATGTCAATAGATGCGCTGAGTGCGCGAGAAACTTCCCCACAGACCGGTTTCTAACCTTGCATATTGAAGAGAACCATGACTCGTTAATAGCTGCGAGGAGAGAACGAGGGGAGAAGACTGTATGTACCTTCCTTTCCTCAGTCCTGAAAAATGGCTGGCTTGCTGATATTTGAGTGGAGTATGGGTGTTTCGTAGAAAACTGCGAGCGAAAGTGTTCGACACCCCAGAAACGCAGGATGCATCTTATGGATAAGCACATGTTCCCCAAGGTATTCTACCCCCTTCCTTCAATCGCCATCGCCAAGGTGCCAAATACCTGACGCCCTCCAGACATACAACTTCTACATCGTAAACGACGGCATTGACAGGCAAACGTCTATGCTGCGATCAATGCAGACCCACCGACGCCGTTTATCTAGTGCGCCTATTTCACCACAGGAAGGCCGACTACGGAACCGACAGACATCGATCTCCGTCCCTAGCTCTTTCTCAAACCAAAACCGCTCACCGGAGCCAAACCAGACGGCAGCATCTAGATCCGAGGACACGGGAATAGCGGAGCTCGAGAGATCTATGTCTGCATTACGGTTTGTTCCCGCGAGCGTGACGAATAAAGGAAGAGTTGGGAATCGGCCTTGAACTGGACGGATTGGCTTGGTGATGGGAGGCGGATATATGACTATGATATGAGGTATAGCAATGGAGTTAGAGCATACTATAACTCTCGATTGTTTTTATTTGGTGGGAGTAGTAATAATTTAGAGCACATGAGCAGATGCAGGAATGTATTTGATCCGAGACGAGAGCAAATTCATATAAGACTCGTGAAATTGAGAAAAGCACTGGGGTACAATAGTCATCCCTCGTCCAGCCGTCAAAGTAGGAGAAAAAGTAAGAGATAGAGAAATAAAAAGGACGCACAGCATAATAAACAGCTTGTGCCCCAGAATATATCCAGCTTCCGATAAAAAAAAATCATCCGGGGTCATTACCAGTGCACTAACCTGCGCCGCCCAAAGCAAATGGAGAAAAAGAAAAGCAAAAATCAATAACAAATAATAGTTGGAACGAGGAAAGCTATATACAGGGAGGGATGTAAAGCCGCAAAGTCCAGGGTATAACCAACAAGTGGGAGACGCCATGGTGGGCGAACTTTTCTCACTGAACGGAAGGATACATGGGCCATGGAGCGCACGTCTCTGCCTCTTGTGGTGCATGAGAGGCAGTTAGACCTTGGATCGGAGGAACTTGACATGAACTGCTGTGATGGAACCTCACGTTGGGTGGCGAGGATAGGACGAGGAGACGCTGAGTATCTCAATGTCGGCTTTACAGAAAGTGGCCCCTGCTAGATCTGGGTTTCTAGGATGTCAGCGTAGGCATCTAGGCTTGACCCGACGAGTTCCACAATCGCCCAGCTTGTGTTACCCTTGAACGTTCGTGCCCATACACGAACAATAGCAACACTAAGTTGTTTTGCCTTGTACGGGTTGGTCATGAAATCGATATCTGGGGCTCCTGGCGGGTCAACAGCCATGTCAGTTTCATCCATCATGCTCTTGATCCACAGGAGCAATTTTCTCTCATGCTCAGATAGTCGCTGTTCGGCTTGCGTCATTGGTATAGAGAGTAGCCAGCGGCTTAATAGGAAAGCGCACTCCAGGCTACAGAGAGAATGCTGGATACTCCAAAAGAAAGAGTGGGTTCTCGCCACGAAGTCAATACCCAGACGTACGGGGATGGAGAGAGCGTGTGCAGAGTGTAAAAGGGCCATTATCAAGCGCGGGCTTCGCGCGATAGGAGGTGATTCATTCAGGGCTCTTGCAATTTGGATCGGATCTTGAGTAACGAGGCGACGACATGGTCCTAGATCCACATGTAGTCTGATATAAGCGAGGCCTAACAGGGCGGTGGATGTGAATGCAATCGGGCCTGCTGGGTTCTGTGGGTCAATACTTGATTCAGGAGTGCGCTTCCAAAGCGCCTTCCAAGAACTTAAGGAGCTATCCAGAACATTCAAGTCTTCAGGCCTCAAACTTGTTCCATGCAGGTTGGGAGCAGAAAGGCAAAGCTGACGGGCGAAGAAGATTTGTTGGATAAGGGCGTGTATCAGGATATAATTGCCGAGTGGCGAAATTGGTGCCGCGCTTGTGATGTTGGACTTGAGAAACAATTTCGTGAAAGCTTCTTGGAAAGAGACCTCCGAATTCGGCCGACTGCGAAGGAGGCGGCGCCACTGTGCTGCGTTTGTGGCTTTCCAGACATCATGCGAATAAGGCATATTCAGATTGAGCTCTGCGTTCAAGATGAGTGGAGGAATATTGTACATTATTGAGTGGAGATTAAAGAAGCAGTAGACAATGAGCTTTGTACGTCTGCTGCATTCCCGTCGGACCCATTCTTCCCAGTTGTTTGGGTCTAAACCGATGGTTGGCTCACTGAGGCCATGTTCTCGGACAAGCCTGGCCAATGTACTCTGGAGGGAAAGAATTTCCCTGAGGAGCTCAGGATGTCGTTCCCACGAAGCGAATATCGTAAGTAATAAGAAGGTCTTGATCACCTCCATGTGAGCGTCTGAATCTTCGGGAGCGTAGCCTGAGGGATCAACGGGATACAGAAGATGGGGCTGGTGTTGGTGTTGTTGATAGGGACTGTTGGAAGTGGTAGACGATCCTCCTGAATTATGAAATCCTGAGGAAGGAGATAAGAAGTTCCATGTCGGGCACGGCACCTGCTTGCTGTCTCTTCTCCGTAGGCGCTCTAGCAGGATAGCCTTGGCGGCGTGGAACAGGTCAATTCCTCTATTGTTTTCGAAGCGGTAGTGAGATCCTGCAGCTGCCAATGCAAGAGTAAGCTCGGGCGAGCATTTCGCAACAGAGAGTGTTGGGACGTGAATAAAGGGGAGGTGTTCGTTTAGACCATTGATGTAGCCTGCGAAAAACCGAGACAGGGCGTGCCTCGATGGAGGGACGAAGCCCTTGGGGAGAACGTGAGCAAACTCATCGAGCTTCTGAATGAAGACTTGGCGATCGAAGTTTGGTATATCCCAAGCTGGCCTTGGGCCTTCGTCGCTGAAGGCTAGGCGATCATCAACATCGTGAGTTTCTGGCTGGAGTGAGGGCAGTCGGGAACCGAAGTTGGAAAAAGACGGAGCTTCGTCAGTAGCGGTCCTGGGATCACTCATAACATCAGGCCCAAGCCTGGAAATTTCGCGAACTGCAGGTTTGGATTCCATTGGAGGGCCGCTCGGCAGAATTGGCTCTTCTACACTTGAAAACACGCCCGAGTCCCAATCTGAAGAGAGACCGACGCTCTCTAAGAAGACTGTAAAGTCCTGGACAGGGTCGCCAAGGTCTGTGAGATCTAGGATTGAGGGCTCAACTCCATAATTATCTGTAATCGCCCTTTCTGGCACATGGGAAAGCGAGGGAGGTGGCGCGACGCTCTGCGAAGGTTTCCGAATACTTTCCAAACTTTCTTGTTGGCCTTCGAGAGCAACATGGCTCGCAGCATGGGATAAGAGGTTCAAGTCGTATCCCCAGGATGGGTTGAAGTGGGTGGTCTCGACAATGGGAGGGGGTTGAATCTGGACTTCCGGAGGAGGAGGAGGAACTGGCTGAGTAGGGATCGGAACAGCTTCGGCTAGCTCCAGCATTCGAGATTCATGGTGAGATGGCTGGATCAAAGAAGAGGGTGTCTGAGAGACATCGTGATTGTTATGATTTCGATGCTCTCGATTGGCTGCCGCCTCGGCTGGATGAACTAGGCGCTCATGTCGTACAAGTAGGTCGCTATTTTGGACGAGAAGGAGGACTGGTTAGTGCGAGAGCGCTGCAGTGCGGCATGGCTGGGAACTTACCTCCTTGCAAAAGATTTGGAGCATATATCACACGAGAATGGCTTTTCTTTGGTATCTAGAAGGACGGATTAGCCGGGGCTGGCCGCGAAACGGACTGCGCTCCTGAGAGCAGGATCAGGGTTACTCAACGGGTGCGGAGGTGGCGCTGAAGGTGCTCGAGACGGGCAAAAGACCTGTTGCAGTATTCACAGGAGAGGGATTTTCGATGGGCGGTGGTCGACTTCTTCCTCACTTTCCCCGGATTTGACCTCTCATCGTCCATGGCGAATGGCCTTGGGGTTTGGAGCATGTCTTTTCGGATGGATCTCGGGCGCGGGGAAGAAAATACTGTGGGGGGTGAGGGGGTGCCACGTGATCACCGGAAACAGATTCTTTCGCAGCCTGAGGCACCAAATTTCATTACTCCTTCCTTCGAACCACAAGGATGATTGTATCTCATTGGGCAATCAACTATTTACTCCAGCCTGAATCCGAGTATCAGCGTTGTGCTTCGAGGTTGATCTTGCGTTCTGGGTGGGAAATGATTGGAGAATCGTTAGCTGTTCCATTTCTTCGTGCATGCCCGTGTTCATCAACGGAGGTCCAGTGCAGCCATCGTCATCCCCACTGGTGCGGAGACACAGCTTCAGAGTCCTGTTGGCCAAGGCTGCGCATTTGACAGACATATGCGGAAGCCAGATGCATGCATTCAGAAAGGGGGCATTTATGGTTTCTCATCAACACTCCAACATGACTCCGTTCGGCCTTTTCGCTGCCTTGGTTTTCTGGCTTTTTGGGCGGCACATGAACAGGTTGGGATCGCGGTCTCGTTGAATTGACCAACATTCTATCTTGGTTCTCGAATTGTGCCCTCGGCATCGACGCGCTAGTATGCGCTCTCAAATGTGCAAAGCCCAAAATTTACGCATTCCGACCATTGCATATGGTGTTAAGAGTTAAGGAGTCCAAGAGGGGAGGTTTTCTTCTGCTCGACCCGACATGGGCAAGACTCCTGATACTTGACCCTGACCTCCGTCCTGGTCAAGATGGCTGCTTTGGGCGGAGGGGTTCAGGAGCACGAGACAAACCGGGAAGGGCCAAAAACACCCTCAACACTGAAAGTCATCAAGTTGTTCCTCGCGATTTGGGCTCTCGGCGGACTTCCCTCCTTGAACTGTGGGATGATAAGCATGGCCATTCGCTTCCGAAAGTCAGCGGGCTGTGCTTCCCATCTGCTTGTGAGCCAATAATGCGGCCTCCGGGACGCTAATATGACCCGCAGCAAAAACGTCCTGCGAGGTCCCAGGAGGGTATGAAGTTCCTTTAAAAATTCCGATGGGCATGTTCGTGTTCTGGAGCAAGGCATGCAGAAATCAAGAGGTCTTTCCCAGGACAGCTTGGGTAGAAGTATTGTCGACTCATGGGATTTTCACCGAGCTCAGCGAAAGTAAGAGATCAAGCAAACATGAATGGCATCTGATACAGCAATTGGCGGCTGTATCAAGAAGCATTGAAATACGTCCCAATTAACGTCTCTACCGAAGGAATTGGTTGGAAAAGGGGGAAAAATGTTTCCCATGGATCCAAAGATGAAGACTCGAGACAGGGGCGGAACCAGAAATAGCAGAGGCGGCGATGGTCTGACAGTGGCCACAGGTTATTGTTTCAGATTGGGCTCCCTCACAAATCACTCCCTGTGCGTGCTGAGAGCTCTGGGCGGGATGCGACTGGGGTCTTATCTGACTGGGAATTATTCAGATCGATCGGATTAAGTCGCTGGAACTCAAATTAGGCAGATATGAACTCCTCAGATGGACATCGAGTTCTCCATGCTCAACCGACGCACGTGACGCGGCCCAGCCAGAAGCCCAAAAGCTGAAACAACAAAGCCGGCGCTGAGACTCCAGAGTGGATTCATTGGGGCGACGGACTGAGTCTGGGACTCTGAAATAAGACCTCGTCTCCTCCTTCATCCCCTCCGTCCACAGCAGACGATCCTCAGCTGTTGATCGGCTGTCTCTTATTTTCTTTCTTATCTTCACATTCCCCCCGTTTAGATCCCTTTGTTTCCCCTCCCTTCCCCTCCCTTCCCCTCCATCTCAGGCTCCGTTGTCGACGGGCATGGTTCGTCGATAGCAGCCGATCGTCGCCTAGCCTCTCCCAGTGTGGTCCAGACTCTGAACAGAAAGAAGATCAACACCAATTGATTCTATCATCGAGAGTGACTTTGTTCTCATCTCCTTTACTTGCTCTAATGCGATGTTGACTTGGTATGCAATTCCCAGTTTCTGGCTGTGTGGACGTGGGGGTTGCCATTACCGTTTCTCCGGAGTTCTCCTCTTTGTTTCGTCGACAAGGCTGACAGAAGCATCTGCTATTCTAGATGCCCTCTATGATGCGTTTATAACCTGCAATTCTACTGAGACCTCCTCATCTCTATCGACTTGAATATATCTACCTCAGTGGGAGCTATCCCTCACCACCCTTGTTGAAAGTGTGATCGAACGGACACTCGTCGCGGCTCGCGCCTCGGAATCCCTTCACAATGCTGGCGTCAAAGCCGCCGTACGCGAACACGCTGGGTTTGCCAACGTCGCAAACCCCAACAGCGTCTTACCATACCGGGTCGCTGAAGTCGTCCACTTTTTCAGACACGCAGACGGGAACACTGTATACCAGTCCAACAAAGTCCGAGTTTTCCGAAACTGACGACGGGCTTGATGCTGTACGGTGGGTAACAACCCTGGGAATAGTATTTGCATTCAAGGATTTCCAGCCGCTGATCCCATTCTAGCTCTTGGGATGAGAAACAAGTCATCGCTTGGCTGCATAGCATCAATTGTCAGCAGTATGAATCTGTGTTTAAAGGTACCGCCCGTATTGAGCTCTCCTGACTATTTCCTAAAGGTGTTAATGACTTTCAGCAAACAACTTCAATGGCAACAACCTGATTGAATGCGACCAAAAGATTCTTCAAGAGATGGGCATCAAGAAAATTGGTGACAGGGTGCGGATTTTTGTTGCGATAAAGCAGCTCAGGAATAAGTCGGTAGTCAATCGTAAACAAAAGAATCTGGTATGTCTCCTCCCAGCTTACTTGATTACATTTACTGACCGCCTGTAGCGACAGCTGGCGGCTTTAGAAGCGGCGAGCCAGACAGCCTCATCTGACTCCACTCGTTCGTACAACGCTCGCCAGCAATCTTCGGGTGCTCGCCGTTCGTCTAAGGCTGGCGAACATGGGTACGGCAGGCCATCTTCGCGCTCGGGGTCCCCTCTCCGGCCACATCGGTATATGGCTAGCCCCATAGAATCCGGGCGAAAAGAGCAAGCACAAGGTTACTTTTCCTTCGGCTCAGGCTCTGGCCGGAATCCTGGGACCCCATCTGAGGCAGGTCATAGTCAGCGGACCACTTCACATTTGAGACAGAATCCAAGCCTTGATGGTATGACGTTGGGAGCATTGCCGAGTGGATCTGTGATCAGGGTAATATATACAGGTGGACAGACGAAAGTTCTGGACGTCAAGCATTGCAAGACACCCGACGAGGTCATTGTCTGCGTTTTGAAGAAGCTCCAGTTACCTGAGCATCAATATCGGAACTACTGCTTCTACGTACTTGATGGCTTGGAGCCTGAGCCCTCAAACTGCAGGAAGCTTGCCGACCACGAACTCATGGAGATCTGTGAAGGACCTCACAGGTCAGAAAGAGGTAGACTCATTCTACGGAAGATTCATGCTGGCGAGCCAGATGTGGATGAGCTTCGACGGGCATCGCAACTCGCACTGGATGAGAGCCAAGTAGCGCATATGAATGCTCTCAGCAGCTCAAATATGCGAAACCAGATCAAGATACAGCAGCTGACTGGTGAATCGTGGCAAAATATCAGACACCCTATGTCGCCCGTGTCTTCTCGTCATGGTCGGGATTCGAGTGATCCTCCTCAGGTCACCGAACGGCATCCCGTTTCCAAGCTACGGTCGTTCTTTGGTGCTCGACCGCCAAGCGAGATGATTATCCATGAAATCTCATCTTACTTTCCAGGTCACCAAAGAGAGGATATTGAGAAGACTATGCGCATGTCAGTTCGCAGGTCACAACGTTTGAGTAGAGCAGCCAGTCGGTTGAGTGTCGTCAGCAATACAAGTTATGCATCTAGTTTGAGGGATGCACCACCTATCCCAAGCATCGCTGACACTTGGCTCAACAATGGCGCGCCACCCACGCGAGCCGCACGGCCCCTCTCTGTCGTTTCCACAAGACCAAGCCTCCCTTCAACCTCGTACCGGGATTCGATTGCTTCCAGCTCTCTCCATCCACTTCAAGAGGAATCACCTATCGAACCAAATCGCAAGTCATACGTTTCTTTCGACAGTAGCTCTGATGACCCAACCAATTCGCTTCATAGCCTTATTGATGAGAACGCAAGTGTTGCCGCAACCGATGGAGGGTCGTTCAATGAACGTCTCAGCGTTCTGGTGGCTGACGATGGAGAGGATGAAGACGATGGGCTGAATGAGTTCTTGGCCGGAAACAATTTCGTAAACTGGATGAAGGGCTCACTCATCGGCGAAGGTTCATTTGGAAGTGTTTTTCTGGCGCTTCACTCGATTACTGGTGAGCTTATGGCTGTTAAGCAAGTGGAGATACCGTCGGCGACCAAGGGCACGGAATTTGATAAACGCAAGAACAGCATGGTCTCCGCGCTTAAGCATGAGATAGACCTACTACAGGGCCTTCACCATCCGAATATTGTCCAGTACCTAGGAACAACTGCTGACGACCAATATCTCAACATTTTCTTGGAGTATGTGCCGGGAGGGTCCATTGCCACGATGCTCAAGCAGTACAACACCTTCCAGGAACCTTTGATCAAGAATTTTGTGCGGCAAATTCTGGCGGGCCTGTCTTATCTGCACAGCAAGGATATCATCCACCGTGACATCAAGGGTGCAAATATCCTCGTTGACAATAAGGGTGGTATCAAGATTTCTGATTTTGGTATCTCCAAACGCGTTGAAGCTTCCACGGTTCTTGGATCCCGGGCAAGTAGCGGCGGAGGCCATATTCATCGACCGTCGCTACAGGGCAGCGTGTATTGGATGGCGCCCGAGGTCGTACAGCAGACCGCCCACACCAAGAAGGCCGACATATGGAGTTTGGGGTGCCTTGTCGTTGAAATGTTTATCGGATCGCACCCCTTCCCAGACTGCAGTCAGCTTCAAGCGATCTTCGCCATCGGAAGCAACCAGGCCAGGCCTCCAGCCCCAGAGCATGCCAGCAAAGATGCCCATGCTTTCTTGGATATGACGTTCCAGATCGACTATGACAAGAGACCTGATGCGGATGAAATGCTCAAGTCTCCTTTCCTTGCGACGTCCCTCAACTGAATCTTACGTGTCAATGAATTTGGATGGTGAACAAAGACTTTCTTCCCACTATGGCTTGGGTTTGGAGAATCGGAGTCGGAGTCGGAGTCGGAGTCGTTATCTTTTATCGGGGGCTACTTGTTGTTTTTTGAGTTTGTGTTTAGAAGAGTTACCTCTCTGTGGAATCCATATGCAGGCGTTATTAGATTAGCAGATATCAATGCTGTTCACGTCTTCCGACAGATATTATATGTTGCTGAGCTCCTCGGGACTCGTGGTCTTGCGCTCGAAGCCGAATGTTCCATCTTCTTCATGCTGAGATAGTCGAGTCCTGGTGGCGGGCCCAATTAATTCTGTGCAATGGTTGTACTAAGATAGAAAGAAGATAATATACATGTATTCAGGTGGGAGGGCCAGTATGGGTTTCGTGTCGATCCAAGGTATGAGATCATCAAGGTGTGAGACAGTCTAGCACTACGTGCGATCTAATCAACGATCTTGCCGTAGAATGGGATTCCCATCGCGCTAAGGAGGAGACGGGCATCCTTGTCGGTCGTGGCGGTTGTGTGGACTGTGATGTGGCATCCAGGGATCATCTTGGGAGGATACCTATTTGTACACGGTAAGTTAACTTCTTCGCGGCATGATTGAGAAGTGGGAGGAAGAAAATGATGATGACTTACATATCATAGTTTACCTCAATCTCTGGGAAGAGAGCAACTTGCTCTGGTCCGAGACCGAAAGTGATGTTCCCGCTGCTATCACCGCTGGTGCCCTTCACACCAGGCCAATCTTTAAGGCGCGGCATCAGGACGTCGACTAGCTTCCCGAAGAAGTGCTCCATGTCCTCTCCACGAAGCTCTGCCTTGACGGCTACTGTGTCCCTACCGGGAGAAATGCCCCATGCAGGCACACTAGTCTTGGCTTTGTAGGTCTGTACTCGGACGTTTGAGATAGCCTGGATCGCCATACCAGCTACGTGAAGCCAGGAGGAGTTGTCAGCGGCACCCTTGACGTAGCTGTGGATTGTGATCCGATCGAGTTTGGGGATATTGTTGAATGTGATCGGCTTGCGGAGCAGGCGTAATACGTCGCCGCCACGGGGCCCGCGGAGAGGACGATTCTTGTGGTAGGGAGAGCTGTCGTCCCACGAGCGGAGGCGAGGTGCCTTGGGAGGAGGCTGGAAACCGGGCGGGTTGTGAACGTAGCAGAGGGTGAGGATGTCCGATGCGACGGTGGACTCGTAGGTCTGTCCTACTCTGGGAAGGGAGAAGGGCCCCGGGACGAAAAGTCGGGAGGAGGGATCGGAGGGAGGAGGGGGTCTGTGAGGGTGTAATGGGCCACGATCATATTTCGGTGATCGGAATTGATATCTAGATGTTGACGATGAGTATGATTGTTTCCACGTTGAGCTCGGAAATTCGGGATTAGCTGTAGATTGCTCGCAGGGACGACATACCGACTCCGTGGTAGTTGAGCTCTTCGTGATCTAGCCTTCGCAATAGGGTCAAAAGACTTCGCGGCGTCTACTGGAGTGACTGTAGCCTTTAAAGACCCGTCCAATTCCAGGTCGCTGAGGACAGATGCTTTGGTTGATGCTTGGTCAGAAGCATAGCGCCGGCAGCCAGGACCTTGTGCGCGGGTAGAGGGTGCAATAGCCCGCGGCAATGACCTTGCCAGATATCTTGACGGCTCGTTGGCAGCCATTGATATTCATGGGATATGGTTGTTGCTTCGAACCCGTTTAAACCTGGGACCGAAAATTGTTTCGGAGACATGCTGAAAGTCACGTGGTACAGTTAGCTCCTTTTTGCTGCCTGATAGGATGGGCAGAAGTTTCAGGCACCACTCCTTGTCTCGCACGGCGGGAAGCTCCGCGGGTGACGAAAAAGGAAATGCCCCGCGCCCCAGGGCTCCTCGCTGAGGCAAACACCAGATCTGCAGGGACACCAAATCACCTTCAGTGGGGCACTGATCGATCGAACCCAAGTTTATCCTCTTCCTCTCGCTTTTATGCTGACCATTCGCTCTTCGTGCCGCACTTTCATCTTCTTGAGCGACCCGTTTTCTTCGCGCTGTCAACAACTGTGATGTCACTTGGTCGGCTCAGCTGGTGCCTATCATACGGAAGTTCTGCGCCGACGGATTTACCAAGAGAGCCTCTCACCTGATACACTCACTTGTCCTGCCAAACAATAACTTTGTTATATGCTCGTTTAGAGTTCTGTGGACTGTCCCAAGTCTGCAATACTTATCTTCCCCATGTCGATTCCTGCCCTCGCCCTCGGTTTCCCACCCGTCAGCTTGTTCATTCTTGGACTTACAAACCCTCCTTGAAGATGAGCGGCATTCACAGATTTCTTACAAGGCGCGAACGGAACGGCAGGTCTACGAAGCGCAGTAAAGAAGAGGTATTGTTGCGTGGACACAGTTGGCTTGAACCGCGTTTCTGATGATACGTTTGCTTCTAGCCCTCTAACGCCTCTTCCCGCCCTCACATCGGCGGTTTCTTCACGTCGGAAACCACGAACGGCGACTCTACCGACCAGGAGAAGAAGGTAAGAAATATCCAGCCCAATACCTATATGAGGACCTTATCTGCGGTGTTTGTGGTTCTTCGCGCACGGCGTTGCTGATGGAGAAATAGATTCAGTTTCTGAGCGATCAGATTCAAAAGCATGGTATCGCTGGTTTAAACGAAGAGCATCTCAGCTATGCATTACAATATACACAGGGAGATGTGGAGAAGTCTCTCGACCTTCTCCTTCTCTATGAGGATTCGATTGAAGGAGTGATAAGGTCATACTCCCCGACCACGAAGCTGGTTGGAGCGGAGAACCGCGAGGGCGTTACGTGTTATTTGGATGCCCTCCTTTTTGCTATGTTCGCACGACTGGATTCCTTTGTGGGAATCTTATACAAGGATTTCGGTGACGAACCTCGCCGGAAACTTTCGATGCTCTTGAGACTTTGGGTCAACATGTTGCGATCGGGGAATCTCATAACAATGGACATTGTATGTGACTGGCCTGGAAGCTGACCTCCTTGGAAACGAGAAAGCTGACTGAATGGTCTGTTCAAAGACGCAGCACATCCAGGAAACACTTGCGGAATGCGGATGGGAGGATGCCGCTAATCTTCGCCAGCAAGATGCATCCGAGGCATTTACGTTCATTACCGAGAAGTTAGAATTACCTCTCCTTACCCTCAAGATGGACATTTACCATACAGGGAAGGAGGATGTGAACGACGACCACAGGTTCATCAACGAGAGACTGTTGGAGGTCGCGATCCCAGAACCAACCAATGGACAAACAGTTACGTTGGAGGACTGCCTAGAATCATACTTTAATAACAGGATAGAGGTGAAGCGGTACCTCGAACGCCACAATACTATTGGGTCAACCAAATCCGTCGATTCACTTGTGAAGGGCTCTTGTACGCATGTCGAGACAGTGGAGTTGAGCACACCCACCACCTCCTCTCCAGCGGCACTCTCGCCGATAACAACCCCAATCACGACAGTCACAGAAACGTCACCCTCAGAGACCTCCAGATATAGACGGAGTAACAGCATAATCCAAGAGAAGTATATTCCCGACCTGGAAAAGAAGGGAGACTCTACCAAAGATGGTCGTGGATCTTATAGGAAGGAGGTCATGATGCCTGCATGGCAGTTCTTCAGCTTGATCCGTGAGACTTTCTCATAGCGCCGGTTGACTTTCTGACGAATACTAATGCGTCCCATAGCATGGTATACGGAGAACTCTCCGAAGAGCGATTCTCAGGTCGCGGCGCACTTCTCCTCCAAACGACCAATATTGGGCATATGCTTGAAACGCTACTCCATGTTACGGAACGGTAAGGCTACTAGACTCAACACTTTCATCGATATCCCAACCGAGATTGGGCTACCCCATTTCATTCAGGATGATAACATGGCGGAGGATGGCCCATTATATGGGAACTTCAAGCTTTCCTTGCAGGCTTTGGTGTGCCATAGAGGCGATTCGGTTGATTCCGGGCACTACATAGCAATTGTTAGGGGGACGAGCGCTGGCGCGCCTCCATCAAGTTCTCACGGTTCAGACCAATCCCACGAGGATACGCCGAGGTATTGGATGCGATTTGATGATCTAGCCGCGGAACGGGTAACGCTGGTGGACATTGAGCAAGCGCTGAAAACGGAATCGCCATATCTTCTCTTTTACCAGATCCTGCCAATTGACGTGGATGCAGCAGCGGCCAACCCCCCAGAAAATAGGCCTTTGTCTGTAGCTTCTGGAGAGATTCAGGAGCTAGAAGTCACAGACCTCTCGCCCAGGTTACGACCTAATCGACTCAGTGCAGGGTTTCGCCCCAGCCTCGAAATAAGTACTGCAGATAGCCCGAATTCCGTGGATACGCCTGATGGCACAACAGATCCCCGAGGAAACATCGCGCTGCGTTCCGTCCCATCAACCTCGCCAAGGCTTCTCCCAAGGGATGATGACGAAGGCAAAGGCTCGTTCTCATTCTCCAGGCGCGGCTCTAGGGCCACGAGGTCTAATCCAGGAAGCCGTGCCGGAAGCCAAGTCGGCGAGAATAGGATCAGTGCTACATTCTCACGGTTTACGGGCCGCTTAAGCAAGGAAAAAATTGGTGGTGACTCATTTGCCATCGACGACGACGACGGTGAGATCGCTAAGAAAGAACTTTCTGGGCTCATGGTCGAGAGCATTGGAGCCGGTGAATCCAGGGAGAAGAGCCCTAGACACCCAAGATTCTCCGACAAACAGAAAGAGAAGGTGAAGGAGAAGTCAAGAGAGAGGCGAGGCCGCAGACTGGAAAGAGAATGTACTGTTATGTGAGCATCTTCGGGGCGATACACGGCATCCTTTGCGTTCCTATGACACTTGCATATGCAACGATAGATACAATAATATCTAATCTCTCGGATCCGTCCTGATTGACGATCGAATATCAGCCACAGATAAATCGGAACTTCTTCCTACGTAGTATATTTCGACCATGGAGCCGAAGTATAGATTCCAAGAGCTCCGCTGGCGCCTCAGGCCAAAACAGCTAGCTAAGGCAGCACTCTCAACTTCTCCACCTCCGACGCAGCTCCCGACCAAGGAACTACCCGGACCATCCACCCAGATCACGGTGCATATCTCAGCTCTTTATGCTGACAGCTAGGCTATTTCATACATACGGTATGAACTAGACTTCTCGAGTACGGTACGCGCAATATGGCGCTGGAGACGCCCGGCGGGTATCCCGCTAACAGCCATCTGACCGAACCCCCGGATTCGCTTCCCATGTTTGACATCAAACATGTCCAGCTTCAATTCCCGCTCGCTGCCGATTTTGTAGCGGCACAGGTAGCCGATAATGTTCTTATTTTGGCCTTATCGACTGGACGTATCCTGCGCATCGACCTGAACAACCCTGAGCATATCGACGGTACAAGGCCCTCCCCAAACCCGCGCGGACCGGTGAACTGTCTTGGGATGTTTGGCCGCTAACTAAGATGCGCTTAGATGTCGACCTCCCAAAGAAATCTTCGGAGATCGGCGTGATACGCCGGATGTTCCTGGACCCTTCCGCTTCGCACCTGATTATCACTACAACACTAGGCGACAACTACTACCTCCACACCCAGTCGAGACAGCCAAAACAACTGTCGCGCCTCAAGGGACTTCTTATTGAGAGTGTCGCCTGGAGTCCCTCCCTCCCAACAGCGTCTACTAGAGAGATATTACTGGGAACGACAGATGGCCAAGTCTGGGAAACCTATATTGAACCATCCTCCGAATTCTACCGCCGTGAAGAGCGATACGCCAGCTCGATATACAGAACTCCGAATGCGTCTCCAGTGACCGGTATCTGGGCGGAGCCGGTGCTCGCAAGAGTGGAACAGAGGCGGGTTTTGCTGACAACACATGACAGGCTGTCCTGTTTTCTGGGGCGGACTAGCAGATCTGGTGGAGGTTCCATATATGCCGACCTTTTTCAACGGGAGAACCCCGTTATTCATGAGATCGAGCAGTCATCAGGGTTGGCGCCGTCAATTTTGGCTATTTCACCACCTGGATCAGATGCTCACCATGCGGATGGCCCAGCTGAGAGGGAATTTGCGTGGCTTAGTTCCCAGGGTGTATATCATGGCTCGCTCCCGAAGTCTCCGGAAAAGGTAAACCAGCCGTTCGAAAGCTCGAGCATGCTTCCGCGGTCGGTGTTCCCAGCTACCGAATCCGCTCGGGGAGGTAAGAAGCTTATCCAAGACCCAATCACCGCTATGACGCTGTCGGAATGGCATATTCTAGTCCTTGTTGAAGGCAGGGTGCTTGCTGTGAATCGCATGAGTGATGAAATCGTTTTTGATCAGGAAATTCTGGAGGCGGGCCAGGGTGCTCTTGGTCTTGTAACCGACGCGATGAAACACACCTATTGGCTCTTCACGAGTCAAGAGATCTTCGAGATATGCGTGCAGGACGAAGACAGAGATGCCTGGAAGATCTTCCTGAAGAAGCAGAAGTTCGACCAAGCGTTCGAATACGCCCATACCAGCGCCCAGAAAGACGCTGTTGCTAATGCCTCGGGCGATTTTCTTGCCAGAAAAGGCCGTTATCTGGAAGCGGCCGGGGTCTGGGGTAAGAGTAGCAAAGGTTTTGAAGACGTCTGCTTGACGCTGATCAAACGTGGTCAGCACGACGCCCTACGAAAGTACTTGCTTTCTCAGCTTTCAGTGTATAAGAAATCCTCCTCGATGCAAAGGATCATGGTTGCAAGCTGGCTGGTAGAGGTTTTCATGACGAAATTAAACTCTCTCGATGACAACATCACTACCAAAGCGGAACTTGCTGAAGCAGCGAGCACAGAGGAGGTCGAAGAGGAGCTGAAGGCCGTTCGAAATGAATTCCAAGAGTTCGTGACCAAATACAAGTCTGACTTCGATCAAAAGACGGCCTACGATATCATCAGCAGCCACGGGCGTGAAAAGGAGCTGCTATTCTTTGCCACCGTGGTTAATGACTATAATTATGTTCTCTCCTACTGGATTCAACGAGAGAACTGGTCTGAGGCACTCAATGTCCTACAGAGACAAAGTGAACCTGAGGTGTTTTACAAGCACAGCAGTGTCATAATGACCTACGCAGCGACTGGATTAGTCGATATCTTGATGCGGCAGACAAACCTGGAGCCTGAAAAGCTTATACCTGCCCTTCTGAACTATAACAACACCGTCAATGTGCCGTTGAATCAGAATCAGGCTGTCCGGTACCTCAACTTTATCATCGTGAACCACCCAAGGCCGTCGGCCGCAGTACACAACACGCTTATATCAATACATGCCTCCAGCCGCTCGTCTTCAGAAGCAGGACTTCTGACTTATCTCCAGTCACAGCCGTCATCTCCCCCTCCATATGACGCTGACTTTGCTCTTCGTCTTTGCATCCAGCACCAGCGTGTTCAGTCATGTATTCATATCTATAGCGCCATGGGACAATACCTGCAGGCGGTTGAGCTAGCCTTACAGCACCAGGACATTGAGATGGCAGCCATCATTGCGGACCGCCCGGAAGGAAACAACAAGCTGCGGAAGAAGCTCTGGCTTTTGGTCGCCGAGAAGAGGATCCGCCAGCCAGGTACCGGTATCAAGGACGCCATCGAGTTCCTTCGCCGATGCGAGCTACTCCGCATTGAGGACCTTATTCCATTCTTCCCGGACTTTGTGGTTATTGACGACTTCAAAGACGAGATCTGCAGCGCCCTCGAAGACTACTCTCGACACATCGACGCCCTACGACAGGAGATGGATAACTCCGCACAAACCGCACGTCAAATCCGATCTGAAATCGCCGCCCTTGATACACGGTACGCGATTGTCGAGCCCGGCGAGAAGTGCTGGATCTGTTCGCTTCCGGTGCTCAGCCGACAGTTTTTCGTTTTCCCGTGCCAGCATGCATTCCATAGCGACTGTCTCGGAAGGGAGGTACTCGAAGGTGCGGGAGGTAAGAAGAAGTACATTCGAGATTTACAGACGCAATTGAATGAGGGCGCTATCACAGCGTCACGGCGGGAAGAGATAGTGAAGGAACTAGATGGACTGATAGCAGAAGCTTGGTAAGTTGATGCCTCTCTATTTCGAATTCTCGTCATTAACAGCTGGTAGTATCCTCTGCGGCGACCACGCGATCAAACAAATCGATAAACCTTTTATTGCCGCAACTGATGATGCCAACGAGTGGGCTCTCTGAAATTGTTCCTCATTCTCGCCATCGACAGGGAAGTCTCACCGGCCTCATGGTCAAGGCATGTTCTTTGTTTGGAGTGAAACTCAACCCGGCTCATCCTGGTATATAATGTCTAACCTATACATACCCCTACCTACCCAACCAACCAATGCTGCGTGTCCACTGATCCGAACAATCGTATTCCTCGTATCCCATCGCATCCATCATCAAAGCCCCCTCGAAACAGAGAGAACCCGAGAACCCTACCCCTCAAAACATCTGCATCTCCATTCCCTGAAACATCGTACTGTTCCAAAGATCCATTGATTCCCCCTCCATCGGCTTCGGAATTCCCAACTGCGAACCCTGAGGAAAACCCAAAATGGTCTGGCTGGGCTGGGCTGCAGCTCGGCTCGGAGCTCGGACGTCTTGTGGTGCCTTGATTAAACGTGTTATCATATTCTATCGGCGCCTACTGGTTATCTGGGGTGATGGAGTGATGCCCGCTGACGACGACAAGGGTGGAGGGGATGGGGGCCTATTGGTTGGATTGGGTCGGGTTGTCTTGTGCCGACGTTTGATCTCCGCTGGTGGGGGGGAAGGAATTTGTGAGGGTGTGAAGGGGAACACAGGGACTGGACTCAATGAGGGTAAGGGGAATGAATGAATGGAAGTGAGAGGGATGATGACATTATTATTATTATTACTATTGACTGGGGTGGGAGGCGATAATTCACGGATGGATGTTTGTTTGTTGATTTTGGTGGCTGTTGTCATGGTTTTTGACTGCGGGTTGCTTGATGCCAACATTCCACTGGAATGGAGGACGGTCTCGCATCAACCACGAATCCCATTATTGGATTCTTGATTTGGGACGGGAGCATCTTATTTGATCCCAATTGGCACGAGCACAAGCGTTATTCCCGAAATATGAACCTGGGATTATCAGGGTTGGCTTAGGCTTTGGAGTCTGGTTGAGGCGGTTAGGGCGGACTGTGGTTACTGGTGGTATGGAAGCAAATATGAGATGACGGTTTCTGTGCTACGGTCCTCGAATCCACGTCAACCCAGTATTTGAAACAGAACCGGTCAATTCCCTCTGTCGTTCTCTCAGGTTGACTCTGCTCTGAGGAGAGGGGCTGGAGTGCATCGAAGATTCTGGATATTCTTTGGGAGGAATTCTCCTGCTGCGTCAGACTGTCAGTAAGGGGGTGATACGTTCATGGTGATCTCAGCCGAGAATGACAAAAACCACCTGTTTCAATTGACAAGAGACACAGGCTCGATATCGGGCGTTGCCTCGAATACCTTACTGTTGGCTTTCACAACTAACAAGTACAACTCTCGGAGAGAAGAGTAGAGAGAGACAGACAGACAGACAGACACACACACAGACACAGAGAGAGAGAGACTGGAGGAGTCTAACCAGATGGGCGGTTGTCCCAGTAGCAGCGAGGTGGCTGGTGGCGAATTCCTCGATGGCACAACCTGCTGCAAAGCGTGCGAATCTGACCAGTCCTGTCGGCTGTGGCTCTTGACGGTCGAAGAGGAGACTGGGGAAGAGATGCGTGAACCCGGCCAGCAGCGGATAGGGGGGTGGGTGACTGCATTGCAGACGTGCGTATCGATATGATATCCTCATTCTTCATCCAGCTACAGATGTGGGGCCAATTCTCCAATGCACTAGCTGATAACTCCCGTCGCCAGAATCTGGAGAGAGCATGAGGGCGTGCGGAGAGCGGCCAAAACCAGGCAACTGGGGCGGGAAGGAAGGAGAGAACCGAGTGAAGGGGAGGAACCGTGCAGGGCTTTCATCACAGGGCTCACTCTGATTCATCGGTCTGAAGTTGAGTTGAGAGGGCGAGACTCTCCTGCATTCTTCAAATCGGAGCGAGGCCTGGGATGGTCTGGGGAAGTCAATTCGACGAGAAAATTCGGCCGTATGGGGCTGGGCACCATTTCTGAACAACCTCATCCCTTGGAATTAACTTCAACCTCCTCCACACTCCAGGGAGCCGAGAGAGGAGAGAAGCCAATTTCTTCGACAAGGCATCATGTGGTCAAAAATCCGGGGAATGGGGGATGTTGCCTTAGGAATCAGCATCTGGCCTGGGATTCGTCTCACGAGAACGATGATGCTCCTTTCAAACCCAACCAAGCCTTTCGACGATCGTGCGGGGTAAGCGAGCATGCGACAATCATGGTGTGATCTGTTCTCTTGATCGTCTCTCTTTCCTTCTTTGGGTGTGCTTTTTTGGTATCGGGATGAGTTTCCTCGAGGCAACTTGTGGTTTTATTCTCCGAGGAGCGGCAAGCAGGTGATGTGCCCTCACGATCGCCTTTGGGGACACAAATACGGGCACAAAGACGAAGATCAACGACGAATCAGCTAGTGGCCCACGCTTTCGAGGAGGTTGGTCTGTGAAGAGTCGCAAGAGTGTGATGCGACAAAGGTGGTATCACACGATGTTGGAACTTGGGGGACGAACTCAGCCGTCGCCCTTCACATTCCCTCGTCAAGTATTATTGGCGTCTCGATGGACATTCGCGGGAGAGTGATCCTGCACCTTTCCCAGAATAGCCCACGTTTGTCGGTTCCTTTCCTTGAATCTTGGGAGACGGCAGGAGATGATTTGAGACACGCAAGACCAACTGCGGGCATAACTAAACCTTATGGACACACAACGAAGCGGTCAAGCTGGCGCTAACGCAACAGCACCCCATCTCACCGCCAACTGGCTTGTGAAATAACAATGATGCGATGCACCATGCACCTCTCATGCCCTCCGGAAAGAATGGCCCTCGATCGCAGCCATAGGTCTGCTCGAGGGCTCCAGGCCGCAGAAGGAGTGCAGGGGCAACGAGGTCAGCAAGGTCGGCATGACTCGGGAGCTCCTTCTGCTGGCTGCTGAGAAGGCGGACCGCCAACACTTGAGAGCGCGTCGGAGGAGAACTTGAGCATGCTATGGCAGTGGATTCATGGCAATTCTGAAAAAGTTCCTTGGACCCTTCATCTCTTCTCCTCGAGACAACCGATTCTTTGGGACATCACTCATGATAAGAGGAAAGAGCATCCCAGACAATTCGCGACGTGGACGCGTTGGAGCCGTCTCTCTGTGGCGTCATCCACGTCTGATTGGTTTGCAGCCTCAGGCCTGCAGCGGCGCCTGCGCATAAGTCCAAAAGGGGAATAGTGTCCTGCTCACCTGGGGATGTACCTTGGATTGACAACAAGAGAGTCTTGTATCGCCCTGGATTGGGGACTACGGAATGCCCCAAGAGAGTACAAAGCTTCAGGCACCGAGATTTGGAGATGTACGACAAGGAATGTACGCTTGAGTCCGGTTTTACCAAGTGGAGTTCATTCGCAGGAGGGAGAATTGCGAAAACGGAGCCAAAATCAAGAGATCCAAAGTGTTTGAACCTGATTGATGGATCCTGTCTGGACCTGCAGTAACTCGACGTTAGTCGGATCTTTGAGGGCTGCGCTGCCCTGCGCCCAGGCTCGGATCCTTGCCTGGGAACAGTTGGCTGCTTCCCTCGGCTTTGTTTTCTGCACCTCTGTTTGTCTTTTGATGCCGTTGAATCAGATGGACAAGCTCAAAGATGGCATTTTTGTCTGTGAAAGGCCAGTTGAAGAGAGTCTCCAAGAATATGCTTCTTGTCCGAGGCGATGTTGTCTCTGCTCAAGCCGATCAGACTGCCTGTCCCTGAAAGTCTGCCCAACGACTGGTAACTCCACGTGAACCTCCTTTGTTTGGAGCTGATCAAGGGTGATTTGAATTCTCAAGCTTCTCGGCGAAGAAAATCAACAGTCATCATGACTGCAATGTTCTGAAACAGTTGTGAATCAATTCTGGAGATGAAAGAATGGTCAACACAACAGTACATTCTTCTACGTCTCCTCCCAAACCAAAACTCTGAAGCTAATCTCAACCCATCAGACCATTCCCACTCATGCTGTTGGTGTCCCAGACTCGGTGATGACGACAACCTGTTCTTCCGAGTTCCATCGTGATAATCAAACAGTTGATGATTCAGGGGGTGTGGGGCAGTGTCCGGAAGCGGTGCCAGTGCCACGTTGCTGGCCAATGGAAATGAGCTCGTCGGTGGGTTCGTCTGAAGATCACACGTACAATTGGGAGTGGAGACAAGACTCCGTAATATTACCGGTATTTACCACAAGTCACCAAGCATCTTTCTCTTTTAGCAAGTGCGGTGCCGTAAATGACCGTATCCAAGGTTCTGGCTCGTTCTGCGACTCTTTGCCTTTCTGGTCCCTTCCCCCAACTGGTCTTCCTTCTGCTTCTTTCGCCCCCCCTCAGCTCAACCGCCTATCATCCTTCCCCCAGACCCCCAAGGTCCGAGTTCCTCCTTATCCGTCCACTCATCCCTCTCGCTCTGACCAACTCTCTTCCTCTGCTTCTTCCTCTTCTCATCTCTTCCATCCCGCTTTCTTTCATCCACACCCTTCCCTCCACACCCTTCCCTTCACCGACTCCTCATCCTCTCCCTCGCCCTCCCCATCGCTCCTTCCCCCCGAATCTTCTCTGGACCCTGTGTCCGACCTTCCTCCTCCACTATCGCGCCTTCACATCGTCCTCCCTCATCGCCGCAGCACAAGAGGACTCTCCTCAAACTGAAGTCGGATTTGACCCTTCGTCTGCTCTATATATCGGGTGGACCACTGGTCGAATTCAACCTTTAGGCCTGTTCCCACCAAAGCGTCTCCTGTCATCTCCGACCCTCGAACACCATCCGTGACTCAGAATCGACAGCCAGCTCTCGGATTCACGACCCGTTGTCAACTCGCCTCCAAAGCCTTGCTACATACCTTGAAGCTACAGAACAAGCGTTGGGCCTTTGCTGATTAGAAACCGAGTTCTGCTGAGTTGTCCTCGAGACGCTATCTGCAACCTGGGCCGGCTGCTGGTACTTGGTTCTTCATTCCGCCCATCAAGGCATTGAAGACCCTTTGCCAGCCGTCCAGAGCCTCAGATTGACTATATAGCGTCTACTTGTTTGGACTGCTCATTCTCGACTTGGGTTTCATGACTGCTTACCGTCTGCCCTCTGAGTCACGACCATCGCCGACCTTCAGCCTGGTGTTCGAAGGGCATTTATAACGTCACTTTCTCAGTGTGTTTTTTTCTTCTTTTATCTATACAACTTATACCGCGGTTTACGATATTACGCAGCGTCTTCTGTTCCATCTCTTCTCAATCAACTCACAGCCCGTGCTCCTCCCACGGCTATCGTCTTCTCGTTTCAGACACATTCGTCAAGCTCCTTATCTTTATATCGGCATCCGCTATCAACACTGGAACGATATACAAATGAAACTATAACGGTCACTACAATTTCCTAGCGTCATTCACCCACTCGGGTATCTTCGATCCGCGCTTTGCGCTGTCTCGTCATCTCGATTCCTCTTTTGTCATAAACCGGATCTGCCCGCCCTTATTATTTATATGAGTGTTCGATCATACAGGCCCGGTGTTTCTCTGCTCTTTTAATATCATCTCCTCGATCGACACATCTCTTTTGGTCCTTCGGCGGTAAAGTCTTCGGAACTGCAGACCAACACTTTATCTTTACTCCAGTTGCGAAAGCCACTGCTCGTTTCTATTGTCGCATCGCCATTGTCTGACGTCCATTCTGTACCGCGGCGCCGACTTAGGCCACTGTCTCGATCTTCTGCACTTGCCGTGCCCTCCGCTCCGCCGTAATACGTCACCACCGCGGACGACGACCGTCGTATCTCTGGAAGAATACCGTCTTGTCCAATATCCTACCAGTCATGGAGTCTCTGAAGAACAGCTTTATCCCAGGTCAGCTGCTGGATGGCCGGTTTCGTACTGTGGCGCCCCTCAATCATGGATCCTTTGGCATGGTCTTTCTCGCAACGGATATCAAGACCGGCCGTGATGTTGCAATCAAATGCATGATGAAATCGCCTTCAAATGAGGCGTGGAGTCCGTCTTCGAGCGATAGCCGCTTCGAAGAGCTTGATTGTCACCAGCGCATTGCATACCATCCGAACATCGTCAATCTCGTTCACCACTTCGAAACAGCAACTCACCTGTATCTTGTTTTGGAGTATTGTGCGAATGGCGATCTTTACGAAGCCATCCGACTAAACCGTGGCCCTCTTGAGACGGAGCATGTTCGTGACTTTATGCTGCAACTGGTGAGCGCCGTGGAGTTCATGCATAGCAACGGCTTGTATCATCGTGATATTAAGCCAGAGAATATTTTCCTCATGCAGGATGGATCTATTAAGTTGGGTGACTTGGGTCTTGCGACCCGAGATGCCTGGTGTTACGAGCCATGTGTTGGAAGTGATCGCTACATGGCCCCGGAACAGTACGATCCCGCCCATAATGGCTATTCCCCCGTGAAAGCCGATATCTGGGCGGTAGGCATCTGTCTGCTGAATGTTCTGTTTGCTCGGAACCCATTTGCTACGCCAACCGAATCCGATATTCTTTTTGCGGATTATGTTAGGGACCGGCAGTCGCTCTTCGACATCTTCCCAAACATGTCTCAAGATACCTTTGAGATTTTGAGAATTGCTTTAGCTGTCGACCCCGAGAAGCGGTCCCTTTCTGGTCTTCGAGATGCGATTATGCGAGCTGTAACCTTCACGACCGACGATGAAGTCCTGGATGAGTTCTGCACCGACGGGAGGGAAGTTGTCCCTGCGAGTGCTAATCGCGAGCCTCTCCGAACGCCTTCCATTCAGAGCCCATACATCAACCAGGGTGATTCGTTTCCCTGGGCTAAGGCCCTGCAATCCAGTCCCCCACAGGCGATTCGACAGCTGTCCGCCATCCCGGACACGGAGAGCTACTCAGAAGATCTTTTCCCGCCCTCGGAAACTGCCGGCACTTCGTGGTTCTCTGTCCACCAAACTCCCTCCATGGCCTCGGTTTTGGAGTCCGCTCTTGGTGGTTCGTATGGATCTGCTGCCCTGGCGAAGACCGCCCCTCGGTACCCCCCTCCATCCGACCCTGTCCCAATCACTGGGTCTCTTCCTAGCCAGGCCGCCAAGCCTATACCCTCTCTATCCATGGTGTTCGGTCGAGACAACAAAGCTGATCAGATCTCTAAAAGTTGGAGCGATCTCTGGGATGAAGAAGAATCCGAAGGTGAAGACTCCGCTCTACAGCAACGACGTGAACAGAACTCTCGGAGCTGGAGCCATGAAAGCAATGCTGTCGACGCGAGCAGGCCCGTAACCACTGGCCTGCGCGAAGCTCGGAGCACCTCTATTCTCAATTCCCGGTCCCAGCCTGTGTTATCACCTGAAGTTGCTCGTCGCTCGTCATTCGGGAAGCCCGCGGACAACGAGATTGCCGCCACTGCACCCAAGGTGATCGCTTCGCCGCGTATTTCTTCGAAGAAGTCTTGCGTGGACAAATGGGCGGCTTTGGGCGACAAGAGGCGTAACTTCAGACCGCCCGAGTCTTCCCCGAAACGTTTCCCGAACAACATGTCTTGGCGGAAGGATTGGGGTTTAGGATCCTCAGGTTTCGATTATGGGCAATGGGCAAAGAAGGAAAGTCTTGCCCATGACCGCCGACGCCGCCCGTTCCTCCATAAAGAGTGGCGCCGTGATTCCTCGGAGACGCAGAGGCCTATTAACATCAAGCCGACCATCAGTCACGATTACCATGGTAGTCTTGATGAGGACCTCGATCTTGTGGGTGGCTGGCATGATCTTCATCTCTAAGGCCACAAATTATCGCAGACCTTACCTCGACTGCCTGCAGCCCTTCGTGTGCCGTTGATTCTGTTGATGCGTCTGAACAAACCGTATTCCATACATGCGATATCTTCTATTCTCATCTCTCTCGGTTCTCCATACGAAACCCGGTGTCTCTATCACCACTATACTTGTTCGTCTTTTCAACAAACTTTATAGATCATATCTTCTGCCGAACCCAAAGCGCGTGTTCAGTGTTCCTTCGCACTTCTGTATAATATCCCGTTTTTGGAACAAGCAACCGGTGGCGCAAAACAAGTCAAAAGTCATATCCGGAGGGAATGTTTTTCTGAGATTGATACCTTTTTTATCTTCTCCCCCCTATCCTTCACTTGACGCATCAATTTTTTTTTGGCACAGGTTCAACATCACACACTGGCGGACAGCTCGTGGATGGGTGCGGTGATGCAGGCGCCCTCTCACCCAACTCAGAAAGAAAGAAAAGCTACGGGAAAAACGATGTTATTGATTCTACCCAGTCGGACGTGGTCCTGTTCTGGCATCGGACTGGTTTCTGTGTACTCTAGTTACTAGGACAGATGGATGGGTAGTCACGGTGGACATAATCCAAAAGTGATTCTCGTACAATCTGGCTTCTCGTTCGCCTTGTAGCCACGTAGCCGCTGCTGGTCTGTCTGTGCTCGAACGAAGCGCCTGCGATTCTGCCGGGGGTGTTGAGCGGTGAAGTGTCAAATTGGGGCAGCCCCTTCGCCCTGCAGGCCTCCTTTGCTGCCCTTCGCTCTCTTCTCCCCAAGCAGTCATTCTTACATATCCTCTGTGCTGTATTATATCCTTTTATTCCACCAAATTGTCCTTTGCATTTACCGCGCTGCCCCTTCTGGGTTCCCTGTCGCCCTAACGCCACGTACCCATACTCAACACCAACTTTTGAAGCGGAAGGAAGCCAACCAGACCTCCACAGAAGCTGACAAGGGCTTGGTGGCAGGCCCATCTCTTTGTCCACGAGCCGTAATCGGCAATATGCGTAGGTAGTTAATCCTTTCAGATCATAGACAATGTCTGTGCAATTACTCCTGAGCAAGCCGAGTGACCAAATTGCCTCTGCTACCGTTAATTCCCGTTATTTCTTGTTTTAATGATGTTGGCACCGTGGTGGATCGCGACGTGTTGGACTTCGTGGGCAATTTGTGTGTCGGCCTGGACCCGGGGAGCCGGTAGTGAAGATCAGCAACCTATCTGTCTCGCAAGGGGCTGGAGAGAAGTCGAAGCTGGGTTCCTTCAATGGCCCGCCTGCATTGAAACTCGGTGGGAGAGAAAGCCAAGCGGCGACCCAACTCCATACACCCAAAAACCCATCAGCGAGCCGACCTCGATATCGGTGCCGGTAGAAACTGCTCAACCATCGCCGGCAGGAGAAGAAGCCGACCAAGAACTCGATACCGATTCGCCGCTCGACAACGCGAACTTCCTCTCTTTCGAAGAGTGGAAAAAACAAAATCTCGCCAAGGCAGGGCAGTCGGCGGAGAATGTGGGCGGCAACCGGCGGGCCGGGTCCGCAGGAAAAGACCGTCGACGGCCTACGGGGATAAACAACGCGCTTGACTCCCTTGGAGACGACGGCGAGATTGAGCTTGATTTTGGCGGATTCGGGGCTGATGCGTCGGAAGCGACGAGATCGGCTGCCGCCTGGGGAACTCATGTTCTTCCTGATGGGGAGGGTGTGGCGCAAAACCTAGCTGCGGACCATGATGGAACCGTTGATGCGACTGGGCAGGGTGTCCCTCATACCGGTGGACCACGCTCGAAGGATGCCGGGACTACTTGTAAAGAGCGATTCAACTATGCGTCGTTCGACTGTGCAGCAACGGTTCTCAAGACCAATCCTCAAGCAAAAGGGTCATCATCCGTATTGATCGAGAATAAGGACAGTTACATGCTGAACGAGTGCCGTGCAGAGAACAAGTTTCTGATTCTCGAGTTATGTGACGACATTCTGGTCGACACGGTTGTTCTCGCCAACTATGAGTTTTTCAGCTCGATATTTCACACATTCCGGGTCAGTGTTGCGGATCGTTATCCCGCAAAGCCTGATCAGTGGAAGGAACTGGGCGTTTACGAGGCACGAAACACTCGCGAAGTACAAGCGTTTGCGGTCGCGAATCCGCTCATTTGGGCTAGATACCTACGGATCGAGTTTCTGACGCACTACGGACACGAATATTTCTGCCCTCTCAGTCTGATACGAGTTCACGGAACAACAATGCTGGAAGAATATAAACATGACGGGGAGGTGAACCGGGCTGATGAAGAACCGCCTGGAGAAGTCCTGGAGCCAACTCCGTGGGTGGATACGGCGCCGGAGCTCGGCGATCTAGCACCATCAGCGCCGCCCGCTCTCTACAACGGGGATGTTAAAATAGCCTCCTTTGTTTCGAAGGCCTGCCCCAATCCTGAAGCTGCGGTTCAATTGGTACTCTTGGGTCTGTGGGATCATCATACCTGTAGTATCGAGGAAGTCCCTCCAGAACCCTTCGCGCCGGGTGGGCCAATTCCTGCGGGACCCGGCCAGGCATCACCGAGCACGGTAGGACCTTGGGCCGGTGATACTGCGGCAACCGAAGGAGGACGAGGAGGAGGACATGCCCCCTCTCCTGAGGTTGGAAATTCGAAGGCTCCAAGCATCGCAGGGGTAAATACCCATTCTTCTCCAGATGTCGCCTCCACCGCGGCTGCATCTGATGTTACTTCTCACAATGCCACAAGTGAGACAGATACCCGCCCTTCGGGCGTCTCGAAAGATGACCAAGGCGCCAATTCCACCCGAGCGACAACCACACAGCCACCCGCCGCGAACCCGACAACACAAGAGTCGTTTTTCAAATCGGTAAACAAACGCTTGCAAATGTTAGAGACAAACTCAAGTTTGTCCCTGCAGTACATTGAAGAGCAATCCCGGATTTTACGGGACGCGTTCAACAAGGTCGAAAAACGGCAGTTGGCAAAGACATCTACGTTCCTAGAGAACTTGAATGTCACGGTGGTCAATGAGTTGAAGCAGTTTCGTGATCAATACGATCAGGCGTGGAGGAGTGTAGCGCTGGAGTTCGAGCATCAGCGGATACAGTACCACCAGGAGATCCAGTCGATAAACACTCAACTGGGGGTTCTCGCGGATGAGCTAGTGTTCCAGAAGCGGGTGGCGGTGGTTCAGAGCATCATGGTGCTCATCTGCTTTGCCCTTGTGCTCTTCACTCGTGGTACTGCAGGTGGCTATATCGATTTCCCAAGCGTGCAGAACATGGTCTCCCGGTCGTACAGCTTCCGGTCGTCATCTCCAACGGTCGAGTCTCTATCTGGAAGTCCGGGATCGGCACGGGCTGTTTCGTCTTACCGTCGAGTCGCTCGCCACCGACGACAGAGATCGAATGATTCACAGGGTGGATCACTTAGCCCGGCTGTTGTGTATGCGCCGTTGACTCCAACATCGGATGACTCTGGCATACGACGGGACGTACGGGCCCTTACGCCGTCGGCGCCAGAAGAGTCTCTGTCCGTGTCGAATTCTGTTCCGCTGCTACACAGATCGAACAGTAGTCCAGCGGACCTGCGGGGAGAGAACGGGGCTGATGGACTGGAATCTGAATCTGAATGTTCGGAGGTGGAGGGGCGATGACGGGCGGGACTGTTTGAGCAGAGCTCATCCACAACCCTTGTAATAATTACGGTAACTAGCATTATGAGACTACGACTCATGATTAATGAACCCTCCTCTGGAGGATGAAGATCAGCAAGACATGTCATAATGAAACAATGAACAAGATTCATTGAAACCGCTAGGTATGGAGGATAAGCCGTTGCCATGACAACAATCAACGGGCAGTTTTTCTTCTTTTCTTGACACTTGATTCCACTCCACCACGTCACCTCCTTCGTCTTCCTCAAGCTTCAAGCCTCTACTTCATCTTCATTGAAGACTTATCATAGATTCATAGCAATGGACTCGGCCCCGCTGGCTGCCCGCTCACCAAACACCCATCTTGCCGTCTCCCACGAGCAGGAGAAGAACGCAGCAACCAAGATGAACTCTATGGATTACCATCGTCAGATTCTCCAGGGAAAGCTGAATAATAAAGATAAGTAAGTTCTCTAGTCGCAAACACTGCGTGAAACGATTTCGGGTGCTCATGCAGTCCAGACAACAAGCGAGCTACGTCTCCCCGTCAGACGACATCATGAGTCCCTGCTCGAAGAAACTGAGCGATCTGAAGGGAAGGCGTTTTAAGAAGTACGCCTCTCACTCATCTCTTCCCTGGACTGAACTGTTTTGAATGGAATTCTAATCCTTGTGGTGTGTATAGCGCTGGAAAGCCCCAGACGCTTTTCACCAAGCTGGGCAAGAAGAACTTCGAGCAATCGTCCGAGAAAGCCCGCAGCGATACGGAAAACATTGAGAACACTGCCTAATTAATTGTGAGACGAAAAAAAAAAAAGTTGCTTCTTTGTTTGTCCGGTTGGCGCAGGTCGCAGGAGTTGGCTTCAGTGCTCTGGGATGGATCAGACGGATTGGGATTGGACTGTCTGCGTTTGTTTTTTTCACTCTCTTCTTTCTTATGTTTTATTCTAGATTGGACTAGATTGGATGGAACTATTATGGCTCTGTGCTGTGTTTTGTAGTTGGATCTCCATTTCGGCAATTGGTCGAGATGAACTGTCACTGAGAGCAATCTGGGGAGAGCCTAAATGATTGGCCAGCATTCCTTCTCGTCTGGCATGATCGATCGGAAGTGAGAAATTAACTTCCACCGGAGGGCTGCATAGCTGGCCAGCTCCATCGAAGGCTTCGCAGCCGAACTGGACCTCGGCTTCTCCGCAACTTTGCCGTCTGGAGTTCGGCCCTGCAACGATCGAGGCTCATCCTTCGCGGCTTTTTATTCTCTCTATCGCCCTCTTCTTTTCGCATCTTCCCGTCCACTCTTCGTTTATCCCATACCCACAATTCTGTTTCTCTTGACATCATGCCTGCCTCCGCCAGAATCCCCCCAATTGCCCTGCCCTTCGTCAGCGAGAGGGCCAAGAAGACTCTCGACCTGGTACTCCCCCTTCCACTCAAAGTTTTTACAAGTCTAACTGATAGCTTCTTAGGTCGAGGAATTCGTTGAGAAAGAATGTATCCCCGCTGAAGCCCTCTTCTCTGCCCAGCTCGGCGAGGGCGCCCAACGATGGACGACAACCCCCGCCATCATGGAAGAGCTAAAGGCCAAGGCACGCAAGCTCGGCCTGTGGAACATGTTCCTACCCAAGAACCACTTCTCGCAGGGCGCCGGGTTCAGCAATCTCGAGTACGGCTTGATGGCGGAGTATCTGGGAAAGAGTAAACTGGCTTCGGAGGTGAGTGCTTTCCCCGCATTTCCCGTCTTCAAGGGGTAAGGAGCTTGAAGGAGCCTGTGCTGATGTATGTTCGACGTGGGATAGGCTACAAACAATGCTGCTCCCGACACCGGAAACATGGAGGTCTTCGCCAAATATGGCAACGACGCGCAGAAGGCGCAGTGGTTGACACCGCTGCTGGAGGGGAAGATCCGGTCTGCGTTCCTCATGACGGAGCCCGACATTGCTTCTTCCGATGCAACCAACATCCAGCTTGAGATCCGTCGTGAGGGGAACGAGTATGTTCTCAATGGTTCGGTATGCTTACGCGACAACTCCTTCACTACCAGTACCCCGAGGCTAAGAAGTATAGAAATGGTGGTCCTCTGGCGCCGGCGACCCCCGCTGCCAAATCTACCTCGTCATGGGCAAGACGGACGCGCGAAACCCCGACCCCTACAAGCAACAGTCCGTTGTGCTCGTCCCCGCAAACACCCCCGGCGTCACCATCCACCGCATGCTTAGCGTCTACGGGTACGACGATGCTCCACACGGCCACGGCCACATCTCCTTTAACAACGTTCGCGTCCCACTATCTGCCATGGTCCTCGGCGAAGGCCGCGGCTTCGAAATCATCCAGGGCCGTCTCGGACCTGGACGCATCCACCACGCCATGCGCACCATCGGCGCCGCCGAGCGCGCTGTCGACTGGCTGATTGCCCGCATCAACGACGACCGCAAGAAGCCCTTCGGCCAACCCCTCTCCTCGCACGGCGTGATCCTCGAATGGCTCGCCAAATCCCGCATCGAGATCGATGCCGCCCGCCTCATCGTCCTCAACGCCGCGATCAAGATCGACCAGGGCGATGCCAAGTTCGCCCTTAAGGAGATCGCACAAGCGAAGGTCCTTGTGCCGCAGACCGCGCTGACGGTTATCGATCGCGCTGTGCAAGCCTACGGTGCTGCTGGTGTGTGTCAGGATACGCCGCTGGCGAACCTGTGGGCGTTGATTCGGACGTTGCGGATTGCCGATGGACCCGACGAGGTGCACTTGCAGCAACTCGGGAAGAGGGAGAATAAGTCGCGGAGGGAGGAGGTTACGAAGAGGCTGGCGTGGCAGAGGGAGACCAGTCAGAGGATTCTGGTCGCTAGCGGCTTCCCCAAGACCAAGAGCCATCTCTGAGTTACGCCGCTTGTTTTCCTTTAACCTCTCCCCCCATGTGATGTTTCTTTTGTTTATGAATATATAGGCTCAAAAGGAAACCTGACCGGATCGGATCGCGCTTGATCGATGTTGCATATATACCAATCATTACTATTGAATAACATTGACCTGAATAGCCAACTTCAAGTAACCGTAAAGGCAATTCCCCGATATATTATAGACACCCAACGCCCTCTAAGCCCGTCGTCATCATCGTCGACATACAAGACAGAAGAAACGGTCAACAAACGTCCAGCTAGTGGAATGCTTTTTATATCACTCGCCAGCGAGCCCATGTCCGTGATGCCTCAAGGCGGCGCAAACCGCAACCCCCAATTCAATAATCATCGTCTGCAGCGCCCTTCCTCGCCTTCTTCTGGTTCTTATGCTTCACCTTGAAATGTTTCTTCGAGTTGCCTCGTACCTCGGATACATCGACCCCGCGTTCCAGCGCCACCATCATCCGCTCCTTACGTCCCGTGAGCGGTTTCCGAATTTCCTGGCCCTGTTCGGTGTATTTGGCGTTGAAGGGTAAGTTCAGTCTCCCGCCCGTAGACTGCGAGCCGGACCCGAAGAAGCCCTTGTCGACTGTTTGGGATTTGAAGCCTTCGATTGGTGCTTTGGATGTAGACGAGGAGGAGGATTGTTGTTGTGCTAGGAGCATTGCTTGTCGGCGCGGTGGGAGGTGGGCCCAGTCGTAGAGGTCTTTGTTGAACTCGGCTCCGTCGATGGGGTCCGCGTCTGATCCTTCGAGTGGGGGAGGCGGGTGACAGAAGAGGAGCTTGCCATTTACGTAGTCCTTGAGCACATAGCGGGCGGCGCGCGATTCATCGGGTTGGCCTTGTCCAGTTGTTGCGAAACCGCGGGCGCGCGCATAGGCGCGGAGGATGTCGTGCGCTGTTGGGATTCCTGTGCCGCCTTCTTCGACCGGGCGGGTGTGGATTGTTACTCCATAGACGTTTTCGAGGAAGTGTTTGGGAATGCGTTGGGCGACGAGGCCGGCCGGGCCGGTGAATTCGCGTTGTTGGTCAATGGGAAGAACGCCGTTGACGACGAGCTCAGCCTTAGTCGTGGCGAAGTTGGGGAAAACAAGCCCGGGGCAGTCGCAGAGCATAATCTCGGGCGAAAGGTAGAGGGTCTGAAAGTGCTTGGTTTTACCGGGAGTCGCGGAAACAGATACCTTCTTGGCTCCGAGGAGCGCGTTGATTGTGCTAGATTTTCCGACGTTAGGGTAACCGACGAGACCGATGGTTGTCCTTTTGGGTCTGGAGGCGTCTTCTTCCGTGCTACCTTCGTCTTCTAGCTCTCCCGGTGAGTTGGAAAGAAAGAGCTGTTCCAGCTCATCAACGTCAAGGATGTCGGTTCGCTTGGAGTTTGCTCGTCCACCGGAAAGTTCCACACCACCATCGGCTTCCTTCTCGCTAGTTTCCTCAAGATCCAGTGCTTTCGTATCTTCTGCCAGCGTCTCAGTGTCTTCGTCCTCGTCCTCACTCTCACCATCGTCCAGCCGGGCCTCGTTGCGTTCCTTGGCTAGGTGTGCGGAGAAGAATCGGAAGCTGATGTCATTCTGCTCAAAGTAGTCCGCCCACGCCTCTCGTTGTTTATCCGTCAGCATATCAGCCTTGTTCACTAGGAGCAGGTTTTGCTTCTTCGGGTCAATTTCCTTGACGTAATGTTCGAGATCTTCACTGCGGAAGAGGAGTGGATTTCGCGCATCGACGATCTGCACAACTATATCGGACCGTTCAATAACCCGCCACAGTTGACGCCAGACTTCAAGGTTCCTCTCGAAAGGAGTCATTAACAGGTCGTTGCTCTCCTGCAGTTCTGCCAGTCCCCGACGCCAATCCATGAAACTCTCACGCTCCATAGCATCCAGCTCGTTCCGGGTAGTGGTCTGGTCCCATTGTGGACGACGTGGTACCGTCAGCCTGGCCTTATTCTTCTTGTGTTTTCGAACAGCGGATCTCTCCTCTGCGGCAGAAAGTAGGTAGGGATTCTTTTGGTCGGTATGGATGATCTGCACATTATTCATTTTCTCAGCCGTGAAATCGGTACCGGCCAGTTCGGCGGTCGTCAAGAACTCGTCCAAAGCAGCCTGTTCCGTAATACTGCGCATTTTGACCCATGAGGCCTCTTTGGCATTGGGGGTGAGGTAGGTATCGCCGTTCATATCCTTGCGTGCGACAGCGGCATTATGCGAGGCCTTCTTCATGTTCGAGGCTTTACCTTTGCCAAAGCGATCGTTCATGAGGCTCTGGCCGAGCCCCACGGAGTTTTTGGATTTTGCCAGCACCATCTTGGACAGATAAGGGCGATGGATGTGGGAAGAGACGCTGTGGAAGAATGTTGGATTTCTAATGGATTTTTGGACCGAGAGAGGAACATCCCGCGGACGCTGACTCAGCATAGATTGTCCCCTCGCCTTCCCAACGTCCTGGGAATCCGAAGAGAAGGGATTAGAGAATGGAATATCCTGTCGTTACTATGTTCAGAGTATTCGTAATTGAAACAGTCTCTCCTAGGGCCTCGTGGTCGGGTTTCGATGACAACCATTATGAGGAGGGGTTGATCACGTGACCCAACAATTTTTTTTTTTTGGATAGCTTCACTTTGGATCTCGGAGTTTGATTCTTATGTTCCGAACGTCCCTCATTACCGAAAGCTCGTCTTCAAGATGCCTCCTCGAAAGCAGTGGATGTATGTTTTGTCTCTGACAGGATTTCCCGGCTGTCGCGGTCACTAACAAATTCGTAGCGATAAAAAGAACGCTACCACTTATCAGCTCTTCCATCGATCGCAAAATGATCCCCTCATCCACGACCCTGAAGCTGATGACCGTGTCCTCCACCCGGTATCTGGACCTCCTTCTAATGACCCAAGCACATCAGCGAAGCGATCCAAGAACCTGAACGACCTCTCAAGCGAATTCGGATCTGCCGCCATTCGAAAGAACGAGGGTGAAGCAGCTAACTATGGCATTTTCTACGACGACTCCAAGTATGATTACATGCAACATCTGCGTGAGCTAGGTACCGGGGGCGGTGACTCGCACTTCATCGAGGCAGCCAACAAGGACAAGGGGAAGAGCAAATCTATGAGACTTGAGGATGCACTCGCCCAAACCTCATTGGACGACGGAGACATAGGGAGCAACTGGGATGGTCGCAGCACAAGGAGCTCCGCATACGGAGCGTACTCAACTGCTTCGACGTATTCGCGGAAACCGACGTACCAGGACCAGCAGAATGTTCCGGATGCCATTGCAGGGTTCCAACCAGACATGGACCCTCGACTCCGAGAGGTTCTCGAGGCCCTTGATGACGAAGAATACGTGGACGAAAAGGAAGATGACGATTTCTTTGGCCAATTGACCTCCCAAGCGGAGGAGATGGACCCGGGCGACTGGGAGGATACATTGTTCGATGAGGACGAGGAAGACGACGGATGGGAATCCGATGCTACGGAGAAAGCCCCTGTCCAGCCAAGTACCACCATATCCACCACACAAGAATCAAAACCAAATATCGAATCCATTGCTCCGGGCAAACTCCCTGCCCACGACGCCCCCGCTCCAGATATGCACCCGGACGACCAAGACTGGATGCGCGAATTCGCGAAGTTCAAGAAATCCGGAAAGACACAAGCTGCTCCCGCAACCCCCGCCAGTGTCGTCCCCTCCGAACAGCGCAGCGCGCTCGCCTCCACGGTCTTCACGGCTGGAGGGACCCCGATCCGCCGCAAGAAACGTAAGGGTGCCCTCACCAACCCCTCAGCCTACTCCATGACTTCGTCCTCGCTCGCGCGTACGGAGGGTCACCGCCTCCTAGACGACCGTTTCGACCGGCTCGAAGCCCTCTACAATCTAGACGAGGAAGAAGAATACGACGACTCCATGTCCATGGCCAGCGGTATGACAGGGATGACCGACCTCTCGACCACCTCCTCACAAGCTCCAAGCCTAATCGACGCGAACGGCAATGCAGTTGCCCCACGACATGACTTCAACAATATTATGGATGACTTCCTGGCCGGGTGGGACGGTAACACTAGCGCACAAGCGAAGAGGAAGGGCGCGAAGGCTAAGCGCGGCAAGAACGGCAACGAGGCGATCGGTATTCGGATGCTGGATGAAGTGCGTCAGGGTTTGGGTCCTGCGAGGATTCCAGGGAAGGCGCCGGGGAGGGTTTCGGGGAGGGCTTGATTCTCTCGGTTTTCAGAAAAGTTTTGTTAACGACTGCAATGATATCCCCCGCTGTTTATGTCATGAGATCAATGTCGGTTAGATTTTGGGTTATGGAGTCTAAGTTGTGGTGATATCTAAATAGACCGGACTGAGTTGCATTTTAAAAGTAACTGACCACTATCCATTCGCGAATAACGCTTGGAGAACGGACTGAAGGGTTTCTATAATCATGAATAACTTACGTTCTATTTGACATTTATATCCGGTGTGTGGCCTTCGAAAGACCATGTATTCCGGTATATCCCAACTCTTGAGCTGTGTCGTATAAGTACAAGTCCATATATACAGATCTCGACGGACATATCCACGCCACCGGCGGAATCATAAAGCTCCCCCAACCTTCTCAACAATCCACATAGCAAGCCTAACATTCCACCCAACCCGGCGCTCCGTCCTTCTCAGATCTTCTCGCGAGATCGGACTTGCATGCGTCTGTAACCATTCCGTTTCAGCCCCCAACCGCTCCTTCAGCTTCCCATCCTTCGTAACAACTATCGCTCCAACTTCGAGGTCTAGCCCGTAGCTCCGCTTCGTGTAATTACTGCTCCCGACGAACGTTAGGCTCGGGTGTTCGTCGTTGGGAAGCGTTATCCAGAGTCCCTTGGCGTGGTATGTCCATCCATCCGGTTCACCTACTGTACCGCGGCGCCATTCCATGAGCTGGACGGAGTTTGTGCGTTGGGCAAGTGCAACGCGGTCAAGGAAGCGGGCCGAGAGGTGCGTGTATGCCGCTGGCAGCATGCCCGAGACGCCAGGAGAACCGTAGAAGCCGTTGGCCCACGGGGAGGCGGTTAGGACGGTGCCTCGCGTTGCTGAGGATGTTTGGGATGTGGAGGTGCTTGCGATAAGAAGAGAGGATAGAACAGGGTGGATGTTGAAATATCCGGCTGTGAAGAGCCAGCGCGCCCCGGAGAAGGCCGGTGACTTGGATAGGAGTTGGAGGATGGTCGTGACAGCGGGAAATTCAGTTGAGGTGTCGGGGTTTAGGAGGGGGTTGAACTGGGCGACGGGGTATACACAAGTTCGACTGGTAGATTTGTGTCCGAGCGCGGCTTTGCTGGCTGTTGGTTGGATGAGGGGTGTAAGCACTGCCGAGGAGTATGCGATAAAGTCTTCTGGGTCATCGAGAGGAGAGGGAGCGCCATTGGTGCTGGGCCAGTCGAGGAGGTAACCGGCCGCATTGTGAGGATCGGGAAGAACTTTGAAACTGAGTCCGCAAATTGCGCTGTGGATGCGCGCATAGTAGTCAGTCAACTCTTTCGAGTCGAAAACATGATATCGATCTAGGCGGTTCGTGAAGTAGTCCTGGGAAAGATTTGCCCTGCGCAAGTCAGACACTTCTGAGCTTCGCCCATGAAGTCGGTGCGTACCCTGAGAGTATTATTTCATCATCGATCCCATAAAGTTTCATATGCTGAAGGCCCCAGCCTTCGTTGATCCGTCTTGGGATCCATTTCTTCCGCATTCCAGTCAGATTTGGCGTATGAAACATCCGAATATCTACCCTCTCCGGTCCATGCTCGGCAACTAAGGACGCCAAAAGTGAGGCGCAAGACGGATTCGGCGTCTCTCGAGTCCCGCGCAATGCATCGGTTAGAATAGAGACATGTAGTTCGGGATTTTTGCGGAGAGCTTGGTTGATTATTTCAATCAATTCGTATTCCGTCTTGCCAATATATAAGGTAGAGAGGTAGATGCGGTTTCGAGCTGATCTTATTTTCTCCTATCACCGTAGAGTATCTCGAATTAGCCCTGCGTCTGCTCCCGCCTAGAAGGGTTCACACCTTGAGTGTACTGTAGAAGCTCGCTGGGGAGTCCAAGATTGATATCCGAGACGCTGGCACGTCAAAGCACGGCGCTATCCGATCCAACTCGGTCATGATACTCCCTAACGGCGATACGCTCGACGGAACAGCTGTGCTTGGAGCATGGGGAGTGTGCGTTGAGAAGCTGCGCTCCCAGAATTTTCGGCGTATGACAGGGCTGCGCGCAGCACAGCGAATGGTATGGCCACCGACACGTCCAAACATTGTACGCGTGATTACGGTAAGCCACTCCCTCCGCAGACTGGCAAGAAATAGAAGCTCAGCAGCTATTGCAATTGGGCACTTTGGAGATTGGGACTTTCTGCGTCCTCCGCGGCGAAACATAGAGACTGCAAACTATGCAAACATGTGGTGAGGCTAGACCGCATTGGGGCGCAACAACCTCCGAGCGGAAAGACCGACGACACAGAAGCACGACCACGTTCATTCCTTTGCATTGGCCACACAAAGCCTCCAGGCGGCAGTTTGTCCAAGATGTCGACTATTCTCCGTACATTACGGAATTTGAGACGGATTGGTCTCAAGGTGGGCTTCCCGATTCCCGAGAAAACCGTCCACTCCTCTTTGGAGGATCGCTAACCTCAACCCTTTTGTCTCTTAGGAATATGGCCATCAAATGCAGGTATGCGCGCACCGTCTAAGTGGAATGGATGAGCATTAGGGATAGTCTGGGTTTAGAAACTAATGTCGGGCGTCGGAATATTTAGTATATAGGTACGATATCCACCACCCACCCTACCCCTCTCCACCCACAGGAGGGTACATCGAGCGCCATTGACTAACATACGCGCACTTGCAGGCGATACCAAAGCCGGTACCCTAATTGGCGTTGACCGCTTCGGCAACAAGTTCTACGAGAACATGGAAGAGGAGCTTCCCCGTGAGTCTCGGCCGAGCCGAGAGTCGAGCTTGAGTGTCACTGACTGGGATGCAAGTTCGAACCCGCTGGGTTGATTACAAGGAGAAGGAATACGACCCGTCACAGATCGAGCCTGGCTGGTGAGGATCAAATTCCCCTCATGACTACCCTGGGAGTTCGTGCTAAGTTCTCGCAGGCACGCCTGGATCTCCTACATGGTCGATACTCCTCCCACCGGTGACAAGATTATGCAGACTGGTCTGCGTTCCTGGGAACTGCGTGAGCACAGGCCTACTTTGACTCTGAGCCGTGCTGCGTACAAGACTTATTCGACGTGAGTGAACTACTACCACAAGGTTTACAGGGTTTACGAGATCTGTATGGAACTGACGGTATTGGTCTTACCTAGTGTCAAGCCCAAGTACTCTGCTTGGACTCCGGTTGCTGCTCCCCGGTAATCCGGTCGATGCCACCCTTCTTCCAGCTAGACCACTGGTTATCGGTGTATTTGTGACCAATATGTAAATAATCGTGTTCCTCTTCCATTTCCAATTGATAACTGCATATTTACAAAACTCCGCGCTCGCGCTTTGTACAGAGCTTCTTAGTCTTCTATATTTTGATAACAGGATACAATAAAGGTATCATATTGACACAACGTCAAATGGCAGAAGATGTAACATTTTGGGAATAACTGAGACCCAAAGCCATCACGAAAGAAATTTCGTGGACGACCAAGCAAAGGCAAGGCAAAGGACTTGCCGAATTATAGAACATACACACCAGAGCCGAGATTAGACCAGTGACGGATCGGTCGCCGATCTTCGAGCTCAATGCACCACCACAAGACTTCTTTTAGTTTCTGCGTTTGACCAACGGCCTCGTATGCTCGGGAAAGGGCGAACCAGGCTTCGGAATTGTCCCACGAAGTTCCACGCTTCGTCAAGGCTGACAGCAAGAAGTAAGCTCTTTCTCGGGCTGCGATACGATTGATCAGCTTGGGTTCTTCATCCTCGGTGGTAGGAGCTGGGTTCTGCGTCTTTGGCTTGTCCGAATCGGGGATTCCGGCCCTACTTAAGCGCTTGCTCCCGTTTGATTTTGATGCCGTAGCTTCTTTGCTTGGTGGCGGGGTCATTGTCGCCAGGGGCATTTCTACTCCCGCTTCTGGTGGCTGGAGAGGAAGTTTCTGATCCCAGATGTCGAGCAGCAAATCCGCCAATGTGATGGTCGCCTTCGGATGATCAGGGTTGTACATCAATGCCTCTTCGAAATGCTCCATTGCTTCATGTGGGCGCGACTGGACCTTCAATAAAAGGCCACGCTCTGCGTAGATATCAGCCCAGAGTTCGTCAGAGCTCTTTGGCGTTGCCCATCCGCGTTCCCGGAACGACCGGGCGGATGCGTCCTGCGCGGCCGTGAGGATCTCTATCCGCTTCACATGTTTCGAGGCTTCCTCGCATGCCTCTGTGGCATCATCAAAGGATGAGGCTCGCCGGTAGAGTCCAGCGATGAGTAGCCAGATTTTGGCTAGGATACACAAAGCATGCTTCTGGGCTTGAGCATGTGGAAACTTGGTCAACGCTCCTGTCGGAGACTCGAACGCGTAAGACAATGGTAACCGAATATCTTGCTCGCGAGGCTGCTTGTCATGACCAGCAGGGGATTCTAGGCGCGTATGTTTGATATTGTGGGCGATGGACCCTAATGTATTTTTTGCGCTCTGTGGCCGGCTTGGGGCTTGCGATGCCGCATTCCGGACCTTTTCTGAGCTAGGTGCTTCTTCGCGGGGGTACTGTCCGCTCGGCTCGCCATCTTCGGAGCCATGGTGATTTGCAGTATCACCATTTACATGACTTACATTCTGGTCTTGCCCAGCGTCCGAATTTTTGACAGAACTGCCACGCTTCCGCAGTTTTCGTGAGTCGGGATCCCCTAACGAAGCGTTCACATCGCCGGTAACTAGACCATTCTCGTCAATAACCCGCATAGCAGGCGCTCCATCAACATTAGAAGGGCTGTTCTGAAGTGCTGAGTGGCTTGGAGAGTCTGCCTTGTGCTCGCCGCTAGGGGTAACCTTCTGGTCGGGAGTGCGAGAGGCTGCTTTGTGCCGCCCGAATATGCTGCCGCGGAAGCTCTTGATGGTCGCAGAAGAGCTTTTAGGGCGGAGGGGTTGATCCGTGCCGGTTTTAGTCTGTCCTTCAGGTCCCAGGTCTAGGATTTGGAACAGGATGGCAAAGAGACTGAGAAGTTGGTCACTATGGTTAAGTGCAGCCTCCGGGCCTTCCAAAACCTCCACGAATGCGAGCTGAGTCATACGAGTTTCGATAATGCGTTCCTTTTCTCGATTCCGTAGTCGATCGAGGAGCGCACGTTTTAGGTTTGTCTGTTCCCGAACCTTCTGCTGATGTTTTGATGGCCTTCTGTCACTGTGGGCGAGGGAAGTAGAAGCAGCGGGAAATTGTTCAAAAGCAGCCTCACATGAGCGCTCGGCAATATCGAATTCCTGCTTCGCACTCAAGAGAAGTGCTAGGAGATGCCACAAGGGTATCAAGTCTCGCTCACGGCTAAAACCGGCAGAGGTGCCTTCGGGATCCTTGTTTGATGCCAATGCCGACTTGACATAGTCGATTGCAGCATCAAGATCGCGGTTTTCCGCCAGAAGCAGAGCTAGTGTGTAGATCGATGAATAGTTGTGCTCGTCTCCGAGTTCGGGAGCGATGCTTCGTTCAAGGCACTCGATAGCCTCGGTTCGTATATCGTCGCGCTCCTCATTCACTGGGGTCCAGCTCGCCCAGTTTGCGAGGCCGATCCCGATTGCACGGTAGGTCGCACTAACGTCGGCCAGTGAAATGGCTCGGGAATCGATAATCATTCTCCTCTCCTCTCCTTGCTGGTGGTCTTTGACGTGACTGCTGATGAACTTCCTCAGGGTCCCGATTAGTTCCTTCGCTTTCTCTGCCTCCTTGCCTGAGCCAAAACAACATAAAAGAGTGACGCCCTCGGAAATAGTGCGCATGAAAACACCCTCATCTTCTAGCTCTTCGTTGGGGACCGACTTCTCGGCCCGCTCTTTGGCGCCGCTGACGATTTCTATGTACGAGTCAAGCGCTTTGAAGGCAAGATCGAAATCCGCGAGGGCCGAATGGACGTGGAAAAGACGCCTTAGAATGAGGAAAGAGTGGTACGTCCGGCTCGCAGCACGGTATAGAATCTAGGTAGGCGATTAGCGTTTCTATAGTTCCGGCCTATCACGGAGCACTCACATCGAGAACATTCCTTCCTACGGCAATCTGGCCGCCTTCACCCAGTTCCTCGTCGTGCCACTTGGGCCCGCAGAGTTCCTTCCAGTTCGAGATTACCTGCTCTACCCAAGACTCGATACTCTTATTGCCGGAATCGGCTGAGGGAAACTTCACCTCGCGGAGGAGGTTGGCTTCGCAGATAGCCTCCACGCGTCGTATTTCATCAGCGAGTTGCGGGCGTTCAGGGCCGCCCGCTGGTGCAGCATACGGCAAGTAATGCTGGAGGACGGCAGAGAGAAGGTCGTAATATGATTTCCAGATGGACGATTTCGAGACTGGCTCTTTTGAACCTTCGGTGTGTGGGCCGTGAGGTGTCCCGGGTTTTACAGCGGGATGGGACGACCAAGCCCGGAAAAGTCTAAGAGCAGCGCTCACAAGTCCCCCGTGCGCACCTGCAATATCTTTGCGGACTTCGTCGCCTGCAAGGAGTGCACCGTCCGCAAGCACTTTCTCAGACCAGTATAGAAACTGGTTTGATGACGACGCATAGTTCTGATTACCCAGCCAGGCACTTAATGAGTTGAACGTCTGTAGCGCATCGCGGGGGCCAGAAACAGCATGCTGTGCGGCGCCTTTTATATAGCAGCCCTTGACAAGACAGACCTTAGTCCACGGCGAAATCTCATCCCCCGCAGCGACTAGAGCGTTCAACTCATCTTCAAAATCCTTCGGAAGGCGGGCCGCGGCCAGTCCCGGTTCATTGAGTGTGTAGTGTACCCATCCCAGACAGACCTGGGCCTGGAATACTTCTTGTCTCGATCCGTCTGCTTTATCGACTGTGGAAAGAAGGGAGGGAATTAATTCGGGTAAACCAGCGGAGGATGAGGACGTAGGGCGGCCGGTTGGCGAGCTTGAGCTTCTGTGCAAATGTGTAATTATCTGGTACTCCGCGCTAGCGACGTCTAAGTAACCTGTCTCCAGTTGCGTTAGGCTGTGCTTCGCATTCCGACCGGGGGACGATGAGCACTTACACGTCTTGTGAGAAGCATGTTTGGTGACCTTTCGGATCAGCTCAGGAACCTCATCCCATTTGTTTAGAGACCGAGCATTATCCAGGGCAACGATATAGCGATGTCCCTTCTCGGACTCTCGCGCCTGAGGCATGTGTTAACAGGGATGTCAGAGTCGAGCCGGGGGGCCGAAAGAAAGTGGACTGAGGTTGGGAGAGATCACTTACAGCCATGGTGAGGGATGGTGAGGATAGAAGGGGGACGCGGCAGCGACGAAATCTGGGGAAGGGCAATTCAGGAACCGTCCATCACAAGCGCCCACCCCGAGGCTCAAGATTGCGAGTGGGGAGGAGGGAGTTGGGGGAGGCTTCAGAGTCAGCACGGCCAGGACGACGACGACGGCGACGGCGACGACTTTCGCCAGGAATCAGCCAGTGGCGGTGCTTCATTCGCCGTTCATCATCCAAGTTGCTGCTGTCCTGTCCAGGGGAGAGTCGGGAGACCCACGCAGCGACGTATTGTATTGCGTACCGTATTATTGTGTTTTGTGACCCGTCCCGAGGCTTCATGTGGTGGTCCAAGCTCAATATATATTTTTTTTTTTTTTTTGGTTTGACATTTTGGAAATTTTCTCTCCAAGTATCCCGAGCTCCAAGACGACCATTCAACAGCAGCTCCTCGGTAGCAGGTTGCCAGCTCTCAGCGCCCAGCATGGCGTACATGCTGATGTCCTTACGCGCGGTGAACCATCGATTGACGAACCTTCCGGTCCGGGAGCTCCCTGCGATTGCTGCTTCGCTCGCGGCCTCCATCGCAGAATGCGGGGAGCTCCTCTCTGCGCCTCAGTCCCAGAAGGCCGGCAAGACGGACTCGGATCACGCTGTCCAGGTGCACAAGCTGGTGACTCGTATCTCGAGTCTCTTGCAGGATAGGACCTGTGAGGGTCGGTGGGCTGCGGTCGTTCTTGTTAAGGCCCTGGTGGAAGCTGGTCAATGGGAGATCCTCCGTGGTAGTGAGCCACTCGTTCGAGGTCTCATGGGTATCTTGAATGTAAGGCTATTAAAATGTGGAGTGCCGAATTGATTTAACGCCGATGCTGATGGATGACCCTTGACAGAAATCCGATCCAGCTTCTACGAAGATTATGTCCGTGATCACCCTGACTCGCATCTTCCATCTCACCTACCAATATCCGACCTTAGTCCGCGAAATCACGACACCATCGCTGCCCGGGTTTGTCACGTCTACTCTGAACCTAATCTCTGCTAAGCCGTCGTCAGAGCCTACACGGAGGCTCAAATCGAATACCCCGTATTTGGAGGTTGTTCTCCGCGCCTATTCCGAGCTAATTGCTAGACATCCCACCACCTTTCGGCCATTTTCGGCGCAGATGCACTCGATTTTGCAGGCCATTGTTGGGTCGACCCCGAGATCACATTCGCGCGCTGTGATCGATGTCTCTGAACAGCTGTTTATCGCTCTTCATCACTGTGCGCCGAAGAATACAGGCGGTGAAGAATGGAAGAATGCTTGCCGGATGACGATCGTCTCAATTCATGAGACTGCAAATCATGTTCTGAGGGCAGTAGTGGAACAGTGGGAATCTGTTGACCCGTCATTACGGCAGCAACTGGACCATTCTATTGACTATGCAAGTGAGGTTGGCAGTCATGGGACCAATGCCCTCGGATTAGCCCGCTGGCGGGGACTCGACTTGGGTGTTGATAGACTTCTTGTGCTGCTACGGATGCTCTCCACCTTCCTGAAATCTGCCACGTCTTCTACAGTTTCCATTCCCGTTGGTTCCATTCTCGATTTGACTGCACGTTTGATGTCTGTGACCGTTCCATCAGACGCAGGCGGCGTGCACCAGGCCAATCCCGAAATCAGTCGGACGGAGAGGGAGCATCTCTTCACGGAGTTACCTCGCATCCACGCAGCTTGCATGAAACTTCTTCATACACTTGTCAAAATGCTGGATACAGCTGCGCTTCCGGTGTCCCAGACCATCTTGGAGCAGATACTCTGGGTCTTCCGCGCGGAAAAGTTTAATAAGAAAGTTAGAACTGCAGTTTACGGGATCGTCCACGTCCTGGTCAAACTTATAGGTCCGTCGATGAACAAGAAGACCGTCTCGTCTTTGTCTGATGTCATTCGAATCTGCTGCTCCGACATTCTGCCCCAGGACGTCGAAAATAGCGCAAAAGAGCTACCAGACGCGAAGAGCAAATCCAAGACAAACTCGAATGCCGTGAACGCTGACTTCTTCCTCAACCCTAACCTCAAACAAGGCCGCCAAACAAGCGCATCTATCAAATTTCCCAAGCTCTCACGGGCCGCCTCTAGCCTCCTCCCAGTTATCCTCACTTATATCCCAACCGAGCACCTCGCACCGCCTATCCGCGCCGAAATCGACCGCACCATCATCATAACCTCCGACAAAGACGCAATGTACGCCAGTGTCCTCAACCCCTCTCCCGCCGTAAAGGGGCGCGGCGCGAACATAAGTATTCTTCCCTTCCTCGCTCGAAGCTACCCAACAGAAATGGATGTTGAAGCTCTCATCCGACCACGGATGCCCGTTTTGACGAATTCAACCGGTGTTGGCCACTACGTCGATGTAGAGGACGATGAATTGGAAGAGGTGGCTGTCGAAGCCACCCCTGCGTCTCCAGTGAGCACTGGATTCCTACGCCCATCCACCACGCCGAATCTCCAGGATTTGGTGGCTTCCGGGGGACCGAATAAGGCTACCATTACCACTACCTTGAATAAGCGCAACCACCTGGAAGAACCGGGTATTCAGAGTGCCCTTCCTTCAACGATAACCGAAGCTAGCGCTGGAGGGATCCAGATCAAGAAAGCTCGGTTTGAGAGTACGGTGTCCACGACGCCAGCCGGATCCTCTTACGTGAAACCCGAACCCGCTACTTCTACAACATCCATACAGACCAGTTCAGTCAAGGAGGACACTCCCATGCTGGACAATAATGTCTCTATCGTTATAGAGCAATCATCTTCGGCTTCCCATGCCGCGACTGCGAACCCCCCGCCAGAGGACGAAGACAGCGATGATGAGATGCCGACATTGAATATTGAACCGGACACTGACGAGGAAGATGAGGAGTGATGGAGTTGCCCGTACCTAGCACTTCAAGACCTTGTATAACGGCTATATACCTCGTAACTAATAGGACACTACCAATGTAGTAGTCGAGTCATAGGCATGGGGAAACGTTCTCAATGCCTCCCTTGAAGTTGGATATCGATTATCATATACGCTCAACGCTCCAGTAATCTAATCCGGTGTTGTACTGCCCCCCATCCACGCCAATAATCCAACCCTGGTGTAGGGTTTTCTCAGCAACAGCAACAGCAGCGGATCTGATGCGGAATCGATGCTGGACTATTCCAGCGCCTGCGTGCTAGCCCCGCAGCAGGGCTATCTTAGGGGAGAGAAGGTGGGAGGCATCAATATCCATAAACCAGGCTCACGCCTTCAAGGATCAGCTTGCGTCAACTGATGTGGGTTCATGGTTTACGAATATATAGAGTCGGGCAGGGGAGTCCAACTCATGGTTAACTGAATGCTTTCCTCGATTCGCTTCGCCTCTCGTCTCGACCCGACCTCGACCCTATTGCGACCACGTTACCGCGCTCCCATAGCATATCACCCATAGGCTTTGAGAAAGAACGAGAAGGGGTTGGTGTTGGCATTCCTGGAGGGCGCAGTGTATTCGACAACGCAGCAGAACGAAGTAGTCCGCCCGTGGGACATCAAATTGTGAGATGCTACTCTATATCTAGACAGATCTAAGGTATTCGAAACGCCCGTTTACCACACTCCAAAACTCCAGTATAGATGCCAAAGTATAGCCAAAAAGAAAATGGAGAAAAGTATCCAGACACAGTTATATAATACGAACTCCGCTGCCCCAATACGTCCCATCATCATAGTACTCTAACCAGGGCGTCCGCCAACAAAGCCAACCCCGACCCATAAGCCCACGGACTGGACTAATGGGCAACGGCTCTGTCAGCCACAGTCCGCCTTTAGCAAAATCATCGGCGATCCCGCTGCCTGTGAGCAGGAGCCATCCAAGTACAAACGCGGCGTTGCCAGTCCGGCGCAGCCAGCGCGGAGGAGAATGGCCGAGGGCTTTGAGTTGGTGAACCACGACGCGGCAGCATATTTCTTGGATAAAGATCCCGAGGGCCTGTAGGATGAAGAACAGGAACGGGCCTGACACGGGTCGTGTGTCACCTAGTTGAGTGTAGCTCCCCATCCCGTGCATCAGGCCACTGAGTCCGAAGGCGACGAAGACGGTGATGGCGCGTCGTGTACTGCGATGGGAGGAGATTGCTGTTGGCATGAACGACAGAACCCATTTTGCGGCAGATACGAACCCGAATCGGAATAATTGGTGCCACCATGTGCCCCAAGCACCCGCGAGACCCTTGTCAAGGACCGCAGTAATAGGGCCAAATTGATCGGCATACAGCCAGGGAGCATCAAGTGGTGTTGCGGTTAGTGCGCGAGACGCATTTGGAAATGTTAACGAGAGCCCGAGAAAAAAGACTGGATTCGCGGCCGTCACGAATTGGAGGGCGAAGTAGACACCCAAACCGGATGCGAGGGAGCGATAGAATCGCACCAGGCCTGGGAAAGTTGAAAGCCGATCAAATGGGGAAGGAGCTGGCGCAGAGAGTGTGCCGAAGAAATATGGATCCCATATTAAGATCAGCTTAAGTACGTCTATAGCTAGATAGGCAACCAACAAGCGTACAAAAGCAGCACGCAAACGTGCTTTCGCCCTCGGACAAGAATGTTTCTTAGTAGCATGCGTGTGACCCGGAATTAGCTGAGGAGGAAGCGGGTCCAAGGAGGAAATTCTGAAGCTGAAATCAGGCCCCCTCATGTTCAACACCAAAGCCAGCGTCCATCCGAGGCGATGTGAAAATGACTCAGGATATGGCTGCCACACTAGTTTGTCCGTATTGTTCGGCTTTGCGCTTCGCGGATACTCTCTGCAGTTCGCATGGCCGTCCTGTTGGCTTGTTGCACCTTTATTCCCCGCGGATCGCATTCTCTCAATTCGTCGAAAATCTCGTTCGATGTTGTTGAAAAAGAGGAGGGTAGAACTCCATATAAGCCACCAAACCGCAACCAATCCAACCAAGTATCCGTTTGCTCCCAGGAGTCCTCGCCGGTATTGGATAGTCTCGACACTTATGCTGAGGGTAATGGCGAAGATTATGGGTCTTATTAACCAGCAACTTCCGCGGCGGGGAATCAGTAGCGCGGAAATAGGCAGGATCATGGGAAGAAGAGCATGCCATAGCAGCCAAGGTTTCGCGTCTCCACGCTGCACGAGTGAGTGAAACCGGTTGTGGGTGTCGAGGACTATTCGTTCATAACGGATGAAGGCATGGTCCGCCATGGGTGATCAGGGCATGAAGAGTTGATAGCGAGGGAAAGTAGGCCTGGCGCCGACTGGAGGGAAGAGATGAGGGAAAGTGAGAGAACAATTCTCCAAACTGCGCATTCCAGCACCCGACGACCCCGGACGCGACCCTTGACTTTGAACACCTCAAACGAAGGTAAAAAAAAGAAAGGAGTGTCAGAGGTGGATGCAGGGGGCGACCTTTCGACAGAAGCAGGTCGCTCTCCCCTCCACCACGGGAAGACTTGTCCCCTTCTCCATTGCGGGCACAGCCAGAGTATGATTGATTCGACTTCCGAAAATATCAGCCTGGCCACCTTGTGGTCAGCTTCGATCGTCAGCTGGTGGAGAGGCCATCTTGCAGCTTGGAGGAGAATCGCCCACGCGGCGAAGTTCTCTCGCCGTCTCCACCTTGAAGTGGTCTGCCGTTTTAATGTTGAGTTTCTTTGGACCTCCAGCCAACTACTGGCAGAAAGTGAACTGATAAAGCAGTTGTTGGAGCATGGCCATAATTGAGAGTTTGAAGCAAGTTAAGAGTCACATTTGACTTGACGATGTCGGTCCATTTTGGTGGAACATGACAGATCAGAGAGGGAGGGAACTAAAAGTCAGACCGACTAGCACAGGGGGCCCAATTAGTTAAGCAGATTATTTCCTATAACGGACTAGTTAATCCAATTTATGCTCTAGAGATCTGAATTTTAGTCTTTCCGAAACGCGTGGTGACGCGCCTCCCACGAACACAGAGAGGAGGAAGTTACACTCACGACTGACCATCATCGAGTCACCCTTTAGCCAACCTTGGCACGCTTGCTCTACAATCATGGGCGTTCCAGCTGGAAAGAGGCCTCGTGAATATGTCGATCTCAGCCTTGATGAAGTACATGAGGCGGCCCCATCGGCGCCGCCAAAGTACCCACGTATCTCCGGCCAGCGCTTTGGTCAGGAAACAACCTTTGTCCCTCTCAGCCAGGCGTCTCAAGTCTCTCTATGTGATGATGAGGATGATTCTGAGGCTGCGGGCCTGATTCAGGGAAGCCAGGAAGGCGATGGTTCCTCCGATGCTATCCAGCTGCATTACGGGGATCTGAACACAAAGATCGTCGGCGTCCGCTATTATCGCGGACAGGCTACTATTGGGGAGCACGTCGTCTTGAAAAGAGAGCCGCAGAATCAATACGATCGTAATGCGATCCGTGTCGATAACGTTATGGGAGTCCAGGTGGGCCATATCCCTCGGAATATGGCTGCGAAGCTTGCGAATTACATGGTGAGTCCTTCTCTGGAAGGGACTCAATTGGCGTAGACGTGACGTTGACGGCTTTTTGTTCTGCTAGGATCATAGGTTGTTGGATGTGGAGGGTATCTTGACTGGGGTCATTGGCTACTATGACTGCCCGATTGTATTGAAGTTGTATGGCCCGAGTGACCTCACCAAAAGGGAAGCATTGAAGTATCAGATGGCACAGGATAAGCTTCCACTCAGTCATCTGAAGCAAGCAGAGCGTGAGGAGAAGAGGAAGGAAAAGGAGCGCGAGAAGGCTGAAAAGGAAGCTGCCAAAAGAGCTCGGACTGGGCAGCTCCTCTCTGCGAGCAAGCTGGGCTACTCTAACCTTTCTCAGCCTCTCGGGGATGAGGTTCTTGGAGAGGAAAGCCTAGAGGAGCTAATCAGTCAAAGCAGCACATTCAATCCCCGCGAGATCGGCCAGGTTGCTGAGAGTTTTGGATTGAAGGAATCCGATCTTGAAAACATGCCTTTGGCCGACAACCCTCCGTCGCTCTCTACGACACTTCTTCCTTATCAGCGCCAGGGCCTCGCATGGATGATCAGCAAGGAAAACCCTAAGCTTCCTGACACCGAGACAGACGACGTGGTACAACTCTGGAAGAGACAAGGCAACAGATTCACTAATATTGCTACAAACTTCTCGACTTCCACACTGCCGCCTCTTGCTAGCGGAGGCATCCTCGCCGATGACATGGGTTTGGGCAAAACAATTCAAATCATTTCTTTAATATTGGCGAACCCTCAGCCGAAGACGAACAATTCCTCTAAGACCACTTTGATTGTGTCCCCTGTTGGGGTGATGAGCAACTGGAGAAACCAAATCCAAGACCACACCCATCCAGAGCAAACTCCGCGGGTTCTCATCTACCATGGCACCGGAAAGAAGGAAGCTGCGAATCTCGGCCAGTATGATGTGGTAGTCACAAGCTACGGCGCTCTTGCGATAGAATACAAGCCAAACAGCAAAGCTATCCCGGCGAAGGGTCTATTTTCACTCCAGTGGCGCCGGGTCGTTCTCGACGAGGGCCATACAATCCGTAACCCGCGATCAAAAGGTGCTTTAGCAGCCTGTGCCCTGCGTGCCGACTCTCGTTGGACTTTGACCGGAACACCCATAATAAATTCCCTCAAGGATCTCTATTCTCAGATTCGCTTCTTAAAGCTCACTGGCGGTCTCGAAGATCTCGCTGTATTTAACAGCGTTCTCATTCGACCCCTTATGTCCGATGATCCAGAATCTCGTTTGCTACTCCAGGCCCTGATGAGCACTATCTGTCTACGCCGGAGGAAAGATATGAGTTTCGTGAACTTGCGCCTGCCAACTCTCACATCTCGGGTCTTACGTGTCAAGTTCCATTCTCACGAGCAGGAGAAATACGATTTGTTCCAGTACGTCTCCCCAACCAACCTTCAGCATCTCCATCTGACTGACAACTGAACAGGTCGGAAGCTAAAGGTATGCTTCAAGACTTCAAGACTAGAGACAACAAAGCCGGCACAACCTATTCCCACCTCCTTGAAGTTATCCTCCGCCTCCGTCAAGTTTGCAACCACTGGGCCCTCGCCAAAAACCGCCTCGACAAGCTCGCCGACCTTCTACATAAAAACCAAGTTGTTCCCCTCACACCAGAAAACATCAAAGCCCTCCAGGACGTGCTTCAGATCCGGATTGAAAGTCAAGAGACATGCCCCATATGCCTCGATGTCCTCGAGCGGCCCGTCATCACCGCCTGTGCCCACGCCTTCGATCGCGACTGCATCGAACAGGTCATCGACCGTCAGCACAAATGTCCCATGTGTCGCGCCGAAATAGAGGATAACGCCACCCTCATCGCGCCTGCCGCCGAAATGGGCGAAGGCACAGACGAAGTCAACGCCGACCCCAATAACCCAAGCAGCAAAATTGAAGCCCTAATTAAGATCCTAACCGCGCAGGGCCAAGCCGAGGGCACTAAAACCGTCGTTTTCAGTCAATGGACTTCCTTCCTGAACCTCGTCGAACCGCACCTCAATCGCGCGGGGATCGAATTCGCCCGTATCGACGGCAAAATGACTTCCCTGGCCCGCGATAACTCAACTCACCGCTTCTCCACAGATCCTAATTGCAAGGTCCTCCTAGCTAGTTTGAGCGTCTGCAGTGTCGGGCTAAATCTCGTCGCTGCTAACCAGGCTATCCTGGCTGATAGCTGGTGGGCCCCAGCGATTGAAGATCAAGCTGTCGACCGCGTCTACCGGCTCGGCCAGACGCGAGAGACGACTGTCTGGCGTCTTGTTATGGAGGATAGTATTGAGGATCGGGTTTTGGCTATCCAGGAGCAGAAGCGCAAGTTGATGCTTGCTGCCTTCCGGGAGAAGGCGACTAAGAAAGTTGATGACCGGGCGACGAGAGTCGCTGATTTAGAGAAGCTTTTAACTTGAGTTTAAACTTCCTTTCCCTTCTTTTATGGCACCTGCCTCCCTTCTTCCGTCTCTCTCTTCACCTGTCTCATGGTTTCTACTAGGTCTTACATTGTACGAGTCGGGGCTTTTATCTCCTGGTCACCTTGTAGCTACAGGCTGTATTTTCTTTGTAGCCGTTTCTTTCCTGTCTAAACACACTTCTGATACCTTAATCCTCTTTTGTCACTTACTTCTGGCTAGTCTAGATCGGCGATGCGGTGAGGGACCACAAAAGCCAAATTGAACTCCATCTATGTCAATAATTGTATGGGGCTGGGGTGTGTGATGTGTACTCTATACATTAAAGTGGTTTGTTGTTTGCCTGAGACAGTATGGGGTTGGGTATCTTATTGAAGTTGCACCAAGAGAAAACGCCGATCTCCAAATCCATCAAGCACACCGTAAGGGAGAGCCATCTTAATCGATTTCCCGCTAGAACGAGCAAATCCGGCCAAGAATCAGAAGGAAGTGACCGAGCACCAAAATGAAAGATATCCACCCCCGGTATTTGCCAAGTAGAATATGCATTATCAGAAAAATGAGAGCACTGAAAACGAAGGGAACGGAAAATAGGAAGTGGCAAGCTGATCGAGAAAACCGATTATTATCGCTTGCGATTTCTGGAGTATCACTGGTGTCTGCATCAAGTTTCCAGCCCGCCTGGTTCCGAGGGGGGCATTTGCTCTCCGGCGGGACCTGCTCGCTGCTCGGAAACTGCGGCTGTATTGACATGTGGTGCGAGTATGTTTGGGGCATATGCAGGAAGGGGTGCTTGCGCATGGGCAAGGAAGGAAGGACGAGCGGCGGAATTGGTGTCAACGTTTAGGGGTGGTTTGTACATAATCATATCCGGTCCTAACGCAGGTGGGCCAAAGTTATGCGCACTCTGTGGGATATGCGGAGGCGGGTGGGCTCCGTGAGCAACGGAGTTTGGGAAAGGCGGATGTGAGTGGTAAGGGCGCTGATTCTGCATCTGCATCTGTTGGAATTGCTTGTGGGCGATTTTCTTGTAGTAGGCCTCGGGGTCTGTTCGCTTCAAATTCTCGTCGTCGTACTCCTCTTGGACACTTTTCTTCTCCTCTTCGGTCAACTTATCATTGTCCTCCTTATGGAACGTTTGAGTAAGCGTGATACCGCGGATCAGTCTCTCTTCCTTGTGCATGTCCACTTGAAGGATCTTATCCAAAACCAGCGGGTCTTTGCCGATGAATTCGGAGGTATCTTCTTGACGAACAGGCTTGGCAGGGAACAAATAATCACCCGGTTTCTTTTGCGCAAAGCGGACTGGGTTCTTCTTGTCAACCACGCGGACAGAAAGCTGAGTCTTGAAAATCGCCTTGTGGTGAATAATCTCTTCGAAAGTTCCACCGGCAATAAAACGATACACGAAAACAGGCTTCTGTTGGCCTAGGCGATATGCACGACCCACAGCTTGCTCCTCCCAGACTGGGCTGAAGGAGAAGTCAAAAATTATCACACGGTTCGCGCCAGGAATATTTAGGCCGAGGCCACCCGCGCGGGTCGAGATAAGATACACCTGCTGTTGGTCGCCCTGATTAAACTGCTTTGTCGCCGCCTGCCTGCCAGCGATTGGTGTCTGCCCGTCTAACCGCGAGTAGTTTCGGTTGGAGGCTTTCATGACGTGCTCAATATAGTTGAGCGTTGGGAGGCTCTGAGAGAATATCAGAACTTTATCACCAGCTCCGATAGACTCGTCGACTATGTGATTCATTATTTCTGCTCGAGCCGACAGCTCAACAGCCTTGATATCAGGAACTTTGGCAAAGAGCTGTTCTTGTCTCGCGACAAGTGTTGCGAGATCGGGGAGCCCGACTTGAGTGATGGGTTCGTCGCCCGGAACGGTTTCGATCTGTTCGGCATCGCCCATCCTCCTAGCAGCGTCGTTGGCCCGACTGAGAAGCTTCTCTCTGAAGCATGCGGGATGATTACAGCATAGACCTATAACAGCCAGCCAGGACCATAGTTGGGCTTGTCCAACGTCGTCCGTTCTTCCTTGGAGCACAAATCCTGCGTAGGAGTCGTAGACTTCTCTCTGCAAATTAGTCAAAGGTACGGTTAGCACGAATTCGACCTTGGGTGGCAAGTCTCCTTCCAGAACAGTAATATCAGCACGATTGATCTTTGGCTCGAGGATTCGCTTGAGGACTTGTAGTTTTACAAGAGATTTGCGCCTTTCGGTATATGTACTGTCGACGAAGAGGCCTTGTTCAATTGGCTCTATGTAGAGCGCCTTGAACTGAACCAATGATCCTAGATATCCATCCGCAATCCAATTGACCATTGTATAGTAGTCGCCAAGGTTATTTGCGAGAGGCGATCCGGTCAAAGCAACCCGACTTTTCGAGCGGAATTGCATTGCCGCCACAGAGATCGCAGAAGACGGATTCTTCATCTTATGGGCTTCATCAGCGACAATAATATTGGGGCCGTCGAGAAGCCATTTCCTGACGCTTTCATGCTGCGCATCCGACAAAGGCGGGGGTCTTTTTCCGGTCGCGTTGTTGATAATCCATGATCGGAATATGTTATAGCTGATAAGAAGAACTCCGCCTTCTTGATCCCAATCAGACACTTCTTTTAGTCTTACGGATAGTGCGTCATTCGCTGAAACCCGCCTGACTAGACCTATAGGTGAGTTTTCGGGGGACCACATGAGGAACTCTTCATGCCAATTCTCGATCAAGGACGACGGACAAAGGATCAAAGTCTGGGACCGACGAAAGGCTTCTGGAATCTGCTTTCTGATTTCGGGATCATTCGAGGTGGCCGCTTGGGATATCGTAGTGAGTAACGAAATACTTCAAGAGTCAGTGTAAGAATCACTCAACATGCACAGTTGTAAGTGAAAACACAATTCCCAGGAGCGAACACTTACACCTGCATTGTTTTCCCCAAGCCCATTGTGTGAGCTAGCAGACAGCCTTGTTGGTCTTTGTCCTCTACCAACTCCCGCCACATGAAGCGAATACCGTTGAGCTGGTGGGATTTTACACGAAGGCCGATATGGGGATCCAGATAAATAGCGGGATCCTTGAAGCTTATAGCTTGATGACTGGGGTTATCATTACTTATGCCGGTGCGTTCCAGCCGCCTCTCCAGCTTCTTTCTTTGCTCCTCCTGTTGCGCGACACGAAGCTGCGCGCTCGCTTGGGTCATTTTTGCTGCTTGGCTTTCCTTGACCTCTCGTTTCCGTTTTTTGTGCGGCGTATGACTGGGTTCTGATTCATCTACTGAGTCCACGGGCTCCCTCTTTTGTATCCACGTCTGAGAGCGCTTCAATCTCTTGATAAGCGCGTCGTAATATGTTCCAAAGCCGCCCCCATCAAGATCTTTTAGAGCCTTTGTGACAAACTTCTGTCGAATACCCACAAGACCCAGATGCACACAGCGAACCCAGGAGATATAGAACGAGGCGGTCCTCATGATCACGGAACTTTCGATGGGTTTCATCCCGGGTACGGTTGATGAGCCTCGGCTCAGAGAATTCAGGGCCCTCCGCGTGAGGCGTTTCAGAGCAGAAAATTGATATTCCGGAATGTACTCCCCTAAGCGCCTTCGTTCCTCATCGGAGAGGCAGCCGATCAATTTTGCCAATAATCTGCCTCTGTCTTGGCGCTCCTCGATAAGTTCCCAATCTAGCAACATTATTTCATCCATATCACTGAGCTTCGGTAGAGAACGTGACGTATTCTCTGTTTTCACCTGCGTATTGTACCCCGGTGATCCAAGGGCAGGGGGAGGAGACATTGATTCGCCCACGCGTCCGCTGGGAATCTTTGGCTTGGCCATTTCCACAGGATTCAAAGGTGGAGTCTCGATTCTGAGGTCGTCCGGTTCGGGCGTTTCAACGGTGAGGTCAATCACGTCCGATGTCTCCCAAACAGTGTTGGGGGGAGAGGCACTCCTCGATGCGAGAACAATTGGTACACGCTTTCTTGTCCTTCGCCTTGTACCAGAAACGCTAATAATATCATCGTCGCCATCGGAAGACGATGAGCTCGCGTGACTTTGAATGTGGGGAACCTGGTGGTTGTCAATATCGTCGACGATGAAATCATCAAGAGAGCCACTTGAGATGTAGTCTGACTCCGAATCGAGCGACTCTTCGTCTCCAGAATGCCGCCTAGTCTTTGGCTGAGGTTTGGGCGGGGCGGGCACCTTCGGTGGACATATTTCCCATCCCAGAATCGAGACACGCCATAGCTGTTTCTGGATTTGAAATACCGTATATTCCAAACACTGACACTGTGTACGTAGTTCCGCTTCTGTGGAGAACGCAGTTTTGCGAAGTTCGTCCTTCAATTTCTGGAGGCGACTTTCCAACAGTGAAATGTCCTTTGTGAGGGCCTTTATCTCCTGGTTCACGCAATTTCCCCGCCTCGCAGCGAGCCAGATGTTTCGCGCCTTGTATTCTTCCTTTGGCATACGAGTCTGGCGCCAATCCTTTTCATAGCACGATATACATTCTTGGAGAATCGATTCCATTTCCACTGGGCCAAGCTTTACCTGCCGAGATGGCCGGAGTTCGTTCCGTTCTTCTTCCATCTCCTCCAGAGTCTGCTCATCAAATTCCCCGTCAGATCCGGAGTCGCCGTACAGCGGATAAGCGTCTCCAAGATCTTCTTGGACCGGATACTTTTGAAGGAGACATGAGAATGGGTCCGAAGGCTTTATAGCATCGTCGTATATCGACGCTTCGCCATTGGCTTCGTATTGTAGCTTGAGTTGTGGCCAGTCATCAACTCTTTCTTTGGTGACTCTGACTCCCCCTTCCTTAACAGCATACAAGGTGAAGAATCTGTCACTGCTTGACTTCACTATCGAAGGATTGTAAGGAACAACAGCCTGCTGATAGTTTCCTTCACTGGGCGGCAATTGAATTGGAGGCTGCCTGAAAAAGTAATCTAGGCGCCTCTTCACAAAGAGACGCTGAGCAGTCGGCAGCTTGCGACATATCATTGTAAATGTCTGTTCATCTTCTTCGCCCTGCTGGGAGGAATAAAAAACTCGACCCGGTGTCAGCACATCTGGGCCCATATACCAATCCTTGGATGTACTAGTTTTCTCCGACTTCTCTGTGGACAATTCGTGGCTTCGAGGTTCGGCAGAAAAGGTCAGGTCAAGCCTTCGTCTCTTTCGGCCAAGACTGTCGATTACGATGTGCTCTTGAGGACGAGCACCCCCGAACTCCAGCTTTTTGGAAGCAGGGTCATGGGCGAAAGTATCTGGGCCAGCTTGCGATTCGTCCTGGTCTATATTGCGTGCGTTTTCAGTCGCATCCCTCGATAGCGAATCGGCAATGGTGGGAATGATGGGGGGTCTATGGGGAGAGGAAATGAGAGCGGCCGCTGTTGATTCCATTCCTCTAAAGCCATCGGGAAGCACAGGACTCGTACGTTGAACAGGAGAAGGGCGAGGTGTGGTGTCTTGAGTTTGTGAAGGCCTTGGCACGGGAGATGGAGACGTAAGGCTAGGATTATGGGCAATGCTTTGCTGAAATTTGAGGGACTGCAGCTGTAGATAGCGGATAGCCAGCATGATACAGCTACGATGCCCGAGGGCTCTGAGCCCCAGGTCATCACGCAACGCATTCTTGTCCACATCCCGTAAGAGTATCTCCCCAGTGACAAAATTCTCTCGCAGTGAGACTTCGAAGGAAGTGGGATCCGGGCGAGGGACGCGAGAGGATGAATGTGACCACGGCGTTTGGGGATTATGACATAAGAAATTCACAACTTCATCCACAGTCCAATCCAACGGATCATTGGCATTAGAAGACATCTCCAAAGCAATGAATCTCACCAGACGAACAAAAATTTAAGTGAACGCGTCATCGTAGCTCACCAGGGACCTCTGGCAGTCAACGGACGAAAGTGTAAGTGAGCGAACGGTGAGACGGGAGAGGACGAGGACGAGGAGGGCTTGGTGGAGCGTTAAAGAAGAGATAAACGGGAGACTCAAGCAAAGATGAATGAGAACAAAGATGAAATTTCGACGGCTAACTGCTGAAAGTTAGGAAGATGGACCGCTGTATCGGACGGCAAGACCAACGCGCTGACGATGATCTTGACTTTTCGTGCCGGCTGTGCGTTCTGCCCGCATTAAGTACGGGCGGTGCTGTGGGCGGCGCAGATACTCACGCGACCGATAACGTATTTCCCCACCGAACCGCCAACCCCACCGAACCGCCAACCGCCTCGATTTTCAACGCGCCGTTCAACACGTTGAATTCAAACCTCCACCATGCCACCAAAAGCGCGTCAAAATCCTCGAAACTTGGTAGAGCAAGAGGGCAGGATCCAACTTGCCATTCAAGCTTTAAAAAAGTCCGAAATTCAAAGTGTTTACCGTGCATTGAAGGCTTTTAATATTCCCCGTATAATACTTCGCGAACGACTTGATGGTCAACTATTTCGATTAGAACTCCGCGCAAATAGCCATAGACTTTCTTAAACTCAGGAAGAATATTTAGTTGACTGGATAGTATCTTAGGATACACGTGGAGTTCCTCCAAGGCACGCGCAGGTTCAGGAAATGGCTAATCTTATCCTGCAAGCAGATATAGCAACTCTATCTATATCTGTTGGAAAGAACTGGGTTACACGCCTTATTTAACGCCGTGAAGAAGTCCAATCTTGATATACAAGAAGGTACAATTATAATCGAGCCAAATGCAAGGATCCAAAGGTTATAAAAGGGTGGTTTGAGCGACTCCAGCAGGTCCAACTAGAATATGGTATCTCAGATAAAGATATCTACAACTTTGATGAAACTGGCTTTGCTATAGGTCAAATAGCAACTACTAAGGTGGTTACTAGATCTTAGATGCTTGGAAAACCTCACCTTATTCAACCTGGGAATCGCGAGTAGGTAATAATAATTGAAAGTATCAATTCTATAGGGTGGTCGGTTCCTACATGCATTATCTTCAAAGGAAAGGTTTATATTGAGGGATGGTATGAAGAACTTGCCTTGCCAGAAGACTGGAGGATTGAATTAAGTCCTAATAGTTGGACTATGGATGAGATAGGCCTCCGGTAGCTTCAAAAGGTCTTTATTCCTGTAACTAGCAGCCGTATAGTTGGTTGATATCGATTGCTTACATTGGACGGCCATGGAAGTTCTCTCACACCTGCCTTTGACAAAATCTATAGCGAAAACAATATTATAGCTGTTTGCATGCCTCCTTATTTATCATATCTTTTACAGCCTCTTGATGTTGGTTGCTTTGGGCCTTTGAAGTCTGTATATGGTGGTTTAGTCAAATCAAGAATGTGCCTAGGGTTCCACTATATCGACAAATTAGACTTCCTAAAGGTATATCCCATGGCCTGTACAACTGTTTTTACGCCTCAAAATATTCAAAGTGGCTTTGCTGCAGCTAGTATACAGCCATTTGATCCCTAGCGAGTCCTTAATAGGTTGAATATCGTGCTTGCTATACCAACTCCACCTGGAAGCCATGATGGGGCATCTACAAGCTCCTCGACACTAGCAACACCTTATACAGTTTACTAGCTGCAGAAAAAAGCATCTTTGCTTAAAAAATTGCTTAAAAACAGTTCTCAAAGCCCTCCAACACCTTCAAAAACGGCACTACAGCAAGTTCTAAAAGGTTGCGAGATAGCTCTATACAATGCTGCCTATCTGGCCCAGGAAAACCACAAGCTCCGCGCGGAAAACGAGAAGGCAAGGCAGAAAAGGCGTTGATCTAAACGCCAGATACCTAATAATGGAGGCCTATCAATACAGGAAGGTAGAGATCTCATGGTGTTGAGAAATGATCAAGAACGTGAGGCAGGGGGGTCTTCGACGATGTCTGCAGGTCAACCTTCTGAAGCGCCAAGACGCGCTCCACCAACATGTTCAAATTGCAATACTCAGGGCCATAAAAGAACTAGATGTCCCGTACCTTTAGATACCTAATTTCAATTAATATCGGCGTTGGTTGGTGGTTGATAATCGCTTCAAGTTCTAAAAGCGCGTTGAAAATCGAGGCGGTTGGCGGTTCGGTGGGGTTGGCGGTTCGGTGGGGAAATACGTTAAGGGTGTCGATTAGTAATCCGCGAAGACCCCTCCATCTGATCGCTTCTTGGAGATGAGATCCCCCCCAGCGACTTCTCCTTGCTGAATTGTGGGCAATTGTTTCTGCGGCTTAGATGTTATGAGATTTTTATCCCTCCCCTGCTCCCAATTTGCAAAATTTGGACCCATTCGCGATGACAGATTCGGTCTACGATAACTATCCCCCCACCTTGAACCCCGCACAGAAGGACTTCCTGGTAAGGACAGTCAAGGATTGGGCTACACAAAATGGCTTGATGGTGAGGCCTGCACCGACGTTTGTCTCGAAGGAAACCGATCCGCAAGGTGTACTCGCGACAAACGCCCCAGTGACATTATTCCCTAGTCCATTCCCGAAGTCGTGTTTCGAGGAAGCGAAGGCCTTGCAGACCGTGTACAATAAGCTCTATGCTGCGATAACGTGTAGTGAAGAATGGATTGGCAAGATTATGGAAGAGTAAGAGGCATTCCGTCCGTTCTTCAGCGCTTGAGTCCAGTCGAATCAGTGATTCCCCAGCTGTGATCTGCGAGAATTGTACAGAATATAGCTAAATGTGTCCGTGTGCTGTAGCCTTATTGATGTGGACGACTTCATTTCGAACCTTTGGAAAGTTCATCTTCATGTCCAGAAAGAAGGATATACTCAGACGCTTTCCCTTGGTCTTTACCGGTCCGATTATATGGCGCACACCCCGTCGAGCTCGACAACTCCCCAGTTGAAACAAGTGGAATTCAACACCATATCTTCATCCTTCGGTGGCTTGTCTTCGCTCGTGACTTTGCTACATTCCGAACTCTTGGATACTCCCCCAGGCCACCCTATCGCGTACCCAAAACATCCCCTGCTGGCTTCAGGCGCCGTCCCAGAGAATACAGCAGTTGAGACACTCTCTACAGGCCTGGCAACAGCACACTCTGCGTACGGGGCATCCAAGTCGATCCCCAATCTCCCCACGTGTATTCTATTCGTGGTCCAAGCCGGCGAACGAAATATTTTCGACCAGCTGGCCCTCTCGAGAGAACTCACAAGGGTCCACAAGATTCCCGTTTTTCGACTCCTAAGCTCCGAAATTCTTGACCATACCTCCATACCCGATTCTAATCCTTCCCGCCCCCTCATTTATCGTCCACCTCACTCTCCCGAGGGCACCCAGTATGAAGTAACAACAATCTACCTTCGCTGCTTCTACACACCAACCGACTACAAATCCCCCCGCGATTGGCAAGCGCGTACGCACCTCGAACGCTCCGCAGCAATCAAGTGCCCAACCGTACTCAACCAACTGGCCGGCTCCAAAATCATCCAACAGGTCCTCGCAACCACCACAGGACCGGACCACCTAACGTCCTTCCTCGCTGATACCGACCCATCCCTCATCTCACGACTCCGCGAAACCTTCGCCCCCCAATACGACCTCTCCCTCGATGGCCAGGGTAGATCTCTCGCGCTCAACCCAGAAACAGCATTAAACCATGTCCTCAAACCCCAGCGCGAAGGAGGCGGAAACAACATCTACAAAACCGCGATCCCCGACTTCCTGCATTCCATCCCCGAGAATGAGTGGAAACGCTGGATTCTAATGGAGTTGATCCACCCTCCCGCTGCCGCAAAGAACGTCGCCCTCCGGAGCGACGGCGAGGTCGTCAGCGGCGGTGTTATCGGCGAACTCGGCGTCTACGGCACGATACTGTGGGACCAAGCGGTGGGGAAGATCTACCATAACGAGCAGGGAGGGTGGTTAATGCGGACCAAGTCGGAGGGCGTGAATGAGGGCGGTGTTGCGACTGGATTTTCGAGTTTAGATAGCATTGTTCTCTTTTAGAAGGTTCTCTGTGGTGCGATCAATGTATCCGTCTCCTTCCCGGCATAGTACATACAGTTTATATAGCAGATGAGATTTTACGTTATAAACCTCGCTATTCCACTCCCTTTTGTAAGGATCCCCAATTCCTCCCCCTTCAGACGTGCATCGTCGTGGACCATTGCCGAATCATCTGACGTCCATATTAAGCTTCGCGCCAAGATGCCGGGGCCAAAGGTAATCTCGAGTTAGGGCTACGAATCCTTCGAGGAACATCATACTATGGTCGCCAAGGGAACCATGAGCGCTGAAACAATTCAATTCGATTCCATTCAAATCGCAACTAACAAGACCCATTCGAAAGACACCATCCCCCCCCTCCGTTGTACAAGATGTTGATACAGTGTGTCGTGATCGGCAAGTAAAATCCGGACTCCGGAGTGCCGTCACCTTGTAAGGGCTGAACATGAACGAGAGAAGAGCAAAAACAACAACGACAAAACCGCCAACATTCCTGTGCGAGAGCAGGCAGCAAGAAAAAAAAGAAAGAAAAGAAAAGGAAAGGAAAAGGCAATGTAACGCCATTCTCCCGCTGGTGGGATAGTTGGTCGAGTGATGGTACAATGTGGACTGATGTACAGATCGGAATATCGGGGGCGGATATCCCATGGCAAGTATGGTATGGTACAAGGTAGATAAACGAAGAAAACCAGAGTATGAAAACCGGGCATAGATGTGGAAGGACAACGTCAGCTTGGGTCTGGTGTGGTGATAAGGAAGATTCTCGATCACGGAGAAGGTAAAGAGTGGTATGGCATCTCGGCTACATAACGCGACCCGGCGCGATATTCATCGAGCATGCTTTCGAAGATATGGTATTGTTCTTCCTCCCCATATGTGTCGAGCTTGATTGGGCTGACGAGCGGGAAGATGTCGGCGGCTGGGGTCTTAGGCTTGCTTTGCGCATCGAGGGATGGAAGTATAGGCTGGAAGAATTCATCAGCCTCCTGTTTTGGGGTTTCAAAACAGGAATTAGCGCAAAAACCGCAAATGTTGAGAGCAGAACTTGGTGTCCAAAAGGGAGCTCGCCAGCTTAGCCTGTCTGGGTCCCATAAGAGTGGAAGAGAGTCTTCGTCTTGCTTGATTTGCGGCTGCGGCTGCTTGACATCCCGGCTCAGATCAAGATCCGCCATGTTCACGGTTTTCGGAAGTTCTTCGTCGGGTATGATGCCTTGAATGACAGGGAGAGCGCCATTTGGGTGTTTGCTGTATTCGTCGAAGGGCATATACTCGTGGACGAATTTGGTAATGGGTGTGATGGGTGTCAGAGGCTCGGGAACTTGGGATACTTTAGGTGGCACAATTTCGATTCTTTTCGCTAGTTCCGCATGCTCAGAAACTTTAGATTTTTCGAGTATTTGAGCCTCAATGCTCTGATGCTTTCTCAAGCGGGCGGAATACTTCTTTGGACCCCACCCCGATGGAATGGGCATTCGGCCGCCGGCCTCGCCTTTTTTGGGATCGATCAAACCTGGGGTAAGTCCACGAGTGGAGTTTGAATTCACGTCTAAGCCATGCTGTTCCATCTCGTGCAGCAGCTCAGCTTCAAGCTGGCGGCTACGCTTGTTTCCCGAGTCCCAAGCAAGCATTCTAAACGCCTGACGGAAGCGCACGCCTCGCTGCTGGAGTGCATTCTCGTTAACCCGAAAATCGGGGTGCATGCGATCCGTGATGTCCTTGAGACGGATACGTCTATCAAGACGCATCCATGCTTCCACACGGAATTCCTCCACGGTGGACGAGATGTTGTTGGGGAGCACAGGAAAATCCCGTACTCGTTGGCCGTGAATAAGCTCTGGCAGGGCCGGAGGCTCCTCGGTTCGATTTATCTTTCCTTCGGGTTTCAGCTGGTATAGTATGTCGGGAAGGTTCTCCCACGTCCATTCGGTTTGTTCAGGATGATATGTGGTGCGGTTGCGGGGATCTTTTGCGTTAGGGCTATCCTGTCTCGGTACGCACTTGACTGCAAAGGCGTCAGAACTGCACTCAAACTAGGAAGTTCAGTCTAACTTACGTTTCTTATGAGCCTGTCCCCTTGTCTTCGAGACCGACTTCGCAACTTTCCAGTGGGTCATGGTGGAGGAAACTTCCGTCTACCGAATGCCAGCATTAGCCACATGTCTTCGCCAGTGCCCTGCCCACCGGGCAAATTGGACCTGGAAAAGCAGACAAACATACCTAAACTTGTCTGCCGTAATATCCTTGAGCTTGTAGTTTCTCTCCGGAATCCGATACCCCGCTCGATAGCACTGAAGTTACAACGGAAATTGAAGTGAAGCGAAAAAAGCGACTGTGTGAACGAAAGACAAAGAGTCCAGGAAGGAGGGCGAGAAGACAGGAAAAGGGCTTCCATATTGCCGGCTTGACATTCCTATTGTTCTTCTTTTAGGGCAGCTGGACAATTAGGGGGGTTGGTATAGAGGTCCCAATCAGGCGAGGTGAGGTTGACACTCAAACTGTGCGGGAGCCGGTCGACAGATATTCGCTCACTCCTGCCACCACCTCCGTCCAAGCCCTTGGAATTGAGCCTTTCCTCGTCACCAACCCTTTGTAGTGGTGTTCTTTTACATTAGCAAGAATAGAGGTCTGTTTTCTCTTCAAAATGAACCCCATATGGCCTATATTGCGAGTTCTGGTTGCGCTCAAAAGGTCGGTTTCTCTCCTGGAGGAGGGCGAAGTCCCGGCCGAGCCCGCATCCAGTGGACATTTCCAGCCGCTCTGAGCAGTGGAAAAGTGAGAGATTTTATGGACTTTGGTGCGGCTGGAACCTGTTTTATAGGCCGCTCTTGCCTAACAATGGCTGGTGTTTCACTTGTACCAGCCATCCAGATGCTGGTGATGAATAGAGGCTGGCTATTCAATAAGTAAGAGACAATGAGAGGCCTGTTACTGGCTATTGAGAATGAATGACCTGCAGAACTTGTCAATCTGTCTCAGAACTTGGCTATCTTCTTGACAGGAGACAATAGTCCCACCTGAATTGCTGTCTTTTGGGGAGTTTCCCTTCTGTTGGCGAACACCTGAACGACCAATTCGTAGAAACTGCAAGCGCAAAGACAACCTTGGAAGTCAACAGACTGTCGAATAGGTACCCTTAGCTTTTGCTCTACTGTTCATATCATACGGCAGCCATAGTAATGCTCGTAGCTCATGCCTCGGTTAAAAATAGCATTTAACACACTCGGTATCTCCCCATGAGCCGTGAAATTCAGTCCTACTGGTACATACAGCGCCTTGATTCTGCAGCGAAACGAAAAGAAGGTAGAAGGAAAGCTCTTCAAATAACAAACGACAGACGACGAAAAAGGAAAAACGGCTTAAAACTAACCCCCCGCAGCCATTCTGAATCTCTAAGCCTAAGTTAAAAGGTGGGTAGCGTGGGGCTGTTCTCAGTATTTCTGATTTTGCTGACTGCCTCAAGGATACGTGGGTTAAGCGGTTCGAGAGAATTTCGCTCTACGCGACGGTGGCGCCAATATTAATACTCGTAAAGGTGCACGCCGGAATTAGTTTCATGGTGTGGTCTTCTTCTCTTGAAGAGTCGATCAATTTCCAAGAGCAAATCGTCGAAGATCGTCATCATGGTCAAGGGCTTCTCCCGTCGTTGCGGCGGCGTCATCCTGCGTACTGCGCATGCGATGTTAGTCCAGTATTAGCTTAAAAATCGGAGCCTTACCCGGCGGCTACAAGTCTTGCAAGGGAGTGAGGAGGAGCTATCGCCCGAGGTTGAAACATAGGGAGATCTTGAGGCACTTGCTGAGCAGCCGTATCTTGCAGAAACACAGGGCCATTTCGTGGAACTGCTATCGGGGCTTCATCAACTACAATAGCCTGACGTGCAGGCTCCGGGTTCTCTGCGACACTAACGAGTAGAGTCGCTAAGTAGTACGGCGATCCCCAAGGTGAGCACATCATTCCAAATGCCCTTCCATCTTCAGAATGGGCTATGAGGACTTGAGCGCCTTTAATGGTGGTGTGGGAATCCGGGGGTTTGAAACCTGGAGGTAACGGAATCCGACCACCTGCCTCTCCTAATCCGGGGTTGCACAGGCCAGGAGTCAACCCTCTCGTACTATTCGTCTGAGGATCAAGTCCTACCAGCTCCAGGGCGCGAGATACAGTGGCGAAGGTGTATTCAAAGCCTGGGTCCCAGCACGAAACATGGAAAAGCCTTCTGAATTCCGCGCGGCGACGGTGAATCTCGATTTCCGAGATGTTCATTCTATAATCAGGATGAACGCGATCGATAACGTCTTCCGGTGTAATGCGAGGGTCGAGGCGACGCCACGCTTCAAGGCGCCATCCCTCCACCATTGAAGAGATGCGAGGTGGAAGCGTGGGGAGATCATTGATATGTTTCCCGAAAAGGCGTGCTCTGGTCTTCCGAACAGGTACCACCCCCGCGCGATGTTCGATTCCAGGATTAATGGTGTAGAGAATGTTAGGCAAGTTATTGATGCTCCAATTCATTTGATCAACGCTAGTCACCGTGAAGTCCTCGGTCCCAGGCGGTGTGTCTATAGTATAGTAGCCATCCTCAAGTCGCCATACGCCAGTCGTTCTCTGTTGGGGGAGAGGTAGCATATACGCAAGGCCAATTGTTGGTGATCCCTGGTTGTTTCGCGGCTGAAACGAAGCAGGAGCAACCTGTGTTGCTTCCACGAATAACTCAATATCTCTTACCATCCTGGTTCCCACCGTTTCCCACCTTGATGCAGCCAGCTTCTGCTCAGTGAAGTCCTAGAAGGGTCGGGGAGGAAGGTGGACTCCTTCCAATTTCCACACGAGAGAGGATCTGAATCGGAAGGAACGACCTGTCGCCAGGAAGCCAGATAAAAAAGGAGACCTCCTGGGATACCTAGGTACTGTTGCCAGCAGTATCTAGAAGGAAATAGGCCAAGGAGAATAACTTTGCCGGGAGCAGCTGGCCAATGCTGGAGAAAGCCGAGCGAGAAACGCAGGCAGGAGAATTCAACGGCTCAAAGAAAGGCCCTGCAGTGCAGGAAATGGCCTAACTTTGATTGCGGCGACAGCACTCTCTCATGACTCTAGTTGCCTTGGCGTTCATGTTGTTATCAAGATTGACGGGTTTTGTTTGGAATGGACAGAAGTTAGGGATAGGCAGAACAGAAGACGTAGGCTGTTCTTTCCAATAGTACCAGTCAGTGAAGGCAGAGACAAAGAGAAACGGTCATGATATGCTGCTAGAAGAACAAGCCCAGTGACAATAGTACGATTAGGCTGTGTATTCAGTAGTCGTTGCAAATGGAACGATCTATAAAGGTCGGACTGGCCAAGACCGTTGGATCCCCACCTCATTTGGAGATTAGAGACGCAACCCTGGTTCATCATGTACCCCAGTGATACAACCATGGCCGAGCGTTCTCACGTTATTCACAAAACAACTATTTCTTGAGGCAACGCAATATCACTCTTCCGCCATCGCACAATGTCTCGACCCTTTCCGGTGCTGCGGCTTATTCAAACCGCCACGTCGCCTCGCAACAAGACCCAGGATCTCGCAAAACGCTACAATCTCCAGATATCCTGCAAAGTGAAAGCAAATGCGCCTGGAAACCGGGAGGGCATCGCTGCGGTCGGGCCGGAGAAGGTAGAAGTGTGTGTTGCTGCGGCCCCAAGGAACGGGGAAGCAAACGCCGCTGTATCTCGCGTTTTTGCTCAGGTAAGTCGGCTGTTGGTCGGGAACTGAATTAAGAGCCGCATGCGAATGAGTACTCCGATCACAATGCTGATGATCCAGGTTTTCAATGTTGCGAAGTCTGATGTTGGCGTTGTCCACGGGCTGAAGTCGCGTGATAAGATCCTAAATGTCGTTGGTTTGAATATTGGGAATAAAAGCGAAGAAGAATTTCTATGGGCGACTCGCCATCAACTGGAAGAAGCTGTTATGAAAAAATGATGTTCTCGTCGGTTTTCTACTTCAGCTCGGTCGAGTCTGTTCTGACGACGCGCAGAACGCTTTGTGACATCACGGCATCTCCAACTTTTTTCCCTTCGACAACCACAAGTTCCCGCAAGCACGCGCAGCGCAGTCAAGCACTGAGAAATCCGGATCGAAGAGCAGGAATTGTCTTCAGTCCACTAAATTCTCGACCGCGGGCCATAAAAATGACAAGTAGCAAACAAAAAGCCCCCACCGAATCCAAGATCTTGAGCTTCACCGCGCGCAATCCTTCTTGGACCTACCTCAAACTCCAACTGTAAGCCAACTCAACTCAACGTCAGCACTTTGCCAGTTCATTCAAGATACAGCTCCTAACTCATACTTATTTATTCGTTCAGGATCCACCAACCAAACACGTCCCCTGCCGTTCGATCCGCAGCCCTCGACTCCCTCACGGCGCGCACGCACCTCACCTCGGCCCTGTACCAATTCCTTGGTCTGTTCGGCGCATCAATACCAATCGACATTCTCAAAATCACGCCCGAAACACCACAGCTACAACCTACGGACAAAATCATTTGGATTCGCGTCCCCCGCCAGGATGCACAGGCCGTCGTTACGGCCGTGAGCTCCTGGATCGGCGGTGCCGACCAACCTGATTCTGAGGGGAGTGTGGCGTGGCGGGTCTGCGCGAAGGGGAACTTTCTGGGTGCTTTGGTGCATGGGAATGGGGAGGATTTGTTTACGTCTTAGGCCGTGAGGTTTATGAGGCTGTCATACTCCGGTGTTGATGGGAGTGTTATATGGGATGGCTCGGTTTTGGGATTTACGCGCTCCCAATTCACGGTGCGGTAAACGCCGATCTCTACATGCTGCATGCGGCTTCAATCTGATATGGGAATCCTATCGTACGTTCCGCGTCAGTCAGGGGTGTTGCTAGATCTCTTCGAGATATGGCTCCTGGCTCGTCGTTGGAGGCTGTGGTGTCCAAGACGGCTGGAACGGTGCCACGAGAGCCTCAATAGCGCCATGAATCAAGACCAGTGCCATAAGGCTAAGAGGCGAGGCTTCTAAGCTAATACGCCGAGTCGATACACCGCGACAGTTCCCCGGTGGAAACGTTCGAGCATGGTAATGATGGGATGAAAAATTAATCCACAAACCCCAGAGGAATAAAACAAAGTTCTAGATACGCAGTTTTGTATATAAACAGGAATTTTCAAATTACAACATGACCCAGATTATACTCATAGCGGGCAAAGCAAGGCAATGCAGTAACGATTGTTGAAGAGCCAACACAACACCAACCCAAATCCCACAACATGCTTATTTGGACGCCCAATTTCCATGCTTGCGACGCGAATCAAAGAGTTGGAAAAAACAATTTTCTTTTCGATGGCCATGCATATCCATTTTGGTTGTGATCAAATGTGGGGAGACACTTATACCGACGACTGCTTATTGAGCTTCGCATTCACTTCTTCCACCATTGTTGAGGCATTCGAGGCCGTCTTCCGTGAGTTGGCGACGACCTTCGCCCGAAGCGCAGAGCGGATATCCTCGACGCTGCGGTTCTTCCAGGCTGGCAGGCCGGCGGTGCTTAGCGGGTACAGGACGTAGTTGTCTTCGCGCATGCTGAAGTCATGCACCTTGGGTGCCGGGTTTGCGGTAATAGTATCCAGCTCGAGTGCAATCTGTCTGCAGTATGTGTCTAGCGGAAGATCGTTGACGTCGTGGCCGAAAGGGTTCTCGATTTCGCTGCCGATGGTTGCGAGGCCGAGTATGATGTACGCAGCGACTATAGGTCATTGTTAGTTGGGATTTTGCGAGTCTACTGAGTGGTATGGTACGCTTACCGATTGATCCGGGGATGGTAATCCAGCCAAGCGAGGCGTAGAGCTGGAACGGAAGGACCAGCACATAGATCCAGGCAATCTGCGCAATTGCGATGCTGTACGCTGCTGGTAGTGGGGTGTCGAGGACACGCTCGCTGCCGGTCACAACTTCGTTGAACTGAGCGAGGTAGGTGACTAGGGATGTTAGTGATCTGGCAATGAAAGGAAGTAAAAAATATGATGGGTAACGTACTGGCTTGCGACTGGTGAAGACTAATGGATAGGGTGCCGTTTGCAATGATTGAGTCGACGTACGCGGAAATGTGGTTGAGCACTTCCAAGGGTAGATGACCCAACGGCTTTTTGGCCCTCTTGACAAGTTTCCTCGGGTTCGAGTCTGCAAACGAGACGCCTAAGTATTCGCCTGTGGCCTTCCAGATCGACTTCTTCCTTGGCTGAATGGTCTGACGATCGTGTGCCTCCTTGGCGAAGGTGTCAAGATATCCGACTAGACCTGCTAGATCATCATAACCGACGTCGGGTTCAAATCGCAGCTTGTGCTTTAGAGACACTGCAAAAGCGAGGATAAGATTTATAGCCGTCCTGACAATCGTCAGCTAGCTGATTCAGCCACCATTATTGGCTGTGTGGGGCCCCTACAGCTTTCTAAGAAGGTCCTGTTTTCCTAGCTCCCCCTCACGCTCAGACGTGTTGATCCAGATAGTACGTGCCAGATTTCGGGAAGTCTGAATGAGAAGCGACCATGACTTTCGCCCATCCATCCATCTTCAACCTGTCAGTTTGTGAACTCGGGATAGAAGTCAGTTTGAGGGACTTTATACCGTTCGTATGCAGTGGAGCTTCGAAACGAAAGGGATAGACCGACGACGAAACCGAGAACGGTGAGAAGGATATTATCAACAGAAACTATTTCAACCAGGGTCAGCAAAAGAAGGAATCTCCTCTCTGGCGAAACCGTTAATACTCACGGTCATGGACGAAGTGCGAAAGCAATGTTATCAAAGTAGACCAGCCAGCAACGAACACAATGGGAAGGATGAGTTTTGGCATGACACTGCCATGCATACGGAGCATGATAGGCCATTTCGAGTGCCTGTCGAGATCTCTCGGACCGTGCTAGTCGAACATGACCCGTTAGAATACGTTGTTCTCATTCTAAAAGTGTCTATGCACATACAAAGTAACGATCCAAATCATCGGAGTCGCGACGATCAAGCATAAACTGGGAATCTCGGGAGCTAGCAAGATTTTCGAGGAAGGTAGGTCGCGGCGTGATACGCTCTTGACTAGAGCTCTTCTCGTTCTCATGATGATGAGCATTCACAGGGCCGTTGTGGTGGGCATGGCGGCCTTCTGCTAGCACCGGAGCAGGGCCATCCGCAGCTGGAGCAGCATGAGCTCCTGCATCGCCTGGTGGTGCTGCATGTCCGCCTCCGTCCATGATTATAGAGGTTGGTCTCTATGTTCTGAAGGTGAAAGAATGGAAAAGGACGATCTAGCCAGAGAGCGTCTGAGATGAGCTATATCACAAAGTAAGTTTGATGAGAAACCACAACGAACGGATGCAGGTCAATTCATAAGCAACGATCAAGAGAAGGGAAAGCCTGGAAGGAGAAGAAGGATGTGGGGGCGAGAAGGCGAAAGGGAAGAAGAAAAGATTAACAGCGAAGGAGGCTGTATTGGCGGCCAGCAGAGGCCGAATGGAGTCGTGCGTCTGGCTGCGCCAGGTCAGCACTTGGGATCGGGAATTTCCCTTCAAGACACAGAAGACAATCTCGATTCTGCGATGCAAAAAACGCCACTTCTTCACAATTGACCGGAAATAGACATAGGAGTGAGTCCTGCGGCGAGCTCACTGCACCATATTTCCACGCAACAAAATATCCCAGGTCTGTTGTTTGGCTCCTCTTGAGACTCCCTCACTCTGAGAGCTTCATTTGGACACCACTTTTCATTTCACCCAAAGGAACTTTGGAACAGACACGGCAGAGCCCGAGCTAGACCCCTGTTTCAGACATCAAAGTCCACAACGGCCGAGTCTGCGCCACACAGAAGCCAGCGCTCCGCGGGAGGATCCGTTGCATTCAGATTGCCTCCGCGATTGGCCAGCACGAGTCCGATGCTGCAGTCCAGACCGTTTGGCAGATGCGAGAATGAAACACGAAAAGGCGACAAGCCATCCTCGAATGCGGATGGTGCCGAAGCTGGCCTGTTCGTCAGCTGAAATTCGATGATGCACAACAGACGCTGTTCATTCAAGAAAAACGCATGATTCATTTATTTCGAAACTGAGACTCTGGTGCGATCCACCATGGCCCCAGCAATGGCCCGTTCCAACACCTGACTTGCAAAATTCAGAAGATTCAGCGACGTTGGTCTCTGCTTTCCGACAACACCTAAACTGGCAATTTCCGCAAAACGAAGACCTGGTGAGCGGAAGGGAGTCAGAGAATTGCCGCGACGTGGCAGTGACGCCAGCTGAGCCGGGGCTGTTTCAACAACCCGTGGACATGTCAGCATGCTGCAAATTGGTTGGTGACACATTTCTTGGCGTTCGAGGGGCCAGAACCTGAAAACCCCGAGTGGCCAGCTCCGAGAGATGCAACGACCAAGGCGCTTTGTTGCGTGGCTAATTTGAATTCAAGCATCTGATTTGTTCTCTCAATGAACTGAGTGGATGGTTTTCTCCAAGTGAGATTTCGCTGAAGATTTAGTACTGTGAGCTGAGCAGCCTCCCAAGACTGTCTGGGACAGGGTTCCGAGCACATGGGGGTCCTGAAATCCAGTGCAGGACGTGATTTGGCCTGTCAAAAGAAGCTCTTGGCTCCGCCTGACAATCGTGATGAAGGTCGACCTTGGGATTTTGCTTCTCCATAATCACAGGGAACCAGGACTCGTTGCCTTGCGCGTCTTTTCATCTCCGAACAAGTCGCCAAAGCTTCCCGTTTGTACCTCTGTCTGAATTCCAGATGGCCGCCGCGAGGATCCCACATCAGAGCACTTGAAAGGAAGTCAAGCTCACCCCGCTCCGCTTGGCACATCCAGGCGCCATCGATTTCCCCAAACAAATTTACGAAAGCTCTGTAAGAGCCGTCGCAACTAGATCTGGCGGAATTCAAAAGATAGTCACTGAGGGACTCATTATTATATAGGCACAAAGGAAGAGGAATAGTCAAGCTCCTCGAGTCGACTCGCAAGGTCATCCTCCATGCCCTTGCCTTCGGTGAATGGTGATTCCATCGAAAATTCCTATTCTGGGACTAGCCGAATGGTCGAGGAGTACCCAGCTTCATGGATACGGGGTGGAGTATCGTGGACGGGCGCGCTTCAACTTCCACTTGGCGCACGGCGGTGCTGTCGAGGACTCGGGTTACAAATAGATCGACCCTTCGGTGTACGAATCTGCGAACATTGAGGAGCTTCCCGAAGAGAACATTCCTCTATAAAGCCGCTCCACCCCTCGACACCAGATACAACCCAGTCACTCGAACAACCGCCCCGCATCAACCCCTCTCCTCAACCACCTCTCCAGTCAAACCAGCGATGGCCACCACACTGAACACGGTCGCCCAAACCTTCAAAGCCCTCCACAAACCCGGTAACCCCGTCATCCTAGCAAATGTCTACGACGGCATCTCCGCAAGGACAGTAGCATCCCTCCCATCCTCGCAGGCAATCGCAACAGCAAGCCACGCCGTCGCCGCATCAGTAGGACTCGACGACGATGACCTAACCCTCGGGGAAAACCTCCGGGCAACACGCATTATCGCGTCGGCAATCGTGCCCTTCAACAAACCACTCACAGTCGACCTCCAAGACGGATACGATAGTGACCTCGAACACGCCGTCAAGGAACTAATCTCCATCGGCGTCGTCGGAATCAACCTCGAGGACTTCAGCAGAACAACGAACAGCTTCTACACTCAATCCGAAGCTGCAGATCGCGTCCGGCGAGTCCTCGCCGTCGCAAACGCGCAGGGTGTCCCCGATTTCGTGGTCAACGCCAGAAGCGATAAGCTCGTCCACGGCGGGACTCTGGACGAGGTTATCGCGCGCGGCCAGGCGTATCTTGCCGCGGGAGCGACGACGGTCTTCGTCTGGGGCGGGTCAGGTCGGGGCGGTGTTGCGCGGGATGAGGTGGTGAAGTTGGTGGAGGCATTTGAGGGTCGGCTTAGTGTTATATTGAAGCTGGCGGGTGGGTTGACAGCGAGGGAGTTGGCAGACATCGGGGTTGCGAGGATTAGTGTTGGACCTGCGTTGCAGAGGGCTGCTATAGAGAGGCTGAAGGAGACGGCGGAGAAGGTGCTTGAGTTCTAATGCGTACTGTCCTCTCAGCCTGCTAAATGCAAATAGCGCTGAACTCGTTGAAAGCTGCGCAGTGTATATCAGCAAATCTGTCGGAATCAAGTTAAGGTAGAAACGCAAAGAAATCCCCGCGTCTAGTCGGCACGAGCCTTCGTTGGTACATTTGAGAGCGAGCGCTTCCCTTCAGAATCTGTGATGTTTGTCGAGGAAGGCTCGTGGAGCGGATTTCGGGGTTATTTGGCATTGCGTCGAGTCCTAGACCTCCGAGATCCATTCTCTGGTGATGCATTTGGTGACGCTGAGGAGCTCTGAGATGTATATTAGACTGTTACTGCAGCTTCTTCACGCACCAGGTGCATTTTCGTGTCGACGGGCATATCAACTTGTAAACACGCAACGCAATGCCAAGAACAGGGCTCGTTTTCCAGGACGAAGTATATCTTGATTTCGAAGGCAGCAAACGTATAAAGCACCAGCCCTATTTTAACTATTCTCCAGATTTTTGGATAGCAAACCTGCAAACATGGGTCTGATAAGCTAAACACCGATTTCTCGGGCATCACGCAATCAGACTGTGATGATCAACGCGGACCAGTGTGTCATTACGAGGCATATCCCGCCTTCGAGAAGGGTCTGTCTGCCACCTCCAAATCAAATACCTTTCTCACTAAGTCTACTCCGGCAAGAATGCGGTCGGCTGGGTTTGAGAGGGCATTTGGTTGGATGGTTTGATGTTGGGAGTTAGAAAAGGTAAGAGAAGTGTCTGACAGAAGTCAAAGAAGAATACATCGCTCGTGATGTAGTGGGAGTGGTATTGTTCACCGAGAAACCCCGCACTGTAGCTTCTTGATCTGTAGGTCGACGGCGGCCCAAGCGATGCGGGGTATTCCTGCCGTGGACCCGTGGACCCGTGGACCTGCATCCAGGTCCTGAGTCAAAATCCTTCGATATGCTAGAACCCGCCGAGCTTTAGATTCCTGTGTACAACATTTATAAGCTTTCTTCTACTTTAATCAGGTTTATCACACCCCTGCTCGTGGACTATGTGGTTTCCCGCTGGTGAGTTCCGCGGCCAAAGCAGCCCCAGAAGCTTCGACTTATACATTCCAGGTCTCCAGCGAAGGAAGACAGAAATATAGGTTTATCGACTCTAGCGCTAGCAGAAGTAAGCTCACTGGAGTCTGCCTCGGAATCCTCTCCGCTCTTTTGTTATGGGGCAACCAACCATCATCCTGAGAAAGCATTTCATACTTTTGCATTGTATCAGCACTTTTCAGCATTCTAGATCAGGTGACTCTTGTCAACGCATCGAGATTGAAGGCTGATGCCCTATTTTATTTTTTCGAGCTGATCTGGGGCGATACAAACCTTTTGTAGACCTCTGAGAGCGAATCAAACTTTCTGAGTAGCTCTGAGGCTGAGAGTTTAAGTAGAGTACTGTTGCATAATTCTGCGTTAGCCTCGTAAGCTGGTGCAACTCTTGGATATACTCTTGAGAATCTACACCGCTGAGTAAACTCGGCGGCGCCAAGCAGCGGGCTACGGTTGTGGCATGCTGCCTGGGTGATAGCACGGTATATAAATCCAAGCAAAACCTTAATTCAAGGAAAAGCATATCGTCGCGGAGGAATGCCATCTGCGTGAAAGTTTAGTTATCAACGAGGGGCCTACTCTTCAAGAGTAGATACGCGGCGACGCCAAGTCAGACTGGGGCGAAATCACCAACACATGAAATCTTTGGCTTCACGATCCGGTAACACGGTACGCCAGTAGATGGTACCCAAGCGTTGTCAAAGTAAAGTGATCACCTCGCGATTATCTTGTGGTAAGCCTTGCATGGAGGTCCCGGAAGACAATGAGCCTGAGCAACTGAAAAGCCGTACGCCATCTACAACACCTCGATGGGAGGAAAGGGCGAGGTATCCCGCTGGTTGCACCACTAGTTCCCTGGGAGAAGAGACTGCTTGGATGGATCATTGCCTTATTAGCGATTTGTCGATCGTTTGGCCAAGTTGACGATACCTAAACAAGAGAGATCACCATCCACGGATCTGACGAGATTCGGTCGCAGAAGAGTGGAAAGGCAGGTGGTGGATCGGGTCGGATCCATGGTCCTACCGGTCCGACCTCAGGGGGCATGGGCCGAAAGCGGAGAGGATCCAGGAACATTGGAATTGGACGGCTTGCTGAGACTCCAGAATCCCGGCCTTTTACTGTTCATGATCTGCCGGACATTCGTTTGGATGAAGTTGTGCGGCAATTCTTCCAATTTTTTCAATGCAAATGCCTCATGGTGTCTTGCAAGGGAACCAAGTATGCGGCGAGGCACTGGAAAGCTTAAGATCGAATAATTCGGGCAACTTTAAGCTTCTTTTACGATATGCTTGAAAATCGGGGATTGAGGTTTGGAAGCGTGACACAATCATCACCCTCCAAGAGGAATCTGGTCCATTTGCTAATGCAAGGATCGAGCGTTCTCCGGCAATTGCGCGGCCCTGCGGAATTGCCTTGAACTGTCAAAACGCAGCCAAGAGCTATGGAGCCCTGGAGGCTCTGGGAATCCTTAGCGCGCACGAAGGATTTTCGGCCTTGTCACTCTCCCCGAAATGGACCGGATTCACCCCAAAGGAAGCCTCGGCCACGATTTAGACTCCTCACAGACCTCGCATCTGGCAATTCCTTTCATTTTCTACGAGTAGTCAGAATTTCTTGCTTGTGAAGCCCGACGATGGCGAACTTGTTGCAAGAAAGAAAGGGCGACTCCGACCGCTGTGGGGTACGACAGTCGAATGGGGCCAACCAGGCTCGACCCTCACCTGAAAAATCGCCACAACCTGCCTCCTGCTGAGCGAGGATGTTTCCATTCCAAATCCATCTCCCAGCTGGGGTCTCGGTGGCCGGCTGGTTGGTTCGGTCCTTGGTTTCAAAAAAGCTCACGATTCAAGCGTCGGGGGTCAGGGGCTCCAACCACGATTACGCAAAGACTGTGTCAACCAGAATGAACCCTTCACCAAAAGGGTTGGCCCTTTTCAGTGGAGCGAACAAATTCCAATAGACGACTCTCCCCACTCAATCAGAGACCTCCGCTCCATGTCGCCAAAAAATTTCGGCGAAGCAACTTCAGCGTCCCAGATGTGAAGGAACCAAGGATACACGCTATTTCGACGGGCCGACAGTCAGTAGTATTTCTTGCTCTCTGGGTTCTCCATTCGCCCGTGGGCACCTTCAAGAACAATGGAGTCTGCATTGTTCGATCTGCGTGTCGGAAGAGCGAATCGAGTGTGGAACATTAGTGATTGCCGCTACACTTACTGCTTCTGCAACCACTTTCCATGTCTGGTGGTGCAAAGGCGACTCATTGGAGGATATATCATGGGGACGTCGGACCCTCATCTGTTAACCTCCTCGAGAAGTATCCATTCAAATTCTAGACAGGGTTGCGGAATTGACAAGCGCAGCTGTTCAACCTACAAGGCATCCATGGATCCTCGATGCGCTATTCAATCTCTCCAATTCCTGGCCCTGGCCTGGATGTCCCCACCTCATGCCAGGAACGCTTGAATTCGAAAAGGTTATTACTGTTATAATAATAACCCCTCGCAACCCGCCCTCGTGCCTGGGGTTGGTGACCTCGCGATATCCTGGCCTTGGACTTCGAACCGCTCGATTGTGCGGTGGGATGATCGCCCTTTCCGGTACAATCCGAGTTGCTGATTCCTGAACCCTACCGAGAATAAATCACGAGAATAACAAGCCTGTCAAATTCGATCGATACTTACACACACGGCACGTTGCTACCAGACACCGGACACCGACCGCAAACATGCAACTCCCTCCTACTGAAGTGATCATGACCTGGCCTACGCCAAACTACACAAGCCCTCATACCCGTGGAAGTGCCGTTCTCATTGTGAGCATTATCTGCCTGATCTTATCTACGATCATAACGATCCTTCGCATCTACACCCGGTTAAGGATCACTTGTACCGCCGGCCTGGATGATGTGTTAATTGTCTTCGGTCTTGTGCGTCTTTCACTCCCTAGATCTTACATCCGACTTGTTTCTAATTAGCTTCCCAGGTCTTCGCGATTGCCATGGGCACAGTCATTTCTATGGCGGAGCAGCAGTACGGATGGAATCGGCACATATGGGATGTGCCTCTAGACTGGCTAACGACAGTGTCGAAGCTGAACCTCACCTTCCAAATCCTCTTCTCCTTATCTTGCTCTATAACCAAGCTTTCCCTGCTATGGTTCTGCAGGCGCCTGCTTGGCGCGGGAATTAAGGGTCTCTCGTCGAAATACAACATCGCTATGATATTAGGTATGGTCGTTGTGGGGCTTTCCAGTACGCTCTTCATTCTTATCAGCATTTTCCAATGCCGGTAGGTTGCTGCTTCCCACGCTCCTGGGTCCCGACTGTTACTGACTTTACAAAGCCCTGTACGCGCCTACTGGGATGTACAACCGCAGTACTCGTACCACTGCCTCAATAACGGCGCAATAGTGTTCTCTGCCAGTGTTATCAACATCTTCACTGACGTTTTGGTCACTATTCTACCTATGCCTTTGATCTGGAATCTCAAATTGCCCACACGACAGCGCATCGCTGTGATCTCTATATTCGGACTGGGAATTGTTGTTGATATTGCGGGCTCGGTTCGAACAGTTTATGTCTGGAAGAGTATGATTGCCTCATATGATACCACCTGGGTAGGATGGCCTGTTTTACTTGCAGCAACTGTGGAAATCAACCTTGGCTTAGTATGTGAACTATTCTACCGCTGCTCGCCCCAAGTTACACCGCATAGCTGACAATACTAGATTTGTGCGTCGGCCCCCGCATTGAGACCGCTGGTTGCATTCTTCCTTCCCCGTCTACTCGGCTCCAGCAACTGGTACGGTTCCAACAGACAGAGTCGCTCCGTGAAGCAATCATGGAGGCTACGGTCCACGACGGGTGCCTCAAAACAATCAAGAGGATCGCGCCACTATGGTCCCCATGATGAGGTACCAGGCGAAAGGCTTGAAGTGTTCCGAACCGTGGAGATGAAAACTTACTCCGAGTCTCGCACATCCCATCAGCCCATTGGCAACGCCTACGATATCTCCGGCAACCCATACTCTCAAAAACATACTGACGAGAGTTTTCTCACTAACGACAGTGGGATTTTCCACCCCTCGACAAGCAGCGAGAGGTCATTATCGCCTCCGTCGCCATCGGCCAGAGAGCTTCAGCCTCACCGTGCGAAAGAATCTGTATAATGCTACAATTACTTCCTTTCTCTGCTATGATTCTTTTTAGAAAGGGCTGTTTTTGGATATGGGCAGGTATACTCATCTTACTCTTTTTTTTTTTTTTTTTTTTTAAAACAAACTGGTAATGAATCATGGATTACGTTGAGCTTGGGCCTCTTCACATGAAACCATGGTGCCGAATGAAACATCAATGATGCCCGGCCATGCAGGGATCGGGAAATGGCACCCTTCAGCTTGCTTCTTTTAAGGTTCTGGAAGGCGCAGAAAGTTTCATGGTTTCGCGCTAAGACACGCAAATGTCCACCCAGGGAGTCAGAAATCCTCAGAACGAGTAGTGCCTTTGTTTGTCGAGAGGTGTCGGTTGTGAGAGCCGTGATATTGCGGGGTAGATTTTGCTCAAGGGCAAACAACGTCTCTTTCCGCTTGGACATAGACGCATTGGATCATCAGCGGAGAATGGTGTCCCTTCGGAGAAAAAACTTCATCGTAATTGGAACTGATGTTCTGCTAAGGAGGTTCCTCCGAGAGCCTTATCCCCCGATCTTCTTTAAAATGTCGGAAATTCCCCTATGGTTTAAATTACGTCCCCGAAGAGTGACACTCCAGTACAGGTACCTCTCCCCGGATTTGTGATGCGCGTGGCAGTGGACATCTCTCCAATCTCCATGTGCTGTTGAGTGTGCTAATATTATAGCTTCTTGGAATGCTGTCAAGTTCCCCGATTCGCTCACGAATTGCCGGATGTTGTCGACACCTTTTTATCAAAAGCGGAAGGGTGATTCTCCCGAGTCCGTTGGGTTTTAAAGGATCTTCAGGATCAACAAGGGGAGCGCGGTCTTCGAGGTCTTCGCTCTTCGCCATAGTTTCTCGACGTATACTAAGAACGCAACAACCCGCCCAACTAGCGACGTTATTGACCAGACCAACTGGTGAGAGGCTCTCTATTGTCGAGCAGCTAGCGGAGGGCGAGCGGAAGAGAAGAACCGATTTCTGGTACATCTGACTGTGGATAAATCAGCCCAGTCCATGTCTTTCGTTGCCGAACATATTGTCTCATTCGCCCCTGGCGCCAGCCCTCTGGAGAGTGAAGTTGGGGTGTTGAGCTGAGGGAACAGCTTTCGACATCTGTTTCCGCAAGCCAATGGCAACCGCGGAGGTCGCAAGAGCTGCCTGAATTCTCGACATGAAAAGAAATTCTCGGGACTTGTCCTCGTGGCAGAGGTGGAACCACCACTCCGGGGAGGGAAAGAAGATTCAAAGCTGTTATCAATCGGAATCGGCGCCTCTTTTATGGTTGGAGATGCAGGATGACGTTCGGTATAGCTGCGCTCTCTGATTGGCGCAAACCGCCGAAGAATCCAGAGCTTCTCCTCCGCTCGCTGCGCTCTCTTGAGTCCATCCCACTCCTGCCACCCAGGATATATAAGGGCACACGCCGACCAATTCTAGTTGTTAACTTGGCTTGGATCCAATTTCGTATTCATCTCATTCGGTCCTCCATTTTTGGCCTATTTACTCTTCCAAAGGCCTCGCCACGGTCCGACTGGTATCTGAGCGACCTGGGAACAGCTCTTATCGCGATCTCCGCTCTTATCGGGAATCCCAGCAAGGGCTCTTCCATCCGCCTTCTCCTCTTGCCTTTTTGCTCGTAATTCTTGCTCCCGACCCTGCATAATGGCAGCTGTTTGCCGATCTAGCCTGAAGCTGCGAGCTTCCGCACGCCTTCCATCCGTCCGCACCATCACGACGACACGCCACCTCCAAGCTGCGGAGAAGCCGTTCTTCCCCAATGAGCCGGCCGGTCCAAAGCTGGCCACGGCCATTCCTGGGCCAAAGAACAAGGCAGCCGCTGCAGAGCTCAACGAGGTCTTCGACGTTCGCAGCTTGAACATGCTCGCTGATTATTCCAAGTCCGTTGGAAACTAGTACGGCAATACACCCCGCACGGCGCTGTTGACAAAACTGACACCTTTTAGCATTGCCGATCTTGATGGAAACGTACTCCTCGATGTGTATGTGATTAATCACAGTTCTGCCCATTGGATATCTCCGCGATGATGAGAGCTAACCCAACCGTAGCTACGCCCAGATTGCCTCTATTCCCGTCGGGTACAACAACCCCAACCTCCTCAAAGTGGCAGGCTCCCCGGAGATGGCCACTTCCCTGATCAACAGACCAGCTCTCGGCAACTTCCCCTCTGCCGATTGGTCTCACATCCTGAAAACTGGTATTCTCAAGGTCGCCCCCAAGGGCCTGAACCAGGTGTTCACAGCATTGGCGGGTTCTGACGCCAACGAGACCGCGTACAAGGCTGCTTTCATGTACTATCGCCAACAACAGCGTGGTGGTCCCGAGAAGGAATTCACCGAGGAAGAACTTCAGTCTAGCATGGTGAACCAGTCACCCGGCTCCCCTCAGCTGTCCATTATGTCGTTCAAGGCCGGCTTCCATGGCCGTCTCTTCGGAAGTTTGTCCACGACTCGTAGCAAGCCTATCCACAAGCTCGATATTCCTGCCTTTGACTGGCCTCAGGCACCCTTCCCTTCCCTGAGGTATCCTCTCGAGGAATACGCCAAAGAGAATGCTGAAGAGGAGCAGCGCTGCCTTCAGGAAGCTGAGCGCCTCATCAAAGAATGGCACAACCCCGTTGCTGCTGTTGTGGTTGAACCCATTCAGTCCGAGGGCGGCGACAACCACGCTTCTCCCGCATTCTTCCAGGGCCTCCGCGAAATCACCAAGCGCCACAACGTGATCTTCATTGTTGATGAGGTCCAGACTGGTGTTGGTGCCACTGGCAAGTTCTGGGCTCACGACCACTGGAACCTTCAGACCCCTCCTGATATCGTTACCTTCTCCAAGAAGGCCCAGACTGCCGGTTACTACTTCGGTAACCCTGCCCTACGTCCCAACAAGCCCTACCGTCAGTTCAACACCTGGATGGGTGACCCTTCCCGTGCGCTTATCTTCCGTGGCATCATTGGGGAAATTGAGCGTCTGTCGCTTGTCGAGAACACTGCTGCTACCGGTGACTATCTTTTCGCGGGCCTTGAGCGGCTTGCGAAGCAGTATCCCGAGCACCTGCAAAACCTGCGTGGTAAGGGTCAAGGCACATTCATTGCCTGGGACACCCCCAAACGTGATGAATTCCTTGTTAAGGGCAAGGGTGTTGGTATTAACATTGGTGGAAGCGGGCAGAGCGCTGTCCGTTTGAGGCCCATGCTAATCTTCCAGAAGCACCATGGTAAGCTCGTCACCTTATTTCCTGGCTGAGAACAGTGCGCTAATTTGTTCCAGCTGATATCCTCCTTGAGAGCATCGAGAAGATCATCAAGCAGCTGTAGGCGGATACCGGATGCTGTTTTAACTGTTATATTCCGCGGCGTTTAATCGGTGAATTTAGTTCGGGTTGTAATGATCATTTGCATATTTCGGGAAAGTTATCTGTGCGTCCATGTCCGGGAATTTGAGAGCCCTATAGTGGAGATACCACTTGAACAACATCTGAAGCAGAGTCTCCTGTAGGCTGAAACTGCATCCGTCCCTCTGTATCAACTATGCCATTATATCACGGGTGAATAAGGTAGAGAATTTGAAAACTCCCACAATAAGAACCAACACCATAACCTCAATAACACACGTGAGGTTCCAGAAAACCCCATTAACTCCAGTTCCGTGCAAACAACTGAGATAAACGAGAGGCCGGGGGTATCTTGCATCCTCCGCTCCTACAGACAAAAATCTAGGACAGAAAATCTAAACATATCACGAAACCCGTGCCTCACTTTTTATATCCCCCGCCGGCCAACAAGCAACCCAAACCCGGGCTCGAGTCCACAAAAAGCACAGCGCTTACCCCTCCTCTTCTTCCGTACTCCCATCCCTCGGAATATACTTGATCCCAGCATCCTCCAAATGCCCAATAACTTCATTCGGTAGCGACCCCGTCACTTTCACGGCATATGTCCCCGGTACATAGCTGTTCAGTCGTTGCCATCGCGCGACCCAGCTTGTTTCTGGGTTGTTGATTGTGACCAGGCCCTCGAAGACCTGCGAGGTGCATTCTTGGATGTTGTCGTTGTTGCCGCGCAGGCCGAGGACGTTGTCGCAGTTGGGGCATCCTTCGCGCATGAATTTCTGGATTCCGCGGAGAGACGGAGTTAGATTGTGCTTTTGAAGGAATGGATAAGGAGGTATTTTGTAGGTTGGTGAGTACTCACGCTGTGTAGTTGGACCAGGGAGCAGACCATGCAGGCGCGGAGGGTGCGCTGCTGGCTGGGTGGGACGTAGAAGGACATGACGGGTGTGGACGCGGGTTTGGTGGTGCGAACGGGAAGATCTTCGCCTCGTCCACGGAGATATCAAAGCCCAGGATGTGAGGCGGAATGGCTGAGGAACGGAAGTCTGCCTTCTTCATTGGAGTGGAAATGTCGATGCTTCTCGAACCTCTTTGCGGCAAAATGCCAAGACCGGAGGAGTCGCCCGTCAGAAAGGGACCCAGGACAAAAGATTCCCGATCTTTCAGCAAAGAGGCGTACTCCAAACACAAGGCTGCGATTGGGGCTCTTTTCTCTCCCCCTCAGCTTCTTCTTTATTTACTTCTTTACTCTTCATCCCTGCAGTTTCCGAACCCGCACTCCTTCTCTCCCCTGGTCCTTCCTCGCTCTCGTGCTCTCCTACCGAAAAGCCCCTCCAGCCCACCTGTTCTACGGGCCTTCGACTTTCTGGCGATGGCCTCCGCGGACGTCGAGGCAGCCACTGCGCTTAAGGTGCAGGGGAACAAAGCTTTTGCTGCCCACGAGTGGCCCTCTGCTATCGATTTCTACACCCAGGCGATCGAGAAGCATGACAAGGAACCGTCGTTCTTCTGCAACCGGGCTCAGGTACGTTTTAGTGATCCTCAAACGTCTCGGAGTTGAACCGGCGCAAGTCAAGATGCTAATTTGGTGGGAATTTTAGGCGCACATCAAACTCGAAGCCTACGGCTTCGCGATCGCAGACGCTACGAAGGCCCTAGAACTCGACAGCGGATACATCAAAGCCTACTGGCGACGAGCGCTTGCGAACAGCGCTATCCTGAACTACCGCGACGCCCTGAAAGATTTCAAAGCCGTCGTGAAGCGGGAACCAAGTAACCGCGATGCGAAGTTAAAGCTTGCAGAGTGCGAGAAGCTAGTGCGACGGTTGGAGTTTGAGAAGGCGATTGAGGTTTCGGAGCCGCCGTCTGCGTTTGAGAGTTTGGATATCGATGCTATTGCGGTTGATGAGGGGTATGACGGTGTACAGCTGGGGAGTGAGATGACGCAAGAGTTCATCGATGATATGATTGAGAGGTTCAAGAACGGGAAGAAAATTCATAGGAAATATGCCTTCCAGATCGTGAAGGCTGTGAAGGATCTTGTTTACGCCGAGCCGACGATGGTAGAGATTGGGGTGGATGAGGGTAAGAGGTTAACGGTTTGTGGTGATACACATGGTTGGTCTCTTCGAGTCCCATCGTTGGGTGGTGGTTTGCTGACGCCTGGGCAGGACAATTCTTCGATCTATTGGAGATCTTCCGACTAAATGGTTTCCCAACGGATACGCACGCTTACCTCTTCAATGGTGACTTTGTGGATCGTGGCTCGTGGTCAACGGAGATCGCTCTCCTGTTATACGCTTACAAGTGGCTGCGGCCCAACGGAATTTTCTTGAACCGCGGAAATCACGAAACGGATGACATGAACAAGGTATATGGATTCGAGGGGGAATGCAAGGCCAAGTACAACGAAACCATGTTCAAGGTCTTCTCGGAGTCATTCTCCGCGTTGCCTCTTGCCACCTTGATTGGCAACAAATATCTTGTGCTCCACGGCGGCTTATTCTCCGATGACAAGATATCGCTGGATGATATCCGGAAACTCAACCGCCACGGCCAGAGACAACCCGGTCAACAGGGCCTGATGATGGAGATGCTTTGGACAGATCCCCAGACCGAACCAGGTCGCGGTCCGAGCAAGCGTGGTGTCGGCCTCCAGTTCGGCCCGGATGTTACCAAGCGCTTCTGCGAGAACAACGGGCTAGACGCTATCATCCGTTCGCACGAGGTCCGCATGAACGGATACGAAGTCGAGCACGACGGACGGTGTATCACGGTGTTCTCCGCCCCTAAGTACTGTGATACGACGGAGAACAAGGGTGCTTTCATCAAAATTGGGCCAGAGCTTAAACTGGAATACCAGGTATTCGAAGCCGTGCCTCACCCAGACATTAAGCCCATGGTAAGTCCTCAATCATCCAGCTATGCAATAGTGAAAACAAGTACTGACGGCGCCTAGGCTTATGCTCAGAGCCCGCTGATGTCCATGATGTGAGAGGACGGCGCATTAGCTAAGAAGAAGGGGTTAGGGCGTTGGTGGATAAATACCAGTCAAACCAACGGACATCTCGCAAGCACGGTTCACTTGTTGCCATTGAGGCAGATGTCTCGGTACCTATACGCATGTACTCGATACGTTACTTCACGATTTGGAAAACTTTTGCATAGCGGAACAATCTACCCTCTGCGTCATATGAAGCATCTTCATCCGTTTCATGGTGTCTCCATTTAAGATTAGGTTGTGGAAGGCTTAGCGTGTTTGACCAGACGATTCTTTGAAATGTTGGCGGCATTGCTCTGTGTGTACATGTTTCTAAGAGTACCTTGCTATCCGCCGAAACAATATAAGATAGATTGAGTTGACGTATCGACGCTGTCGCACTACCAGGAGTCCGGAAGGAAAAGAAAGCGTGGTGAATTGTGCCCCGCCAACCCACGATCGTTGTCGGGTATACTTAGAGCAGTTGTCGGTCAGTCTCCGCCAATATTAATGTCGCATCTCCGAGACCTGCTTCTTCTGTCTTCATTGTTCCTCTCTCTTCTCCATATCCCTCAATCGCAACCTTCGTTTCATTGACAAGATGGAGTTTGATCCACAAACGCGTGAGTGCCGTCATCCCTTCGCCAAAGAAAGCCCCGGACTAACCCCGCTCTCATCACAGCGCAATACCTGACCTCCGACAAGACAAGTTTCGCTCATAAGTCCGTCAACGACCGATGGCCTGTCATTGTGGTGAGTATATCAACCCGACGGAGGTAATCACAAAGTCTCATTGGATCTACCACCTAGACCGGAGCCATTGACGACCTGCATCGGACTGTTGTCGACGTGACCGATGAAGAGAAGCGACAGGAGGGAAAATCCATCATTGAAGCTCTGGCGGCGCTCAAATATGAGATTCAGCATAATAGACAACTCACGTGGGTTTCTGTCGCTTCTCTTGTATACGATTGCCTATATTGATTCTTCCTCTCCCTATTAGGCCACTCTCCGACGATGGTGAACCAGGTATCGCAGAATACAACAAGGAGCTGGAGCAGCGCGGAAATCCGAAGTGGCACGATGTGGCGTGGCTCTTCTCAGAATGCTATCTCTGTGCGTTCGATTGAAATTAAGCATGCTGAACCCGGTTCTGACGACTGGAACAGACAGACGGATGAGCACCCTCTTTGCTCTATCGAAGCACTGGAAGGGATACGATGTGTTCGCGCGCCAAAAGATGTCCACTTTCAAGTCTTCTCGACCCGCGGTGCTTGAATTGGCTGCCAGATACAAGGAGTTGGCCCTCGAAGCCGAGAAAGGGCACAACACCGAGGAGTCTGACCGTCTCCTCTTTTCTGAGATGTGCGAGATTTGTCTCTGGGGTAATGCAACGGATCTGTCGCTCCTGACGTCTCTCACATACGAGGATATCCAAAAGTTGCAAGGCTCTCAGGCCCGTAAGGCGGCGGAGAAGAATATCCTCGTCAACGACCTAGACGTAGCATTCGACGTTCTCCGGAAGGCGCAGAAGGAAAAGAAGGGTGAACGCCGAGTTGACATCGTCCTCGACAACGCAGGCTTCGAGCTCTTCGTGGACCTCATTTTGGCTGGATACCTCTTGTCCGCTGGAATCGCGACAACGGTGGTTCTCCGTCCCAAGGTGATCCCCTGGTTCGTCTCGGACGTCATTCCCCGCGATTTTGCAGACCTTATTCAGGTTCTCGCAAAGCCACAGGGCTTCTATACCGCGCCTGATGATTCCGGCAGAGAGCACACCCCGCTGTCGGATAAGGAAGTAGAAGAAGTAAAGTTCCTCTTCGAGCAATGGAGCCATTTCCACGCGGAAGGGAAGCTCATCATCCGTCCTCATCCTTTCTGGACGGCAGGAGGCTGCTACTGGCGCCTGCCTCACCTTGCGCCTGATCTGCTCGAAGATCTAAAAGAAGCCGAACTAGTCCTATTCAAGGGCGACCTAAACTACAGGAAACTGGTTAACGACGTACGTCATTTCTTTCTCACTCTCCAAAACGGACACTTCAAGTGTCATTCAGAATTCCCACCCATGCCATAACCCAGACAAGAATCCTGAATACAGATCCTCACATCAAACTAACCTCAAACAGGCCGCCTGGGATACCACAACACCGTTCACAACCGCCATCGGCCCACTCGGCCCCGGGTCCGGTGTCCGCGTCTTATCCTTCCGCACCTGCAAGGCCGATACTGTGGTCAGCCTTCCGCCCGGCAAGGACGAGGAGCTGCGCCAGATCTACGTGGGTGGTGGATCTGGTGGCCGTGAATGGGCTTGGAGTGGTAAATGGGCTGTTGTGTCGTTCTCCGATGGAAAGGCTTGATCGAGTTGTATTCCGCGACTGACACGCTATGATGGATACAATAGATAGACGAAGATAAATTAGTGCCAGACTACTGAGGTTATTGCGGTGGGTAGATATATGGATAGATGGATATATTGCGTTGCGTTCTTGATTGTTGTTTTGGTGGGAAGTAATGTTGGTAACACAAGAGATGGGTGATATATCTAGACGAGATATGTTCCGATAATGGAACTCGGTGCGGGGCCGGACAGAAATGCTCGATACTAGTCATTCTGGAACGTCGTAGATACTGTAGAAAGAAAAGTGGTACCTCAACTTCTCTGAGTATGGATGAGTCCGACGAGGGTATAAAAATTCATCACGTCCACCAAATCACGCCAAAGGATGAAGGTATCCAAACTCATTCAGGCAAATTAGCACGACCGACTCCCAACATGTCTAATGAGAAAAGATTATTAAAAGAGGGGGCGAGGAAATCAGTTCTTCACAGCAGTCCGTATATTCTCCTTGCCTTCTTCAAGACCCTTACGGGTCTCGCCCTTCCGTTTGAGCCGTGCCTGGGCGGCAAGTTTCCGCTCCATTGGCAATGACTCTCGCTGCGCAGTGGTGAGAGTTTGTCTCCTTTTAGGTTGGTCGAGGAGGTATTTATCGGGAAGCGCCGATAAGGCGTCAAGACTGTATTTCGTAGCCGATCGCCGCGATCGAAGACGATCCGTGCGGAGCTGATGGTTATCGTCTAGATGGAGTCGACGGCTGGGAAGGGATGCGGTCGCATGAGGGCGTCGGTTGTTTGCACCAGACCAAGTGCCATTTTCAGTTGTCGGGACCTCAGGGGGCGAAGACGGTAAGATATCGATGTCTTGTCGGTAACGAGGAACTCTAAATGCTTTCAGAGGGGAAATGCCTAGATTGTTGAACTTTTCATCGATATCCTCGATTCCCATCTCCTTCATTGCCCTTGTGAAATCTGTATCTGCTAGGTCATTATTTGCACCGTATAAGCGGCGCTCCTTGCCACGCGGACTTGGACTTGGGGGTTGATCTATTTCCTCTGTTTCATCGGCGGTTTCATTTTGAGGGCTGGAGTCGCCGAAGTCGTATACCTGTACCCCACGGAGGTCCTGATGGCCATCGGACTCGCGGGCTCTCGTTCCGATCTCTGTTGTAACCTCGAGAGCATGTACTTTTGTCCTCAGCACGTCAATTTGCTCCAGCATCTGGCGGCGCTCTTGATCGAAGGACATTTGCAAGTCTTGTTCCTGCTCGCGATGCTGCTGGGAGGTGGCTTTTAGACGCTCGCGGTACTCTCGAATACGCGTCTCCAGCTTAGCCTCTCGTTGCCTCAGCTTCGTCTCCCTTTCCTTACGTCGATCCTCGTACTTGGAGGTTTCCTGCTTGACGCGGGAGAGCGTATGCTTGAGCATGGCGTTTTCCTTCTCGAGGTCCGACGCTTTTTGCTCGGAGCTGAGGGCAAGTCCTCTGAGCCTCTCGAATTCCGGATGCTGCTGCTTCATCTCCTCGATCCTTGCATTCGCCTGAGCCAGCGCCTGCTGTGTCTTTTGTAACATTTCAGATGACCCCTTAGAAGTGAGGATGACCTCCGGGTTCCCTGCAATATCGTCGACTTCGTTGCCAACAACGCCATGCTGCTCTAAGGCTTTGCGCAGCAAACTTACTTTGTGTTTGTACTGCAGTGCCAGAGCCGTCTGCTTTGTAAGGTCTTGGACGAGTTGCTCTTTGTCGGCGCGCGTATTCTCTGCGACCATGGTGGAAGCAAGTTGCGTTACATGGCGCTCCATCTCTTCGACCTTCAGTTCTTCCTCCTTTAATTTTGCAGCTAAGCGGTAGGCCTCTTCGTCCTTCTTTTTAGCGTATGTTTTGGCCGCAGAGCGATACTGGATGAGTCTTTTGATTTCCAACGCGGTCTTCGTCCTATAACTATCAAATTCCGCCTTCCAATATTTGCCAGACCGGGAGCGTGGTTCATTCATGTTTATTGTATCTTCGTTACCGTCTCCTGGTGCGCTAGCCGGCTTTGAATCCGTTTCTGAGGAGCGACCTTCAGGGAGTTTTTGAGAAGACTTTTCAGAAGCTCTGGAGGGCTTCTCGCGCGAGTCCATTAGTGTTTGAGTAAGTCGGCTTCGCCTCCCTTCTAATGAGCCTGTTGTCCATTGGCTGCTAATATTTCCCGACACGGTTACCGGGGTTTTAACGGTTTTGGTCGAAGCGTCCTCGCGCTTGCGCTCATTGTCAACAACGCTATCTCCAAATGAGACGGTTTTTCGTCGGGCTGACGCAGTTCCGGGGGTCATAAGTATGCTTTTTGTCGGCGACGTTATCGCGGTCGTAGCGAGATCGAGTTCCGGCTTGGTCGTTTTTTTAGTGTCCGCATCCTGAGCAGCGGGTTTCTGTATATTACTCTCCTGACTCGTCTGACGACCATGGGCTTTCTCTTTTGACCTCATGTGAGAATTCGTATTATCCTCTTCATCAGCCTTCGGCGTTCCAAACAGAGCGCTCTGGAACGCGCGGAGTGCGAACATGGGCGCAGGAGTTTCTGGGGGCTCCATGATTTTAGATTCATCTGATGGGGGACACCAAAATCAAATAAGTCAGCGCACGATTGCCTTTATATGACATAGTTCTACCGTGCTGGATGCTCACGGGAGGTGCCAGGGGGGGGGGTAAACAGTATGGAGCACACACCTGCGGGATGGTCGTTCTGGCCACCAATCCACCCCAGCATGATTTCTGCAGTGCAAACCTATTCAGAAATCCGAGCCCGCAATTCATGCATCATATCGGGCCACCATCGGCGATAGAGGCATGACAGAGCGGGGAAGGAGGATGCTGGATTGACGTGGACAGATGTGCTTTGTTTACTCTCCGACCAGCCAGCCCCTTGTACTGCCGGGCGGTGTGGCGGAAAAATAACGGAGCGAGGGAGCTGCAGGGGACGCCATCATTGATTGGCGTGGCAGTTCCATCGACCGCTCTTTTTCTCTTCCCCTCTTTAGACATGCCCAGTTGGTGTTGAAAGTACGCTTTCCCACCCAGCTCCTGCCCCGTATTGTTTTTCTTTCAGTCCTAGATATGTTTAGTCCCGAGATATAGAGGGCTGCAGCTTCGGCTGCATCTTTGTCACTGCTTTTTGTGGCAAAGGCCATCAGCTCAATCGGTGTCTATTTCGAGCTCCAACCTCACCGCCCAAAGCCCCGCTATGCCTCACAATCACAAGAAGACCGCCAGCAATGCCCCCAAAAACGCCTCTCCCAGGGCGGAGAAGAAGAAGCACATTTTTCCCGAAGCTGCCCCGATTACACCACCGCCAGTAGGACGTACTAATTACCAAGAAATACACCAGAATGAGGTTGAAGCTCTTCGATCGATCTATGGGGACGATTTCGAAGAGGTGCAACATAGGCCTTCGGTCTGGCATGTAAGCCGCTACCTTGCAGTAACCCCATCAAATATCTTGGTGCTGCTCTAACAAGTCAATTAGCAATCATCAGAAGTTTCGTTCAGGCTCCATCTGCGGGCCTCATCCAACCCTGATGTTCACTTGAAATTGCTTGTTGCGTTACCGACCACTTATCCGAAGACATGCCCGAATATCACGGTGGAGAATTTGGACGATCTTCGTCAAGGAGCCCAATCCAGAGTCCGGGATATTATACGGAATAAACCGAATACGCTCTTGGGCTCAGAAATGATATATGAGCTCGGCGTCTTAATACAGGACGTCCTTGAAGATGCGGCACAAGCTCAGGCTCAAGACCAAGACCTGCCCAGCTTGGAAGAAGAGCGGATGGTGCAAGAGGCAGCGGCGACCCGACGAGCCGAACGCGCGCGAGAGGAGGAGCTTCGAAGGCAACAAGCGGCTACGGCGAAGGAGGAACAAGAACTTCAGCAATTACTGGAGGAAACGATGAGAGAGCGCACAACTAAGGCTCGACTATCGCGACGGAAGAGCAGGACATCTGGATTGGAAACAGCCGGGGATGTCGAAGGTGTGGCCAGTGTGAAAGGCGCCATCACATTTGATCCACCGTTGGTCGTGAACGACGCAGATGAGGGGCCAATCGTGTTCCGAGCAGTATTTGGAAAATCCCTCCTCAAAAGCGTCCCCGGCGTGAGTACATTTCTGGTGAGGCCGGTAGTTACAGAGAACCGACCATGTGCCCCTCCCTTAGTCTTGAGGGAGCTATCGATCGATGAGAAAAGGGACGATGCTTTACCTTTCCGTGAAAAAATGCGCTCTAGCGAAGACAAGCTTGAAAGTCTGAAAAGGCTCCGACACCAGAATCTCGTGGATTTCGTCGGGTTCAAGATTCTCAGACCACCTGACCCTTCCCAAGACACCACTTGGACCGTTTTTACACTCGTTGAGTATGCAAACAAAGGACCTCTCTCCGAATTCCTGGATATGGTCGGGACTGTCCCGGTCGAAATGCTTCGTAGCTGGACCATTCAACTTCTGGAAGCCCTCGAGTACTATCACCGGAATGGGTTTGTTCATGGAGATATCCATTGTGGTCGTGTTCTGCTATTTAGGAACCCTACAGGCAGCACAGTAGTGAAGCTTCTTTCCAGCATCGAAGAATCATTACCCGACTCGGGTCGAAGCAAACGGCCTTTAACAACGTCCAAATCGCCGTTCTGGCTTCCTCCAGAGCTAACACAAGAGAGCTCCTCTCCAACCATGAAGACAGATGTATGGGACCTTGGAATAGTCTTCCTTCAGATGGGGTTCGGAAAAGATGTGCTCCAGCGCTACACTTCGGCCAATGCTCTGATGAATGCTCTTGACTTGTCTCCTTCTTTGCAAGATTTACTCCAAGAATTCTTCAGACCCAACCCGAAGAGGCGGCCCACGGCTTTTCAGTTGCAACCTTCAGAGTTCTTTCGCGTCGATAGCCCTTTGATTGTGCGTACGGGTGTCTCAGGCTCTATGTCGCTCCCGAGGCGTCCACGCCTTGAATCCATGAGCGGCGGGTCCCCTGCATTCTCTCGATATAATCAGGATTTCGACGAGGCCGGACGCTTGGGGAAGGGTGGGTTTGGGGAGGTTGTGAAGGCGCGGAACAAACTAGACGGTCGTTTCTATGCCATCAAAAAAATTTCACATAAGTCTGCTACTGCATTGAAAGATACACTGTCAGAAATTATGCTCTTGTCGCGACTGAATCATCCATATGTGGTTCGCTATTATACCGCTTGGCTTGAGGAAGACTACGATCAAGCAAACGAAGAGGCCATCTCCTTCACAGACGGAAATTCCATTGTCAGTACTACTCACTCCCAGGAGCTTGAATTCAGCACTACAGGAGGTCTTGACTTCATTAGTTCAAGCGGTTACCCGAACATAGAGTTTGCTGCAGATAGTGATGAGGACTGCGGAACGATATCTACCAGGGAGGAAGGCGAGACGCCGGAAACGTTTGGCACAGAGAGTGGCACAGGCAAGGAACTTGGTCGAGTGAGATCGGGCTCTCAAGGTCGGCCTGTGCTCACCACGCTTTACATCCAAATGGAGTACTGCGAAAAGCATGTGAGTTGACCCTGAAGCACCCCATAATTATATCATCTCCGTACACTAACTGACTTTTGAAGACGCTCCGGGACCTTATAAAGAACGGTTTATATGATGATGTCGATAGGTCGTGGCGTCTATTCCGCCAGATCCTTGACGGATTGACCCATATTCACGGACATGGCATCATCCACCGTGATCTGAAACCCGACAATATTTTCATCGACGCGGCCAACAACCCCCGAATTGGTGATTTTGGCTTAGCCACCAGCGGCCAATTCACCACGGCTGTACGCTCGTCGGCCACTGCGGATTTCGCGGGCAATCTTACTCGAAGCCTCGGCACTACCTATTATGTAGCTCCGGAAATGAAATCCGGTTTTACAGGACACTATAATGAGAAGGTCGACGTAAGTGCATAGGAACCTTTCTCCCATTATGCGTTCTTGTTTGATCGCTAAGTGCAACAGATGTATTCTATGGGGGTAATCTTCTTCGAAATGTGTCATGCACTGCCGACGAATATGGAACGCGATCAGACCCTGCGAGAGATAAGGGAAAGACACCATAGCCTTCCTGCTACATTCAATACCCCTGAAAAAACCATTCAGGGTAAGATTATTGAATCCCTTCTTCGCCATACTCCAGCCGAACGACCATCTGCTTCGGAATTACTGCATAGCGGACAAATTCCGCTTCAGGTCGAAGAAGAAACCTTTAGACGCGCAATCATGCATCTGCTTTCCGACCCGAGCTCTCCAGACTACAAGAAAATCCTTTCAGCGATATTCTCCCAGTCTCCAAAGAAATTTGAAGACATCGCCTGGGATATGAATTCGCATAAAGCTCCAGGGCCGAACCAGCTCCTCTTGCATGGGTTGATCAAAGAACGGCTTACATCGATATTCCGCAGGCACGGCGCAGTAGAGACTACGAGACAAATGCTGTTCCCTAAATCTCAGCACTACGAAAGCGGCGCTGTTAGGCTACTTGACGCCTCTGGAAATGTGCTTCAGCTACCATTTGATTTAACGCTTCCAAACGCGCGTGCAATTCCTCGACAAGACTCTTCGCTAGAAAAGACCTTCACTATCGGTACCGTCTATCGGGATACGCCACTCGGCGCCGAGCCCAGGATCCATAAAGAGGTGGACTTCGATATTGTGTCTCATAACACGCTTGATCTGGCCTTGAAAGAAGCGGAGGTGATTAAGGTGCTCGACGAAATCATTGAAGAATTCCCACCCTTGAGAGCCAGTCCGATGTGTTTCCTAATCAATCATTCGGACCTTCTGCAGCTCATCATGGACTTCTGCCGCATAACTACACCTCAAATTCCCTTAGTTAAGGAGGTAATGAGCAAGCTGAATGTCGGGAAATGGCCCATGCAAAGGATCCGCAGGGAGCTTCGCTCCCCGGCTATTGGCGTTGCCTCCACCTCGTTAGACGAACTTGCCAGGTTCGATTTTAGGGGTATGATTGCGATTGCTTTCTTATGAGTCTTCCTGCTAACATCGAATAGATACGCCAAAACAAACGCAGAAACGGCTGCGGGCCATCATGGAAGGCACCGAGTTCGCCGAACGACTAACGCCGATTTTTGCCAGAATCAACTCGCTAGTAGCCTATCTGCAGGGCTTCGAGGTGAAACGAAAAATTTACTTCAATCCACTAGGAAGCCTAAACGATAAGTTCTTCAGAGGCAGCATTCTATTCCAGTGTATATTTGATAGCAAGCGACGCGAGGTATTTGCAGCGGGCGGCCGGTATGACTCGCTAGTCCAAGAGTTCCGCCCAACAGTTGTGGCAAGCCGCTCCCAAACCCATGCTGTAGGATTCAATCTGAGCTGGGATACTCTTAGCTCTGCCATGATTGACTACCTCCAAACACCGACACGGGCCTCTTCAAAGCACCCCGAAACCGAAGTCGGAGCTTTCTGGAGGACAAGAAGGGCAAGTTCATGCAAAGGCAACTACTGCTGCTGTCGCTAACCGTTTTCCAGTGTGACGTACTTGTCGCTAGCTTTGATCCGACAGTCCTACGCGAGATGGGTGTCAAATTGACCCAGGACCTGTGGGCAAATGATATCAGCGCAGAATTAGCGGTGGATGCATCCTCCCTTGAGGAGCTTCTCGCCAAGTACAAGGAGCATAACCATAGCTGGATTGTGATTGCAAAGCAGGACAGCAAAGAGCGGGGCTTCAAAGTAAGGTGCCTTGATCCGAAGGAAGAGTTCGATGTTCGGCATACCGAGATCATCACCTGGCTTCGAAACGAGATACGTGCTCGCAATCTACGTGAGGGGGCGCCGGATAACTCGCGATATTCCCGGCTGGCGAGCCAGTCTGAACCGAGTGCGGCGGCCAACGAGCGAGCAAATGGCGTTCGTATTCTCGTCTCACAACATAGAAGCAAGAAAACGAACCGAAGGAATATTGTCGAATCAGGTATGTGTGAGACCCGTAATAGTTATACCATCCGACTAACGGTCGGACCAGCTCTTCTGCGGTCACGGGAGGTGGTTGAAAAGGCTTTGGATGGCCCAATCGCCGCCATCGACACCCGAGACGATTTGCTCGAAGCCATAAGGGACACTCGCCTTTCCGATCCAGACAGCTGGCGCACCGTGGTACAAAACGCGCCTCTCACTGAACGGAAATACCTGAACCAAGTCCATGAACTTCTTTCCGACCTTGCAAATGAAAGCCGAGCAGAAGGCGCAGAGCGCTTCGGTAACGCTTTCATCTACAACTTCCGGACGGGGTCCTGTATCAACTACGATCTAGGGAGCGGGAATGATCGATAAGAATAACGACAGAAGACGTGATATCCTATGTGAAATCTGGAATGTATTACGTAGTTATCGAAGCCCTTTCCTGGCTCCCAGCATCTCCTCTCCAAATATACTCAATTCGATTCAGAATGAAAGGGAATCCCACAAACGCAGTCAGGTATCTTTGATATTATACACCTAAATAAATATCGCGGCTCGTAATGACTAGTCACTCTCATCGTCACTCCCATAGCCAACCAGAGGGCCAGAAGTCTGTGGCGCCTGTTTGGTCGTCACATTACCACCAGTCAATCCTCTCAACGCGGCAACAGTGGAGCTCGAGAATATCCCACTGCTCATAGTTTCGTTCTTATCCGTAGAGGCAGGCTCGATCATGAGCGGTTGATCCGGAGCCTCAAGCTCCCTCGAGCCCCCAGCATTCTCTAATTCCTTCGTACGCGCAAACCACACCTCGTCCGGTGGCTCATAGCCCTGCAACCCGTAGCTGCCCTCAATCTTCTTCCTCTTTCTAGCCTCGGGATCTCTCCCTTCCAACTCCGCCACAAACTCCGCAGGCAAGGCCCTCCTCACAGCCTCAGCTGCCTGCTCTTCCAACCTCCTCGCCTCCCTCTTCTGCGCCAACGGGTTCGGATCCACAGTCGCCCACCGCACATTCAAAATCTCACTATGGTCCAGACTCTGATGCGCCATAGCCTCCTTCGCGAATTGCGCATTTGCTTCATTCGTATACGTGACGAAGGCGACGCCTCGTGATGTGAGTACTCGAATCCGATCAACCTGCCCCCATTCCGCAAAGTGTCGCGCGACGACTTCTTCAATGTCGTCCGTTACGTGGATACGGCCGACGTAGAGCGTCCGGTTTTGGCGCATGAAGGATCCCACGCCGCCCATGTCGTCTCTGTAGTCGCTGAATTTATCTCTACCAAAGCAGTCCACGTTGGGATTAAAGAGGTCATGCAGGGTCGGTAGGCGGTGGAGATATTCGCATTCATAACCCTTTGGGCAAACCTGTACCCATTGCATAGTTAGTTAGCTGGACTCGAACAATTTTGACTTAAAAAACAAGGACGAAACTTACCCCTCGAGCAAAAAACAAACAAAAATAAGACCCTGGCACTTTATCCGCGCGCGTATACCCGCTATCCTTGGAGATATTACACCGCGACACTGCTGCAGTCTTCGAGAGATACTTGTCCTCCCTATCGCCTCCAGACCACTTGTTATACCAGATGTTAAAGACGGTTCCCGTCTGCGGTGGCGGTTCGGACTTGAGTGTCGCGGGGTCGACTTGTGGCCGTGCGGGTCGCCGCTTTCGCCTGATGATCTTTTTTGTCTTCTTTTGTGTGCCGTCCGCGTCGGTGGCGGCAACTGCTAGAGCTGTCTCATCGGATTGTTGCTGGACGAGCGCATTGTCGTCATTTGGTGTCGGCACTTGGTCGGCATCGTTTTGGTCGGGGGTGTCTGTGGGTTCTGCTGCCGGGGGCGTCTCAAGGGCTGTTGCTTCTGCCATTTGGAACGGCTGTCTTCGAGGGATGAAGTGTATGTCTGTAATGGAGGGAAAAAATGTCACCGGCCGGAGGTTGAATGGGGGACCGAAGTGTGGATATCTCCGATTATATAAGCCACTGATAAGCCTTGGCATCGCGACGAATTTGAGGCTGCGGAGATGCCGCCGAAGAATTAAGCAGATTCAGTTGAAAGACCGTCTTCTTTCGTGTTATTTTTCATTTATTTGTGCTTTAGCCTTATTACCGGTCTCTTGTAAATTTTCTAATAGCGCTGCCCGCACCAAAAATCGCGTCGGATTTGTTGGACTCGATATTCGAGTCCGCGGGGCTTTCCAAGCGGCAAGATGGTGAACATTACGGAGAAGATCAAGGAGTACGTCTCTAAAGTTTCGCACGTCGAGCATTGATAGCGAAGCCAAGATGCTCACCAATTCGGCAGGATCGAAGATGAGATGCGCAGGACGCAGAGTAAGAACGCCTTTACATCGGAGTTTTGATAGGATCCCGCAGCTAACTCGATAACAGAGAACAAGGCAACAGGTGTGGGCAAAGCTTTCACGAATCTAAGAAGATCAAGCATTCTAACAAGCACCAGAATATCACTTGGGCCTTCTAAAAGGGCATGCACCGCTACCTCCCAATTCACTGTAATCATTAGCTAACTTAGTATAGAAAACTCGCCCGGTTAAGAGCCCAACTACTCGAACCCACGGGCAGCGCGGGCGGTGGAGGATCAGGTTTCGATGTCAGCAAGAGCGGTGATGCCCGTGTGGCATTAGTCGGGTTCCCGTCCGTCGGTAAATCGACGTTCCTGAGCAAGATCACGAAGACGAAGAGTGAAGCTGCCGCTTACTCTTTTACCACTCTTACCGCTATCCCTGGCGTTCTTGAGTATGGGGGTGCTGAGATCCAGATCCTTGATCTTCCTGGTATCATCGAGGGTGCGTCCGAGGGGAAGGGGAGAGGGAGGCAAGTCATCTCTGCTGCTAAGGTATGCTCTGTGTCCTTCTAGCGCGGCATAGAAACGCCCGAATTGATAAGCTGTCAGACAAGTGACTTGATCTTGATGGTACTCGACGCCACTAAGAAGGCGGAGCAACGTGCGCTACTCGAGGCGGAACTAGATGCTGTTGGCATCCGTCTAAACAAAGAGCCGCCGTAAGTGTCCCTAACCACCACGGCTTCTTGGATGGGTAGCTAAGAATACAACAGAAATATCTACCTAAAAGCGAAGAAAGCAGGAGGAATGAAAATCACCTTCCAGACACCACCAAAATACCTCGACGAAAAGATCATCTACAACGTCCTCCGAGACTACAAAATGCTCAACTGCGAAGTCCTCGTCCGAGATGAGAACGGTACATTTCCCATCTAGGTTCTACTCGAGAGCTGTATCATATTAACACACAGCCCAGCTACAATCGACGACTTCATCGACGTAATCATGAAGGACCACAGAAAATATATCCCTTGGTAAGCTCCTCCGATCCACCTCCCACTGCCGGGAGGTAAGGGAGTGCAACGGTTAATGGAAGGGTGATAGCCTCTACGTCTACAACAAAGTCGACAGCGTCAGCATCGAATTCCTAGACCAGCTCGCCCGTGAACCACACACAGCCGTCATGAGCTGCGAACTCGACCTCGCCGTGCAGGACGTCGTAGATCGCATTTGGAAGGAACTGCGTTTGATGCGAGTATATACGAAACGGTCTGTGCCTATCTACCTCTGCACCACCTTCAGCTATGCGCTCTCGTGGAACGGCGTGGCTAACAACCCAACAGAAAAGGCGTGGAACCTGATTTCAGCGAGGCATTGATTGTGCGGAATAATTCGACGATTGAGGATGTTTGTGACCAGATACATCGGACGCTAAAGGAGACGTTCAAGTATGCATTGGTCTGGGGAGCGAGTGCGAGACATATTCCGCAACGGGTTGGGTTAGGGCATGTGGTCGCTGATGAGGATGTGGTTTCAATTGTAGCGAAATAGTGGTGTCAGGGAACAATATCAAGGCATTGGTTTAGAAAAACAAATCAAACACGGCTTGCATCGGTTTCTCGATCTAAAAGACCCTCTTACGAGGATAGAGGTGCAGGGTACGAGACAATTTGTTCATTTATTTACTATATACGTGAAACCGAAAAATGAACATGACCAAAACACATATTAGACCCAAGCCATTAACCAAACTCCGCACAAACAGTTCCAAGGATTGCCTTACGCAGCGGCGGCGACGGTAGCGGTGGCGGCGGCGTTTTGCATACCAGTGGTAGGAGCAACGTCGACGCGCTCCTTGGGCAGCAGATCAACCAAGAGAGGGCTGGGTGCAGTTTCTCGGCTGGGGTGGAAAGCCAGCTGGCTGTTCTTGTACTTCTTCACGCTGTCGAGGTAGATGTCGAATAGGTAGGAAGAGTCAAGAGGACCACCCTTAGCCTCTGGGTGAAACTGAGTACTGAAGATGGGGCGAGACTTATGGATCATACCCTCGTTACTGGAGTCGTTCAGGTTCACAAAGTAAGGTTTCCAGTCGGAAGGCAACGTGGAAGCGTCCACGGCGTAACCGTGGTTTTGGCTAGTGATGTGGCAGCGACCAGTAGTTAAGTCGAGAGCAGGAATGTTGTGGGCACGGTTACCGTACTTTAACTTGATGGTGCGAGCGCCAGCAGCCAGAGCCAGAAGTTGGTGGCCCAAGCAAATACCAAAGATGGGAACCTGTGAGGTCTCCATCAGGCGACGAAGGTGATAAGTGGTCTCCTGGCAGTGGGTAGGGTCACCGGGGCCGTTGGAGATGAAGACACCGTCAAAATGGTGAGCCACCTTGTGAATAGGGTAGTCAAAGGGGAACACAGTGACGCTAGCCCCGCGGCCGACAAGACTGCGAAGGATGTTCTCCTTGACTCCGCAGTCCAGAACAGCAACGTGACACTGATGATCGGCAGCACTCACGTGGAAGGGAGACTTGGTGCTGACCTGGCGAACAAGATGGATCTGCTCGGGGTCTGTGAAAGCTTCGTCCTGGTCGGCATCGTACTCCTCGCCAACCGTGATACGAGCAAGAGAAGAACCCTGCTCACGGAGGTAGGTGACGATAGCACGGGTGTCGACACCAGAGATTGCGGGGACACCCTCACGGACGCACCATTCACCGAGGCTCTCGACGGCAGTCCAGTGAGAATACTGTTCTGCAACGTCGGCCACAACAACACCAGCGGCCTGGAGGTTGGGTGATTCAAAATACTTGAGAAGACCATGGGGGTCCCTCTCAGTAGATGGAACGCCGTAGTTACCAATTAAAGGCTGGGTGAATACCAATATCTGACCGCGGTAGGAGGGATCAGTCAAGGATTCAGGGTATCCAACCAAGGAGGTGGTGAAGACAGCCTCTCCGGAGATGTTAGTACGAGCACCGAAAGATTTTCCGTGGAAGATAGGACCATCTCGGATCGTGAAGGTTGCACGCTCAAGGGGCTTCTGGGAGCGAACAGTAGCCATGAAGCGAGCCTGGAAAGCAGAGCCCATGGGCGATGAAAAGGCTGGAGCCCTGGCGGGGACCGTCTTGACGAATCGAGCGAACATCATATTGGAATTGAGTGGAGTGGAGATATGAAAAGAGAATGGAATTTAGACGGTGGGCTAGGGTGGGTTCAGTGACTTCCGGAGGCTTTCCAGAGGTGATCCGAGATGTAGTCCTGTGAAAGATTAGTATGGTTGACTCGAGGAGCAGACGTCACGAGAATGGACTGGTGAAACATACCTGAGAAGTGAAGGTGGAGGGTGACAAACGCATGAACGCGACTGTGTACTACCAGTTACTGAAACTGATATAGAAGAAGATTGATTGAAGAGATTTTTAGATCGACATGAATTGGATGTTGTGTGTCAGGACAGTTGAGACTGGGGAGAGGAAGTGAGTCAGGAGGGGAGCAGTGGAGGGAATCCAATTTTAAAGGTTAAGAATTTTGCAGTGCGAGTCTCGGCCCGGTCGTTCATCACGTGATACGACCTCACCTCACCGACTTCTGCAGGCTCAGCCAATCATCGCTCGTGTAGAGTCGCGTTTCTCGTCGCGTTATCGGAGGCGTCAAAGGGCGAGAGACGCCCTTTTGTTCAATGGGCGCTGAGTGGGGCCGTTCATATCTTTGTTCTGGGAATATTTTGGCACAATGGAGGATTTATCAAGGTCAGCCCATGGGAAGGTTATTTTCGAATTGAAGACATGGGGTGAGGCCAATGCCTTATGATTCGACCAGTGGTTGTGACATCACAGCCAACCGGATGAAACAAAGGCCAAAGGGCTGTAGATTTGAGGAAGAGAAGAGAAGACTCAGATATCGGCTCTTTTCGCCCTCCCCGGCGCCTTTGAGTGCCGTCACAGTCCCAAATCCAGTTACACAAGCATCGTTTCGGTATATTCCGTCGAGGCTCGGGGATTTCAAGCTCGTGTATATATAAAAACGATTGAGGCAGTTACAAAGTTAACTACACTCGTTCCCTGAGATACTAGTCTACTCGGTTTCGTCTTGTTTCCAATGATCCCGAAATACTTCTTACGGGCCGTGGTAGCCTGCGTCATACCGATTAGCACCCTCAGCTACGCTGTCTTGCCTCTGTGGACAAGCTATCAGCCCTCCATCAAATCTCAATTGCCTCTAGAAGACCCTGGCTGTGATGGATCTGGGATAGTCGACCCCGATGGCCGATGCAACGGCAACGGGGTCATCGATAACCCTCCTGACCCCGATAGAGAGGGTTTTCGATTCGACAACCCGTCGACCGACTGCCAGTATGTCACTCAGATGTATATATATGATGTCTTCAAGGTCCTAGAGAAGGACATGGGAAAGCTCTTCACGTATATCCATAAGGACGTCAACTTCCACGTCATGGGCCACCACCCAATTGCCGGGCATTACCATGACTTGCTGCATTTCTATGTGAACGCGCTTCGTAGAGTCTCAATGTGCTTCTCGGACCACCCAGAGAAGTTCGAGGTTCACCCACAGGCGATCCATGGTGGCTGTAACAGTCGGTGGTCTGTCCAGGAGGTGCAGTTCAAGGGGTTGATGAATTCAGGTATCGCAATCCCCTCGTTCTACCGGCTTCGCACCAAATTTAAGCTAAACTGAAGTCAGGCGACGCGTTCCAGGTGGTCAATGTCTGGGTGACGAGATGGCATGAAGGCCAGATGGTGGAGATCCGGACTTTTATAGATCAAGGCCGAATCATGGAAGCGCTGCATAAGAACGAGCTGTGGTGGAATGCCACATCGTTCCGGGAGAATTTGCAGTACATGCCTGGACCTGCTGGGATGCCTGACTTGGAGGAGTTGAAGAAGCTCATGGGCTATCCCGACGGTCGGAAATATGAGGATTTGTAGACTCCACCCACTTCACGTCCGCTGGGGCAGCTGATTCCTAGACACGTGACGGCCAATCCACGAGCTTCTCTCGGAGACCTCAGGACTAAATCATGTACTTCTCTGTGGCTTTCATACTTCTTCAATTGCTGATCATCTTTCAATCCTATTCTATATGATCTAAACAAGCCAATTTCGGGTCATGGCTGAGCAGAACAGGAAGCGATCCAGAATCGCCTGCACCTCCTGCCAGTCCCGCAAACGCAAGTGCTCAGGCGACCAGCCCTGTACAACTTGCGCGCAATTCGGCGCCGACTGTCACTATGACTTGCTCTCTCGCAAGAAGAAGGATATTCGGCACTTTCAGTCGCAGTCGGCGGTGACCTCGCTGCTAAGTCCAGCCACTGTGCAGAACGATATCGCTTCAAAGCGGCAACAACAGGATCAACAAGCGAATCCAGCCGCCTTGGCCGGCCTCTTGCTGAAAGCCCTCGAAGCAAACTCGGGCGCCGCATTTGCTCGACGACTGAACCCCAAAAATGATGTAGCTGGTGCACCGAAACTGCACCTCTTCGGTTGGAACGTAGGGGCCCGGTATCCAATTCCCGAATGGACGAAGGCGCTGGCATCCGTGAAACCGCGATCTGTCGTGGACATCATCTCCCAAGATGAAATGCGGTCGCTCGCCAGCATCTTCTTTGACAAGGTCGACCCTTGCTATCCTTTCATTGACCGAGATACTCTCCTACGCCAGGTGAGCAGGAGATGGCTAGCCGCAACATCGGAATCTTTGGGCTTCGGACCCTACGACGCGGTTCTCTGCGGCGTCGCTGCGTTCGGATACCTCTTCTCACGCCGACGGGCCACAGCAACTGAGCTACAGCTTATCGAGTCCGCCAGGTCGATCCTTGAGCAGAGCTTACAGTCTGAACCGCTGTCTCCAGTTGACATTGTGACTGGCTGGGTCCTGCGGGTCGCGTACTTGCGCATGACAACCACGGCGCATGCGGCATGGATGGCCAGCTGCTCTCTCATGCATCTCATTGAGTCTACAGGTATGCACATTGAGCCATCGTCTAACATTGCTCTCGACCGAGCAACAACCGCAGAGTCCTGCAATCCAGAGACTCGCCGGCGACTATTCGCCATGGCCCGCCATCTTAACGTTTGGATCTCCTTTGAGCTCGGCCGTTCCCGCGTTGTCCTACAGGGTGCAACCTCTCTCGCTCCCAGTCCACGACCAACCACAAATGGCTTCGCAACCACCACGACGGCTGACATCTTCAACCTGTTACCCATATCCGAGAGTCTGGACCCGAACGAAGCCCAGGACATCTCAAACCTTGAATCTGCACTTGCAGATGTCCTCGACATCATTTACATTCAGCCCCATCTCATCCTCGTGCAATGTAACCTTATGCTCTGCATTTACCGCCGCCTCCGTGCCCTCAACTCCATAATCTCGGGAGACGTTCTTGACCGCGTCCTCGCGCTGTCGGGCAAGGGTCTCAAAGCCGCTTCTGAGCTGGTCGCCATCAGCTCCCCCTGGCATCAGATCGCGAATGTTCCCTTTCAAGTTGTGTGCACATTGTTGGCCATCGATAATCGTGCTTCGCTGGCCATGCTACGCGACGCCATGCGAACGCTACATGAAGTGGCATCTGCATATGACACTGAAGTTATGCGTGAAGCGTATACGACCGCTTACCTCATGACTGTGATGCACCAGCGTCGGAAGGAGGAAGATATGCGAACACTCAAGGATGTTTTGCAGTTCAACCCGTCCGTCTCGATCCCCGATGAGACGCAGATTAGGGAACCAACTGTGCAATCCGACCACACTCTTATGGATTACCCAGGATTCTCCTGGCTGAGTGATATCCTTGTTGACATACCCAGTCTGCGGGATTTTGATATGGAAGGACTATGAGTTTCATGGTGACCCCTTCCGATTCAAAAGTTCCATGAGGGATCCATGCCTCGTCCAGCCGGCCATAGGTATGTGATACATGACATCTATCCAAGGTATACTAATGAACGCTAAACTACAGACACTATAAGGGGCTTACGCGGGGTCTACTCGGCTTTATCCCGCTTGCCAGTTCCTTGTCTCTCTTGGGGTCTAATCCCTGAGGACCGCACCACCAAGGCCAGCTTCCACAGTACCCACAGGAAGCCAAGAACTATGACGGCCACAGTACCTAACTCAATGACCTTACTCTGGAAGATACCGCTGTTCTCCTTGACCGTGAGGACAGGTACTTTCAGTTCCTCCACGAGGACATTATTCTCGTTGAGAGGTGAAGGGTGCAGCTGGTAGAACATGGTACGAGGGCCAAAAAGCCCCTCCCATCCCAAGTTCACCCGATCAAATGGGTTCATCCCCATTTTTGTGCCATCTTCCGCAGTACATGCCCAAAAGACCACAGGCCAGGGTATCGAGACCGAGCGATACCCTGATGCTGACGGATGCAGGTATCGCAAATGGAGCGGGATTGTGACATTCCAGTCCTCTGAACCTTGGTCGGAATCCAATGGAGTGTCTAGCTCTAGGAGCCAGCTCGAACCCCAACGGGATACAAACCAATCTGGGGCCTCGAGGTCAGTCTCGCCAGCCACCGCCCGGAGAGCAACTAGGTTATGAGATTTGAGAAATAAGTCGTCCGTGGTAGAGAGTTGGTACTTGTCGCCGAATAACGATGACGGTAGGGTTAGATAGGCGTGGAGCGCGCACGCTACTTCGGGGCCCCCGGGGGGCTCCTTCAGCGCCTCCCGAGCCATCGAAATAGTCATCGTAGGATGCAAGCCGGTGGGAGGCGAAAATGAGACTGAGTACTCGGCCTCGTCAAGAAGAGGATGATGCCGCGATGGAAACGAAAACAGAGTAGGTTCTAAATTTTGCGAATCAGTCACTTCAGTCCGCCTGTGATCAGCCACGGAAACAAGTCTAGCGATGGACATACTCAACTCCGTATCCGACCCAACATCGGCCAACAAGCCACCCATCTTGATCTCCTCTGGCTCGTTTGCCGCCTCGGCCCCGAGTAGCCCAACCTCCACCTTACCGGTTGCACCCTCATATTTCTGAATTGTTTCAGTCCACCCTTCTGGAGTCGGAGACTTCGACCAATACCCCGACATTGTCAACGCATGCGATACACTATCGTAATTAATATCGATGGAATCGGCGGAGAGAATTAACTCCGCACGACGATGACACTCCTCATTGTCCCGCTCGCAATGCTTCTGCTGTAAATACGTAACTAGGTTCTCGAGGGAGGGTAGTAGTTCGTAGAACTGATACGCGGCCGTCGAAGCGAAGCGAGTCGAGAGGATGGGCGGCGTAATAAATGATTTCTAGACCCATTAGCACAACCCAGCACAACCCGTAAAACTAAATAGGACCAGAGTGTAGAAAACAAGAACACACCTCAACATTCTCACATCCCAAACGGGAATCAAACACCTTCTTCAACAATGTACACACCGACTCCCTATCCATCAACATCAGATTACCAAAAATCCACACAGGGTAAAACCAAGCCCCTCACCACCCCCCATCGGTATATATAGCGGCGGAGAAATCCGGCAAAACTCACATCGAACTCACCCTCCCGCCCGCACCTCCGTCCGTAGCTCCACCAGAAGCAACACCAGCAACCGGCGAGAAAAACACATGTAACCCGGGGCTCACACGACTCGAAAACGGCGAGACGGCTTCATACCCCTCGCGCCGCGCCCACCGCACATGGATCTGGTGGCATTGTTTCAGGACTTGCCAGAGCTATTCCCGCCAACCGGACCCCATGATCGGCCGGCCAATCATCAGCGAAAGGAATAAAAAAAACAAGAGACAAGACACACGCGCGAGGCAAGGAAACCGATAGGGAGGGAGGGAGAAAACCATACCTCCCCAGGAAGCTCATCGAATCCTAGCGTCACGCGTTCCTCGCGGGCTGCGTCGAGGTTGTGGATTGCGAGGGCGGACGGGGTGAGGGTTGCTTGGGACGGGTCGAAGGGGGCCTGTGGTTTTTGGATGTAGGTTATTCGTGTCCGCATTGCCGTCCTTCTCCACTCTGTGAGTTTGTTTGCCTATGTGGGATTTGGAAGGAGGGAGGGGGTTCGAAAGGAAGATGGACGGAGGTGCTGTTGTTCTCCGCACGAAGGGGAGAGCTGGCGGTTCCCTTTTGGGTTAGTGTGATGTCACCGATAAGATAAGGGCTTGCATTGGAGCTGTTTTGGCGTAGTCAAGTACAGACCGCGAGCTTTAAATGTGGTATTCTAGTCCTACCTACATGATAAAAGTAAAGTTGTTACCGGAGGAGAGCTATCGAGGATGTGTAACTTTTCTTTAGTTGTACCGGAATCTTAAATATGCGTTGAACACCATAAACTCATCATTATCAAATGAAAGTCGAAAACCAAGACAGAACCCTGCTGTTGCTCACTCCAATGAAACGCCGACAACGATGCAGTATATCCAGATCGAGATAGAAAAAAGTGTGACCTCAAAGGATCATGGGAGGGATTTTGGCGCCTTTATGGGAGTATATCCTTCAGGACTTCCTTCGCACTGGGAGACAGTGTATCAGGGAATTTGACGTTGGCGCGGACGATGAGGTTTCCTCGCTCGCTTGGCTTCTTCGAGATTGTCATGCCGAGTCCCGGGAATTTTTCTTCGTGACCGGGCTGTGTCACGGCGGTTCTGCTCTTGACCCGAATTGATTTTCCGTCGATTGTACGGACAATACGCTCCCATTCTGTGAGCGCCTCTTTGAGAGTGATGTCGACGGTTGTGATGAGGTCATCTCCGTGTCGCTTGTAGGTGGGGTGCTCTTTCTATACGTCGTTAGCACTGCTGTAACAATACCTAGGAAGATAGTGTTGGAGGCTTACCTCAGTCACGATAAGATGGACGTCCTGCCGGCCACCTTCTTCCTGATCGCCGACCCCCCTATACTTGATCTTCGAACCAGTCCGCAAACCTGGCTTGATATTTGCTTCCAACGTCACATCCTGGACAGTACGCTTCCCACTTGCATCAAACGTCTTGCTCTTAACCGTCACCTTTTTCGTGCAACCATTCATGAACTCCTCCAGCGTCAATGGTAATTGTTTCTCGATCACGGTCGGCTCTGGTGTAGGCGCCCGCTGAGGCTGTTGCTGGAACCCACTAGGCCCGCGACTGCTGCGGTATCGGGCACCACCCCCGCCCCCGCCACGACCAAGACCACCACCTAACATGGAGAAGAGATCGTCATCATCGAGCCCGCCCATTCCCCCGCTGGCCTTGGCGAAATTCCGGAAAATGTCGTCCGCGGAGCTGAATCGGAATCCGCCGGTACCCCGACCGGGTCCAGATTCGAAGTGGAAAGTGCGGCCACCGCTAGGCATACCTTCGAACGAAAAACCACCGGGCATACCACCTGCGAAGGGGTTAGGTCCGGCGCCAGCGCCGCCAGCTGTTGGTGGAGGACCGCCGCGGAGGAGATATTCGAGGCCGAATTGATCGTAGACTTTCCGTTTCTCGGGGTCGGAGAGGACTTCGTAGGCTTGCGAGACATCTGCCGGGTTGGTCGGGATATCAGCATATAATCAGCAATGCGGGGTATAAATTACCGAAAACATACCTTTAAACCTCTCGGCGGCTTTGGGGTCGTCCTTGTTCTTGTCTGGGTGGTACTTTAAAGCAGCTTTTCGGTACGCCTTCTTGAGTTCGTCTTGAGAGGCATCAGGCTTGATTCCCAGAGCATCGTATAACTTTGTTTCTGCCACCATTGTGAGAATTATTCGACTACGCGGTTAGATTTCGCATCCAAGATTGAGATTTGTGTGTCGCTAATTGGAGGAACCCAATTAGTATATATGTTGGAAGTTGCGAGAGGCAGTGCTGACCTACAATCAATACCCTTCAAGCTCGAGAGGGGCAGCTCGAATGACGTAGAAGATTCGGCAGAGGGCTGCGGGGAAGTATAACCCGGGCGCAGTGCGCGGGAGACAACGGGTTCAAATGAAATCAACCTACACTGCGGAGGTAACGACAGAAAGGAGAGCTGGGTTTGATATTCAGAGTGCTGATGGGGTGTCGAGACGACGGTGACGCCAGGCCGATCTTAACAGAGCCCCAACTGTGACGTGTGACGTTTGTCTGCACGAGCGCCAACCGAAGGTTCGAGAAGCTTCTCTCAAGAATGCCGTTGTCGCTCGAGATGTCGACAATCACCTTTAAGCGTCAAAGATAGGATCCACGCACGCGGATCGCGATCAAGAGTGTGAACTTGGTGGAAAAATTGCTCTTGACTGCTGGCATTGGGCGCGCTTGGGAAACAACTTTCGAGGCGAGAGCTGCCTGAAGTGCCTGAAAGCGCCCTACGCTCGGTCTGGGGCCGGGGCTTCTTTTGGGTTTCCTATTACGACTAAGTCTAACGGGATCCTCTTGCCCATGGTCTTCTCTTCTCACTCCAATTGAGTAGATACAATGAGGTGCTATCGACATCTATCTATATACGTATTCAACTCTTGAAGTTCGATTAGAGCTCTAGTTGAAGAAGGACAAAAGTCACCGGAGTCCCGAAGGCCACCCCTTCTTGCACGCTTTGGTAGTTGAATTGGTGAATTTCCTTATGGTCGGCAAACGAGGTAATTCCTCTAAAAAGCCAAACAAAGGAAGAAAAAGAAGTAAGTTATTAGACGAAACCGTGGAATGGTAGAACCGATGCTCGGGCGGTCGGGATCGGAATGCGTTTGACTGTCATCGTCCACGAGGATATAATCCTTAATCAAAGCAGTCCCATTAACTACACTTTCGATCTGCTCATCGGTACAGTAAGAATTCAGCGAAAGGATGTAGCAAGTGGGCGCCGGACTATCGGGGACGGTATTCGTGATATTCCACGTTGAAGAGGGGCCGTCGGTGGTGTAGGTGCTATCCTCTGCAGTTGAGATCTTTCCTGTCGCGATGTCTTGGTTGAACATTGCACGTTGAAAGATCTCATATGCTGTCTCGGGCTGGTAGGCAGGGACCTCGTGTCCGGCCTCGAATACCCTAGTGAAGGAGAAGTTTCCGTACTGGCGAACACTGCCGCCGACATACGAGGCATTGGTTTGGAGTGGCGCATATCCAGCTGCGCGGAACTTCTCTGCATGGCTGTAGTCCACCTGCAAACTCACTTCCTCGCCACCATTCCACGGACACGCGTAATCGCGGTCACCGTAGACGAGAGCGACCTTGATGCCCGAGTCAAGCACGTATGCGAGATCCTCTAGGTACCCATGAACGTCGGAGCGTGGGTAGTCACCGGTGCTTGAGAATCCGGTATAAACGCTGTCAATAGACTCAGTAAAGTTGATAGGGACGCCAAGTGCCTCTTGAACCCAGGGTTGGCTCAAGTAACCGAGATAGTATGGTGGAGGGAAAGGGTCGGGGTCAAAGTGAGAGATGTCGTAGTAACCTCGGCCGGAATATAGAATGTACGGGCCCTCGACGTTGTTGCTGCAGAAGCTGTCCGCTTCCTGACAGGCATCATTAACGGTCTTGTTATTGCCATACATGTGAGGATCGCCCTCCGATGCAAGCTCGCGGCATCTGGTGATCAAATCCTTGCAGCCACCTGCCTTGCTCCAAGCATGAATTGCATCATCATATACAGTCTTATTGATCGCCTCTATACCGTAGGTATTGTTATAGGCCATCTTGGGGTATCCCTCCGCTTGCACGAGCAAATCGACACAGCCGTTGATGATACCGAGAGTATCCAAGTGGATGTAGTGTGACTCTCCGGGGGTGTCGAGTGTGCCCTTAGCAATCTTCTCGTTCTGCTCCTGGAAGAATGCAGTAAAAGATGGGCCATAACGACCTCCATAGGACTCAGTCCAAATGCTAACCCTGTCGTCATGGGGCTTATACGCGGGGAATTCCGTGAACCAAGTCTGTGCGAAATGCCAGAGAGCGCGTGCGGCATTCTCGGTGGTATTTGCAGATGACGAAGCATTCAGACTGGGGAAGGTACCAACGTAGAACGTATTATTCTGCTCTGGGACCGTCGAAAATCCCGAAACATCATGGACACCAGTGACTTGATCATACGTCCCGTTCGTAGGCACATCGTAGCTGAATCCAACCTGATTCGGCTGGTCGATGTAAAGCATGTTGACGTGGTTGTTCCATGACCACGGGTTCAATTCCGTCGAGTTCGAGTCCATATTGACGAGGCATGGTCCATTTTCCTGCATGAGGCCGATCATCGAAGAACTTCCGGGACCGCCATTCATCCAGATCGACAGTGGCGCATTCCTGGGGTCATTGCGGGACTCGAAGAACCAAAAGAAGGTGTTGATCGGATACTCCTGGTCCAGTCCAAGATCATTGAGTGTGCCCGGTGGAAGATGAACATAGCCCGAGTACGATTTCACGCCGGGAGTTGTCTCACAAATGCCGGGCTAGGGTACTACGTTAGAATTTGGGTTTGATCCAACGCGGAGATCTAGATCCGACGTATTCAGGGGGTATATGTTGTTTTTCAAGTCTCCGAGTCCCATACCTCTTTGTACGAAATTGTCACGCCCTCATTATGTTTTGAATGAATCACCTTCACGCCTTCTGGGGTTGGGGGGAAATACTGGCAGGCAACGAGGCTGGCCAGACTGGCGGAAACGCCAAAGACAGACACAAGAGAGGGCATTGAGAGATGAGACAACACCCAACCGACCCAACTTGGGAAGAGGGAAAAGAAAGTGAGGGACTCTACCAGAGGATCCCCATCATTTATCATTTTTTTGGCGTTGAGGACGGAACAGGGGTCAAGGTTGCGGATTGGGCGGGGAAGAGTCAATCAAATGCAACAGTCAACGGGGTTGGAGGACGCGAGAACGCCTTTGATAAGCCGCACCAGCCACCAAGCACCGTCTAGTGCTGATTAGCGCCGTCTGGGACCCTCATCAATTGCAACCTCTCGTGTTGGTTCATTCCTTGCTCTTCAAGGACTGTACACTCCACGTGACTGCAGCAACGTGGTGAAGAAGAATCAGAAATACTACTCCTGTGCTTGTAAGCAATTGCCAAGCACAGCCAAGCACTCGGCCTGGAGGCGTCTCAGCAATTGTCTAATTCGGAAAATCTCCAAGCTTACCGGGGGTACGACAGCCCTGCAACAATTCGTCAGATCACCTCGCTTCGCCGTTTATCCTCGGAGTCTGTCTCACTACCCGTGAATACCCAGATCCGACAGCAGCTCTTGTCGATTCCGGGGCGATTCAGAGCTAAAGAGGTCTGAGGGGGAGGGGAAATCTGGAAATGAAGTTTCAAATCCATGTCCCACATAAGTCCTACAACCGATTGGTATTTCCAACCTCTGCATGAAAAGCGGAAAGTTGTTGGGTAGTTCGAATTTCGGAAAGAGATCGCGAATCAATACCCAAGTATACTAATGCATATCCTTCAACACCAGTCAACGCCCACAACGCTGAAAGCAAGGGGGACAAAGCCAACGCCGTCCTCAAAGGTATCAACTAACAAATAATGTGGAGACTGACAGTCACCACCAATATCATGTGATAATCGGTGGTGCCGGGCTAAATACATGTGATGGTTACATATACACATGACGAAAATAGAAGGAGGGGGAAAAACAGGAGGGTATCGAGAAGGGGGGGGAATGTCGATTAACGTTGTGGTGGTGTGGAGGCTTAAGACGGGGATGTAGCGGCCAAGATGTCATCGTGCTTGGGTGTTTTGAGCGCTGGAATATCAGTCTGATCAGTCTCCAGGGAAATGTCAGCTTTCAACTGTTCATCCCTCGAATCGGTGGCGTCGCCTCGAAGGTTGACATTCGTCTCTGGTCCTGAAATTGACGTTCGAGGGCTCGACAGCGAGTGGAACTCGTCATCTTTACCCGCAGATGTCGGGTTTGATTCGGTAGAAGACGTGCCTGCGCTTGGATCTTTCTTCTTGTTTGCTGTGGATTCACCAAGCCCATTCGTAGACGCATGTGTGGAGACTGAAGTTATGGAACGGTTGTCGTCTGACGAAGCATAAGGGACTGGCGAAGTTGGAGTAGAGGTTGACGTCGATCCTCGATAAGGATTCCGCGGTGGGAGTGAAGGAGGTTGGCGTTTGGGGATAGTAACAAGACGAGCGCGGGTAAAGGTGGGAGACTGGCGCTTGAGCTCGGTTGGCATGGTTGGATCCTCGATAGAAACCGGCGAGACTGAGTTGGTCACACTATTGCGCCTGGAAATTCTAGCGCTACTAACCTCGTGCACTTCAACATCGTCATCGTTGATCAAATCCTCTTTCACATCCTGGTCTTGACGACGGGAGTGAGTTTCACGGTGCTCCGGTATGACTGTTTCCCACCGAGCCTCCTCATTATCCCACGGATTTGGTCCCAAGCGCTCTGCGAAGTCCTTATTGCTCCGTGAAGATGCGCGGCTGATCGTAGTCGGAGCAGTTGGAAGTTCCTCATCAGTCTGCGTTGCCCTCGTTACGCTTGTATAGCTCTGGACACTGGCTCGCCAGCTATTACGTGGCGAGCTCTCGAGGCTGCGCTGGAAGGTTGCATATATAGGGCTGCTCGGGCTTGGTTTGAATTCAAAAGCATCTTGACTGGGCCGAGATTTCGATCCGGCTTCACGGATAAACAGACCCTCAGCTTCCAATGCCTTGACTCCAAACGGGTCAGGGTCCTCCGGGTCTGGAACTCCAAAGCTTGAAGGTTGCTGCAGATCCACGTCCCCAGGTGTCTCCCCTGGTGGTGGGAGTAGGTCTTCCTTCACGCTCGTATCGCCCTGTGCGGCCTTGATTGTTTGGAGGAGAGGCTCGATCGAGTCAGGCGGGTGTTTCGCTTTACCGGCTAAGATATCAGTAACGGAGATGCGTTCACCGTAAAACCGCTCGTTCTCGTCCGTGCGCTCAATGATGATCGTACCATCAACCTGCACACCGGCATATAAGCCCCGGCTTTTCATATATGTCCAGATCGGAGCCCGTCTCTTGTGCACTTCGGATTCGAGCACGCCTCCCATCCCAACGGGACCAGCAGAAGCACTGACTTCTCCGCCTAAAGTACAGCGTACCTTCTTAAACGCCTCTAGAGCCTCATATGTATTGATCACGACGACACAGTCGTAGATGTCAATCCCAGCAAGAAATCCGATACCAGCTGTGTGCAGCATGATACCTGATGGTGGACTCCATTCACCAGTCTCTGGAATGCGGGCTAATAGCACGCCACTACCACCTGAGCCACTCAACCATAAACCGGTACGCATGGTGGTAAAGATCGCTATGCCCTTCGCATCCTGGATGACTTTGGTGGGGATCTTCTTCACCACCCGTTGTTTGCCCTTGGGCTTATCAATCTTGCCAGTCTCCTTGTTGATGACATTTTCCTCAATCCGTGAATCGGGCTCTTCGTTCGCGTAGAAGCCATCCTTGCAGAAGCTCCGTAAGATGCGAGCAGCCTTGTCGCTTTCCTTGTCAATAGTCATGGGCCAGAAAGCCTCTGCTCCGACCCGATTCGACATCCTGTTGACAGGGTTTCCGAGTTTGTCGAGGGTGTGCCATGCCTTGTCGAAGCCTTTCTTAGACGTCCCTTTTGTCCTTTCCCAGAATGAGGGAGCCATTGCAGTGGTTGAACAGCTCCCGCTTTCGATAGAGCAGTATTCGTAGAAACCTGGGCGGGATGACTCGCAAGGACTCGTTCACAGGAATGAAAACGGGAACCGGGGGCTATAAAAGCAAATGCTGAAATTTGGGGAAGTCGGAAGTGCCGGAAATAGTGGACATATATCGCGATCGCTTTCTTAATGCGCCTGGAGAATGTATAGCGAGCGGGTCGCTCTCAGCCGAGGAATGCACGCCTTGTATAGGAATGCGAGCGCAGTGTTAACCAAACCAGCAAGCTGCGAAAATCAACAACAACAAGCTGGATTGATAATCGTTATAGCTGGTGAAGAACTGAAGATTCGAGCCAACTTCGCTGGTGATGCTTGCGTTCGAGACCCGGTCAGATGAGTGGCGACAGAAGGATCCAGTGGTATACAAAGAGGGGAACCACGGACCAGCACCAGGCAGCACGGTGGAGAGCTGACCAACAAAATCGGGGAAGAACTACTACCAGGAAAACGTGAGAATAAAATCGTAAGACCAGGGCCGGAACTCCCGGAAAAGCAGGGAAAAAATGAATACAGCGAGAGATGTTTGTCAAAATGGCCAAGATCGATTTATGATGTATGTATGGATGGGTCGCCAAGATCTGTCAGGTCTCTGGAACAAGAACGGTCTCCCGACGAAGTGAGAGGAAAAGGAAAGAGGGAAGACAGAAAAGAAGAGAGAGTATCAGAGGAGAGGTCGGACATAACAGCTGAATATGTATTCCGTCAGGATAGCGCAGCAGGCAACGCCCCCGTCAGCCCAGGAACACATGATGATTCCGTCAACGGCTGGATCGGAAGCGAATGGTTGGAAGAGCAACTGGAGAAGTGCGCAGTGGCTGGCCCGAGAATTCCACTGGAGGCAAACCAGCTGCATAATAACACAACTGCGGCAGCGAAAGAGGGGGAAAAAGAAACGAGGCTCGAGGAAAGTATGACGGAGTGGATCGCATCACAATTCCGGCGACTGCTACTGCCATGCTGGATAAGCTGATCGTTGAAGCATCTCCTTTGTACCGTACACGACCGTGCACTTCTTGGTGGGAGTATTGACGATTTCGAGAGGAACAACCAAACTTTGATAAGCCAAACAGTATCGTCATTTCGACTCCATTTCCAATGGGCACTGGAAGAGGCCTCTATGTCTTCTCCTCCACGGAATATTCTTTTTTTTTTTATTTTTTATTTTTTGCTCCTGGTAAACTCTAAAATTCTGGAGAATCTTCACCCTGCAATTCTGAATTTCCCCCCTTCTAACCGTCAAGCCCAAGGGACAGGCAGAGCGGATCCAAAGGGCGCACATCCAGCCTCCATCCAATCTGATAGTCCGGATGTCATGTATTGAATGTGTCTCAGTCCCATAATAAAATGACAGCTCAGCTCCCACTAGTAAGTATATTCTTCTTCAGCCCAGCCTCATTCTTCCATTCAGCTTCTTCTCGCCTCCCTTTGGACACTCAAGTATTCCCTTTCCATCAATATGTTGCCCAGGCGAAGACCCCACCGAGATCTCCGTGATCGTCTACTTATCCTTCTTTCGCCCCCACCCCCTTCCTATGATACATCTTCTTGCATCTTCATGCAGTATCCCAGATTGAGTGGTAGCCTCTTGGACTCATTGGAGGCAAAATGAAGGCATTCCACGCTGTTCCGGACCTGGAGAAATGCGTAGGACCTGGCATGATGGTGATGTATCCTGGGCGACCCACTCATGCTCATAGTCCCCCATGCGCCAGGATTTTCTACCATACCGAGGGCAACTGACAAAACAACGCATTGAGTTTCTGGTACATGCCCAACTGTACCTAGGTACCTACACTGGTCAGGGCTCAAGGTTATCGACCTGTGCCCGACTCCTAACAATCGGGTGCTGATTGCCATCGACTCTCCGGAAGCACCATATCGAATACTAGTACATGTCACATGTAGTACCAGTCCGCTCGAGTTAGAGATCTGGTCCGCGGCTTTTCCCACCACGAGCAGTTTCCCACGACTGTTCACAATGCGAAATCTCCTGTGCCATGCCTGGAAAAGATCTGGAGCTGGGAACGAGAGCGTGCTCGGTGTATGCAACAAGCGGCAAGGTACCTTTGATGGCTGAATGGGACGTTGTATCGGATAAGTCCAAGCCGGAGCACGAACCCGAAAGCATAGGTGCTGTTGTGCAACCCTAGTAGCGTATATGAGGGATCCGAGGACGGTGATGAGATTAGTTAACAGGCTGCTCAGATTGTTAAGTTGTCGGCTATGGCGGCTAATACCTGGGAATGGTAGGATTAATGCGACATTCGCTTTGAGGACCGTCTTTGCTTCTCGAGGCGAACTTTGGAGTCATCGACGTGGTGACATTGTTCATCAATAGCAAGTAAATGGTCTAACAAACATAGATACAGCATATCTTTTACATCACAGAGCTCCAAGCTCCTTCAGCTTCGAGATCAGGCCATCAACGTCCTCAACCTTACCACCACCCTGTCGGGCCGGAGGTTCTACAGGGCAAACGTCAGTATCAAATCAACGTAAATCGGGGCTGGGACACACTAACCTGTAACCTTCAACGTTTTCAGTCGCCTCTTATCCTCAACACCAAAGTCCGCAAGGGTCTTCTTCTCCAGCGGCTTCTTCTTCGCCTTCATGATGTTGGGAAGACTGGCATACCGCGGCTCATTCAATCGCAGATCAGTCGTGATGACCAGCGGCAGCTTAGCTTTTAACGTCTCAACACCACCATCAACCTCGTGCGTCACCTCCACAGTTCCCGCCTCATCCTTGATCTCCACCTTGCTCGCCTGCGTTGCCTGGGGCCAACCCAACAGCCCAGCAAGCATCTGACCCGTCTGCCCCTGGTCGCCGTCGATAGCCTGTTTCCCCAGTAACACCAGGTTAATATTCTCCTTCTCAACCACACCCCGGAGCATCTTAGCCACGGTGAGAGGCTCCAATCCACCGTCGGTGGTCTCGGGGACGTCGACATGGAAGGCCCGATCAGCGCCCATGGCCATCGCTGTGCGGAGGGTATCGGCGCACTTCGGTCCGCCGGCGGACAGGGCAAGGATGTTTTCGACCTTTAGCGGGCCCTTGCGTTCGCGAAGGCGGACGGCTTCTTCGACGGAGAGTTCATCGAATGGGTTGAGGGAGTGCTTGACGCCGGCTGTTTCGACACCGGTCTGGGTCTTGTTGATTCGGGGTTTGATCTGATCCGAATTAGCAGACCGTTGAATGAGGAATTCGCACGGCTAATGCAGCTCGTAAAGGCGTGCAATGGCGACCCGAAGCGCACGATATCTCAGAATAACCGGTCGAAGAACAATTCCGAGATGACTCTACGCCGAAGACGGAGCACAGGAGGCAAAACTTACCGCGTAGTCGATCACCCGCTTGATGGGGACCAGAATCCGCAATCCGCTAGCCATTGTGGAATATGTGATCAGGATCTATTTCCTCACGGGAGAGTTGATTCGATAGTCGACTCCCAGACCGTGGGGACCAAAGCAGAAGTATTGAATGAGGACAATGGCTGGTCCGAGGGAGGGTGTCCCGGGGCAGAAAACAGGTGATTTCCAGGGCGGCGAGTCGACTTTGGCGGGCCGAAAGCCCAACCACATTTCCCTTCACGTTCCGCCTCCAACCGAGGTTACCCATTCTCAGGCAAGACGATGCGCGTAGCCGTTTGTATCGGGGACTCGTTGGAAGTATCAAGTGAACCAATGAGGCGCATATCCAAAATAGAGACGGTGTATCGGGTATCTATCTGTTGCCTATCTACACGCAGGGCGAACCTCTGATGGTCATCTATGTTCACCAAGTTTCTTGCTTATATCGCCCTGTCTTTTCCATCCCCACCAGATACTCCTCCGCTTCTCGTCGGCTGAATTGCTGTGATTCGATATCACCTCCATATTGAAATGCCTCGGTCAATGCCTCTCGGACAGCTTGAGGCATCCGTCCTGATGAGCCACAGACAAACACAGCCCCACCCTTATCGTGCAGGAGCTCGAACACCCGACTATAGTTCTCCTTGATGACATCCTGGACATAGACTTTCTGCTTTTGGTCTCTCGAGAATGCCGTCAAGACCTGGAGTTTGACTAACTTACTCAACTGCTGCCACTCTTCCTGAAAGAAGAAATCCGAGGCCCGATTACGGCCGCCGTAGAGAAGAATTGCCGGTTCAATCGGGGCTTCCACACCGGGGTTTTCTTCTTGGTATGATTTGACAATGGCGGCTTTCTCCCAGAGCATCGATCGTAGAGGTGCGACGCCTGTACCTGGTCCGATCAACATCGTCGGCCCCACTAGTTGACCAACAGACGAATTGAGACCGCCTCGTTGCAGTTGTACTTTGAGTATACTCCCAGGCCGAAGGTTGGCGATGTATTTTGTGCACACGCCCTCTCTTATCCTTTTGATTACTGTGCGGTACTTGACGATGGCGATTAAGAGTTCGAATTTCGCGCCACCTTCCGGCGTCCGCTTCAGCTCCCCGCCGCTGGCGATGCTGAATTGTCTTCCCCGAAGGATTGGGAAGACTGAAGTTGCGTGTTGCCATGGGATCTTGACGGTGTCGAATTCGTGAAGGATCTCTAGAATGCTACGTCTCGGGCGAGTGGTGTAATCCCAGAATTCATCAAGAAATTCGGGATTCGTAAATTCTAGCAGCCGTTCCTTGTGCATTTCATAGCTGGTATAGTGCGCAATCGCGGAGAAGAATGATCGGCGAGGAATCGCTCTGATGTCCAGGTAGTTTACCAGCAGCTCGCGCAGGGTTAGCCTCGGATGTGATTCGAGGTTGTAAATGGGAGGAACGTGAAGGTCATCAATTGAGAGAGTGCTGTCGCGAGGAACCAAAGAGACCAGTTGATCGGCTTGGTCCTGCCAACCCATCATCTCAATGAGGCTTTGGGCATCCTCGGTGGTGTTCTTCGGGGTAATGGCAATTACGTCCCCCGGAGCATAGGAGATCTGATCAGGAACGGTCAAGGCCAAATGACGTACATCCTGCCAGTGCGTCTGTGGCGTGACCCGCTTGTTCTGGACCAGTGTTGCTGTAAGACTATCGTGCAGTGGCCGCTTATCAACGTCAAGACGGTACGATTCCGGGAAGTCGCCTGATATCGTCGCGTTTTCAGAGGTATTGAGGGTAGGAGTCTCTACCGGCGGTAATGTGCCTTGATCCCGCAGTTGCAGAACCCATTTTGGTGGTAGCTGGACATCGTCCGGTATCGGATCCTGCCCTGGGGGAAGAGGATACTGCTCAAGCAAGTGTTTTCGAAAGCTCGTCAACCATGGTATGAATGTACCTTCCAGACTATAACCATGATTAGTATGGGGATACATCGAAGGGGTAAGCTGCATGCCCTTCCGGATGTTGATGGTCCGCCTCTCCACCAGGGTATGTCTCCTCAGCACCGAGTTGTAGTAACCTCTTATATAACTTGCGCGCAGCCCAATTGAACCTGGAATTGTTAGAAATCCACAGACCCAGATATGCCACTCAAATGTCAGCTACTCACTTCGGATATGAGCTATCACCAAGCCCAAACCACGTAAACCTGACCCCGCTTAGAAAAGTCGGCGGTAACTTCTTCAACAGCAACGATTTCCAAAACGTCCGAGCATTAGCCGGAATATCACCCTGACCCGTCGTCGAGACAGCAAATATGACAATCGCATATGTCCTCAATGAGTCCTAAAACATGGCCCGACCCCTATCAGCGCAATCCCAAAACACAATGCGCAAAATCAGACGGGTAACGCACTGCCTTGGCATGGTTCAACTCGGAAACTTGAGTTGCGAAATGAAGACGCTCGGCCAGGGCTCCGATCTCTTCGGCGACATCTTGAGCATTGCCGGTCTCGGAGCCATATAGGACGAGTGCAGAGCGTCTCTGCGACTGACTCGGTGCCTGGCTCCCACTCATTATCGGCCGATGGAGGGACCGTCGGGCATTGGTTGAAGTTCATGCGGCTCATGATTCACTGTCGGGATATTTGACTCGAATTTGTTGGTTCGGGAGCCTCCGCGGATCGGAATGATGTCATCCGGAGACCGGAGACACACCATTTGCGAATAATAATGGTGCAAGGGGTAAAAAGCGAAGAGAGATAGATAGTATGATCAACTAGAAAGGCCCTATTACAATTCGAGACCACGCGGCTCTAGGAGATAGAGTAGACTCCAAGGTGGCCAACTGGCCATAGAAACAATGTCTCGTCGCAAACTGTGAAAATGATGCCTCTCCCAATTGATATGCTATATGCTCGCTAGAAAATAGCCACAGAGGCCAAAACGATGGGTATCTTTAAAAATGAGCCTTAATATGTGTCTTCATCACCACCACCGCCCCCTCCGTCCCCAAACCCATCATCACCATAGTCTTCCTCACCACCGTCGAAGTACTGCTCGGCATTATAATCTCCGCCCATCTCATCCTCATCATCCTCAAAGTCGTCATCCACAATCTCCTCTTCCTGGTCCTCGTCGGCCTCAAGGATATCAGGTTCCAAAGTTTCGTTGTCCCTCCCCTCACCCTCCTCTTCATCAGCCAGTCTCCGACGTTTCAAAGTCTCTTCATCTTCATCATCGTCCTCAAACCCCCGCTTCATCCCGCTCTGTAACGTCTGACGTGGTACGTAGCCGTCCAGGTCTGCATCCGGTTTGAAACTGGGCTGCGCCGTCGACCAAAGTTCCCGAGGAAAGAATTTCAAAACTGTACGAGAAAGGTACATTAGCCCACCTCTCTTCCACAACCATGTAGCAATGGGATTAAGAAAACGGGACAGGGTCCCACCGTATGGCCGACCCTGCAACCTCGGGACCAGCCTCTTCTTCTTCTGGTATTTGCCTGAATAAGACGGCATCCCGTTAAACGGATCAAAGTTTGCCTTGGAACTAGCCGAATATCCATTCGACTCTGAAGAAACGCCTAGAACAGAATAATAAGGGCCATCGTGGAAGCGCTCTCGAAGTGTTCGATAAAGGTTGACTTGAACTTGTTCTCGATCACTGATTGGTCTGGCGCGAGGGACAGCATATTTCTATCCCCGAGGAATAAGTAAGCGCCTGGCAAGGTAAAGCATGCAAACAATGATTGAGGGGGAGCTTGCTCCAACATACAGGGAAAAGGGGAGTGGGTGCTGTGTCTGCTTCCCCGCTTGGGTCGGTAGTATCCCAGGTAAACTCCGCGCCGGGAAGCTTTCTGCCTTTTTTGGCTCCAAAGCGCGACATACTTCGCGTCAAATATCATTGAGAACCGAGTCGTGAAACTAATGTTGAAGATGTCTCGCAGCAAGAGAAAAAAGTTCCGCCGGAGCTTCGACTCACCGCCCTGGGCGGGGAATCCGGAGTTCTTGGCTTCAAGTTTCGATCAATTGCCCTCCCAGACCGCTTGCTCAAAATATCTCCGACGCCCCGAAGCATGGATGTAATTAAAGGATGTTTTGGCTAACATACAACAACTTGATGGCTCATGTTGCGGCTAAACAGCTTGTCTTTTCATTCATTGCTTCATAAGTTTACAGTTTCCACTTGGGTGACGGTCCGCACCCCCGGACCCAAGGGCCCATCGTCTACCCTCTTCTTCAACGTGCGCAAGATGTCTTCAAAACCTGGACCTTGGTCTTCCAGCTCCCGAAGGGATCTATATAACGACACTAGTACATCGTACCTTGCAGTCGCGACTTTCCAGACAGTGCTTTGCGGATCTGCCGCACCACCAGCGACAAACTCGGAATACGAACGCGGTGGTTTGAACAGAAAAGGTAGGAGGGTGGTTAGGGCTGGGGGAGAAATAGCCACCCAAGCACCCGATGAAGGGAGAGCTCCTTTGGTTGCCGGGGATAAGCGACCAAGTTCCTCTTCGGAAGGAAGCTGATATCGAGATAAGCCATGGACGGGGGAGGCTACTTCACCCATCAAAGCCCGCCAGTTAGCTGTGACTACCGCCAGCATGAATGATAGGGCCGAGAGAGAAACATCCTTCATTGCTAGGACGTCTGCCGCAGAGACCACGTCTTCCCATAATGATGGCCGGTAGTTTTGGTACGTAAAGTACAGTGCCCGGGCAGCCGCCGCTTCTTTATACCAGTCAGTTGCTGTTTGACCGGAGGCATTTAGTTCCATGGAGTCGGATAAAGCAGACTTTGAAGGCCCGTGAAATATCTTCCCGAGGGCGTTGAAGACCTCCTGATTTGGAGGGTTCGTTGGCAGAGACAAAACGGGATTTGTGCCCTTCTTACTGGCCTCTAGCAGTAGTACCCGCGGAAGGGAGGAAAGGACATTTAGTTGGCCACTCGGGGTGGGTCCGTGTGCCCATTGCGAAGAAGAGATCAGGAAGGATGCGCTGATTCGCGAAAGTATGCTGTCCAGGAGGGTCGAGGGGCTCTGTAAGAAATGGTTGGGGTATAGCTCAGCATATTGAGCAACATAAGCCATGATCGGGCCGCAAAGGAAGCTTAAATCCAGAGGGTCCAGCTTCGATTCATCCACGTATTGTTCCAGAATAGTGGGATGGATGTTGTGCGAAATAAGAAAATCGAGAGCGGGTGAAGAGAATGTAGATGCTGACTGCGAAAATGTGTGCGAGGCTAGGTTCGGAGCGTCGATTTCGAGAAGATCGTGGAAGAAGTTCAGCTGCGTCATATGCATCAAAACATCACTCTTGTCTACCATCTCGCAGGCGGCAAAATGCAACAAACTAGTGCTTCCGTATCTAGCCTCGATGTCCGGTATTTGCGAGCGTGAGACAAAATCCCAGCGCAGCTGGCCTGCTTTCACAAGAAACCCCATCAGTCTTCCCTGAGCGAGTGTTTTTTCTCGTTTTGACAGTCTACCAGACCCTGCGTCGGTAAGACTGCAAAGGGAGAATAGACGCCCGTAAACATCCTTGTCAGCGAATACCCTTCTCCACATGAGACCTTGCCCGCCCAGAGTATCCTCGGAATATTCACCATTTTCCAAGGTGCTCGCTAGGTCGACCTCCAAAAGTGCCCAGAGCACATCAAACGCCGCCTGTGCAACTTCGGTTGAAGAAGTCGAAAGCCAAAGCTCCACCAACGAGGTTACCAGCTCCGGATCACCAGCAACTATCGCGGCATCGCTTGGAATATGTCCCGCTTTGCGCAGTAACGTCAAGGCGAGAAGGTTAATGGGTGGTGAAGGAGCCTGGAAGCCGGCGATGAAATTAATAGGAGGGTCAACGGCACGAAGGTCAGTGAAGTTGAAGTAGGCAGCAGACTTGATACCGAGAGTAGTGATGGGAGTAGGGTCTTCTTGGAGGACGGGTAGGAGCTGCGATATCTGTGTCAAAAGCTGTGCCGGGACTTTGCGGTCCGTGGTCTCTATCAGCTCCAGCTTCAGCCTGTCAAGGAGATTCTGGTCTAGAGGGATGGAGGGATCGCTCTGGACCTGTCGCAGATGGGTCGTCACCTCATCATACGCAGATGGAACTGACATTTCGTTCAACAAGTCAACCTTGACCGTTTGGGCTGATGAGTGGTATGAACTTGGCACGACGTAGTGGGAACCGCCGCTGGCGGGGAAGCTGTCGTCAAAGAGTGCAAACATAACAAACTTCGCTCAGATCCCCTCCACGCCTGGGGAAACGAGCTCCAAGCTCGTTCACAACAACTTGCCAACTAATACGAATCAACCTAGTCAGCCTGGGCCATATTTCCCCTTACCAACACGGAGCTATATCTATCTGCAATGACGGACCAAGCAGACTCTCTCCTATCCCAGAAATCATCCGACTCCGGCCTCCACATTCAGCTCCACCCGCTTGTACTCCTCACAATCTCCGATCATATCACTCGTCATGCTGCACGATCACAGGAAGGACCCATAATTGGAGCTCTCTTAGGCCAGCAAAATGGGCGTGAGATAACAGTGGAGCATGGCTTTGAATGTGTTGTTGTGGAAGATCCGAATGGCGAAGCTCAACTGCCCAACGACTGGTTTGTTGACCGAGTGAAGCAATGTAAGTTTACACAGATAGAGTGTTTTACTGTTCAACACTTATTAAGCGAATGCAGTCAAGGATGTTCATAAAATCCCGGCTCTCGACCTTATCGGATGGTGGTCCACGGCACCTCCCTCCGGTCCGACAGCAGCGCATCTTCCGATCCATCGGCAGATTCTCCAAAGCCACAATGAGTCCGCAGTATTTCTCGCATTTCATCCCTCACAAGTAAAGGGGGCGTCATCAAGCGGGGCCAAGCTGCCATTAACCATCTATGAAAGTGTCTACGAAGGGGAGAGCTTGGCAGAAAACGGCAAGACCATGCAGGTGGATGGGGAGGAGCAGTCGCTGAGCATCCGTTTCCGAGAGCTACCATATACCGTCGAAACCGGGGAGGCCGAAATGATTGGCATGGATACAGTGGCTCGCACAGCCAGGAATGCTGCCACCGTCGAATCATCAACCGCAACTACAACGTCCTCAAAACCAACAGATGGGACGACACACCAGGAGAAGCCGGCACCTGACAGTGCTCTCCTTTCACCGGAGGAGGAAGAACGTAAGTACACTCCACAATAATCCTCAGGCGATTGACGGCTCATTTTGTAAATCTTACTAGTCATCGCCTCTCTAAACACACGCCTCAACGCCATCCGAACTCTGGAGTCTAGAATCTCTCTCATCAAGTCATATGTCTCGAGTATATCTCCAGCGCCGGAAAATCAGGAGAGTCCCCCCGCACGCCTGAACCACTCAGTCCTCCGCGACATCAACTCCCTCCTATCAAATCTCTCCCTCCTAACCCCACATGAACAAAACGCGTTTTCAGCGGAAGCCCTTGCACAAAGTAACGATGTCAGCCTCGTCGCGCTGCTTAGCCAATTAAGCCAAAGCATCAACGGTATGAGGGAGGTCGGCAAGCGCATATCCATCGTGACAAATGCGAGGCGGACGGCTGCGCGGAAAACGCAGGGGCGATACGAAGATGATCCCTTGACGGGAGGGGAGATAGCGCTGGGGATCTAGAGTCAGTTCTTCAACCACGAAAGACTTTCTGATTCATGATAATTGCAAAGATATGGCTTGCGGCGTTCTCAGACAATGGTGCGGTTTATGACGAAGCCATATGTGCTCTAAGAACTTTATGAATAAACCCCTAGTCCTTTGGGGCTTCAGACGGTTGACGCCTCAATACATTGGAAGAGTAAATGATCGACGAGTACTGCATGATAGTTGTCACTAAGTGGAAGCTCCGACTTGCACACGAAATAGTGGAATCTCGACGGCTCAAGGAGAAAGACAGCACTGCATGTCCCCATACCTTTCCATCCGTACTACAAGTAGTACTGCTAGATTAACCCCATAAACGGCCATACCACACCCCCCAACACTCCCCGACCTACCTTCCGAATAATCCACCCTCTCTCCTAACCCCAACAAAACCCCCAGGTCCGCTACCACCACCGCGTGCCCTGGGAAAGTGAAGAAGCGCAGAATTTCTAACTCCAGGAGCGCATTTTCCAACAGAAGACTCTCCACACGACCCCCGCGGCGGACTAGACTGATTGGGACAGCGAAAAGCAACTGAGCTAGTGCAGGATGGGGCTTCCGAGTCGTTTGCGTACCGGAGAGTACTTCATTGTTGCGTGATGCGGATCCTGATCCTGTTGCTGGGGGTGGTGGTGGTGGAGAGACCAGGAGTCTCCCAGTTCTTATGTCTGGTGGTGTGAATCTGGGAGATTTGCTCGAGCTTCAACATCCAATGTGTAAAGTCCGGCAGACTAGGTGTTCTTCAAGCATTTGAATAAATAGCATGAAGCAAGCCCACTTCATAACAAAGTAAAAGAGCAAAGGCTGACGCTGGTTAAATCTCCCCATGGGAGTGATATGAAGCACACAGAAGACGTTGTATCATTATATATACAGTGTTAGCCCAAGATACAAGTAACGCGTCCTTGAGTCATAAAGAATAAAGTCAATCGCCTAAAATCATGCAGGTAGGGTATTATTCAAACACCAATGACAAACAACAGCCGTGAAGGGAGGCTAGAGAAAAGGCCGAAACAAAAGTATTCGTGACGCAATACATGAAGAAGAAGCCTTATCTTCGTAGTTGGTCAGAGTCATAGCGGGTATGCGAAGGTTGGTAAGAGTCGGGAAGAGGTATCGGAGGCTGTTCTTGTAGATCTGTGGATGACGGAAACCGGGCCTGGCTATTTGAATACTCAGACGATATTTGTCCAGGATTGCGATAGTAGTGTCCTTCTGAACCCGAGGGAGACCTTGATGGCACATAACGCACCTCCTCGAAAGGAGATATTGGCCGAGATGTGTGTGAACCAGTTTCCACAAAATGGCCATTGTGAGCGGAGTAAAGTCGGGGTTCGTCCCCCGCCTCGTAAGGCGGAGGGGCTGGCCCCAAATCCCCGGTTGTTGGGTTTGGCTGTGCATGAGATAAAAGCACCTCTCCTTCTTCGTCCGGTTGACGTCCGTAGCGGCCCGATGTGCCCCCAGCCATAAGAGCACCTGCACCCTCGTAACCCGTATCCGCCGTATGTGTCGCGCCCTCCGTTTGGTTAAGGCCAATCGTCTCAGCCGGTGGTCGGTAGCTGGGATCCAGTGTCCTCTGTTTCCGCCCAACGAACAGCCAGCGGATACTGCGACCGACAGCTCTGACAAGGTCGATAGGATTGAGAGCATCAGCAAGAGCATCCATTCCCCAGCGCCCACCTTGGTAAGAACGTTTGCCATTTCCATACATATCAGTCACTTCGTCAGTCTGGAATCCTACCGCGTACGGCTTCCACGGGAAGGACCAGAGATGCAAGATAGCGAAGAGAGCCATTTCAATGCTGATGATCAGGTTTGCAAGTGAGACCTTCAGATCTGGTGTCGCCATCTTGTCCGAGGATTTGATGACCCCCGAAGAGAAGAGGAAAGATATTACGCTCTAGGGAATATTAGCACATTCAGCTCAATACGTGTAGGATAAACAGATGCCTACCGTTTGCCAGAAAGAAAGGAAGATGACGAGTTTGATGGATACGATTTTCAGGAACGGGGAGTATTCGCTGATCTCGTCTTTTATTTGGATGTAAAACTGAATGAGGCAGTACATCGCAATCGTGACAGCAACACACTCAATACCTAAGACCTTCGGGCTTGTTAGCGAACGTTGAGGGCTACGGACATGGTGCTAAGCATACCCATATATGTGCGAAGGCCGGGTTAAGAGACTGCTCGCAGTAGACATCGAATTTCTGGGTCACGACCGCTGTGATAGTCATAAGTACCCTCAAAAGGCAGTACTGAAAGACGCCGACCCAGATCACCTAACCAAAGCAAATCAGCATCTAGCGTTTCAGAAGCTTGAGAACTCGCGGCGACCGCTGGGGAAATTTACATTGAACCACGTCAACCCACTTCGTGGAACCCGCCATAATCCTCTCTCTCCCCCGGAGCATTTCTGAAGCCAATTCACTGGCCATACCCAATTCTTCGGTTGTATGCCGCGAAAGTAGTCTTTCTGGCTATGTAGATCGGGAGCGACATAGTGGCAGAGGAGTGCGAAGAATGCGGAGATAGTAAAAGCTTCGTAACAGTCGCCCAAAACATCGTAGTAGACGGCGTGCTTGTAGTAGAAGGTACCGAGCCAGGCGACGAGGGAGTAGATGGGTATCATCCAAAGGATCCGAATAATGCTAGGAAAAAAGGGCGAAGAGTTTAGCCAAAGAGGAATCGTGATAGGGCAGAGATTCGATGAACATACTGTCGTTGTTCCGAAGGTTTGCTGTAATGTGTGGCATGCTGCATAATCAGGTAGAACGAGATAAAACCAGCAGTGAGGGCAAAAGCACCGACCACGATAAGACACATCTCATGGAAGGTGAGTCCGCCGTCCCATAAGTCGATCTCATGGACTACCATCGAGGGGTAAACAGGTTAGCAATCGAATTGTTTCCAATCTGAATCAGAGAGCACGAAGGAAAGAGCATACTCGTCTCATCTTCCTCCGTTGTATTGCAGACTGGCCAACCCATTTTTGCGCTGTGAAGGAGGTCCTAGAAGATATGGGGTTGGCGCAATTTGAATAGAGAAGGACCCCGACGGAAACACAGAAAGATGCTGGCCTTCAGATCTCCTCCGCCGCAGAAACTATTTTTGTCCCTCTGCGGAGTTGCGGCAGATCAACCCCTGGAACCACGCGGCAGGGAATTTTCGGTCTTTGCTTTTTGTGACCGTTGAAGGGAAAGTTGCTATCGCGACCCCTGATGACGCGGAGAGTTGGAGAGCAGAGGAAAGCGCAAAAAGCAACAATTCTCTCGAAAGTAAGCGCCCTGAGAATTGCAGGAAGAAATGATGGCCTGGGAGTTGGAGGGTCGCGGCCCCGAATGAGTGGCTGAGCGAAACAGGGAATGGGTTTCAACAGCGTGAATGCTTCAAAGCAGAACAGTGCAAGACCAAACACTTCTATTTTAGAATCTGTCAGAAATCCTGAAGCCACGCATGACCAAAGCTGACAATGACAAAAGCCGACAACTGAAGATTTGGGACTCCAGAACAGGCAGCAGCATGAAAACCCAAGACAGCCAAGCTTTGGACAAGCCTAAGGAACCACCCAATGCTGTTCAGCTGCCAAGAGCTGTCCACGCCTGTCAGATTCTCCCACACAGCGCATCTCACTTCATCCATCAACTGTACATTGGTATCACCCTGACTTTTACTCCCTTTCCCTATAATACATAAACTGAGTCATGAATACAAACCCTAGATAGCCGCATATCGAGCCCATCGTAAATTTTCGAACAATGGCGGCAGTGCCTTCAATATCGACCCCTGCGACTGTCTCTCCGATGATCAAGCATCCCTCCACCACGGCCTCGACCGCGACCTCCACCTCGACCGCGGCTGCCGAATTCTGGTCCAACGTCGACGAACAGGTCGTCATCCTCAAACGAGATCCGCCTTGTTTCGTCCCCGCCTCGTCGAGGGAACGATCCTTTCCGCAGCAGCTCGTCGAATCTATCTAGGCGGCGGTCGGCAATTTCTCGAGGTACAGGGAGATAATAGAGCTTAGGCTTTGCGGTCGTCGATTTGAAAAGCTCGTCAAGTGGTTTGAACCCTTGCCCATGTTGAGTGCCACGGCTTGCATGGGAAGGACCACTAGGTCGCCTATCCTGACTCTTCATTTCAGCTCGAGGGCCACGAGGAGGGGGTTGGGTGAATTCGTTCGGTGCCGAGCCACGAGGAGGTTGGATTCCAGCATTCTTATGGTCGACTTCCTCTAGAATTGCCTGAACTGTGTCGTCGCTCCTATTGTATTTGACCTCCCATCGTGGCGGAATTCCGCCACGCCCACGAGCTTGCTCTTCCCTTTGAATCCATTCTTGCACTTTATTTTCTGGAATAAAGTCAACAAACAAACTCTTTCGGTTCCGCTCATTTGGCCAAACAGTATCGTGGAGTGAGTTGCGCGCCCGTGATGCAGTCGACACGTCAATGAATCGCGCAAAACAATGCGTCTTGATGGAATCTAGGTAGAACTCAACAATCAAGTCAGGATTAGGTGGTGTACCCGGAGCAGCCGCAACAGAAAGAAGATGGTTCTTGAGGCCTGCAGGCTGGAGTGGGCGCATCAGGCCGTCTATATACAGTGCGGCTGTCGCAGCATGTAAGGCGGGTTTGACTTCGATCTCCTTTATTTCTGTGTTAGGCGGAGGTGATGCAGGACGTATCTGCTCTCGACCAGTGGACGTAAATAAGCCCTTAAAACGCATATCCTGCTTCTGAGCCACTCCTGTTTTGGGCGATTCCTGGTTGGGTTCAGCACTTTTCGGATACAGGATTTCCTGGGGCGGGGCCAGCGAAGCCTCAAGTGAAACATGTATAGAATCAGCCGGTTTTGACGTCTCATCGGTGCTCTGCTGATTGGCCTTTTCCGGTAATGCCCGCGACGCTTCATCGCCAAGCACTTTGGCCTTCTTGTTTGCGACCTCTTCCAAGTGAGGGGCGGGACTTTGGCTGCGACGCTTCCTCTTTCGAACGTCTTCGATAAGTTCCTCAGCTGGAAGGGGTGTTGACAGCCCCGTGTTGATATCTGACGTTTGAAGGCCGGAAGGCGCGCCCTTTTCAAGGGGTTCACGGCCCACTCCTGCCAGGGGGGCCGCGGGCTCTGTTTGAGCTACATCCCCCGGAGCGTCTTCAATCGGCTGGACGGCGGCTTCGGTTGCGGATCGCCCATCACCGGTATCAACGGCTATGTCCTCACGGATATCTTGCGGCTCTTTCGGGGATTTTTCTGTCTGGGGAGGTTGCAGCGAGCGATCGGCGGAAATTCCGGGCTGCGAAGATGGCGCATGAGCTGCATCTTCATCCGGTTTTTCATCCACCGCTTTTATCTCTCGCTGGACATCGAGCTCGCCGCGGGACGCAGTATCTTGGGCTGGCTCGTTGTCGGCGCTCTCAGGTTTCGTAGGTTCGGGTTTGGCATGTTGCGATTCCTCAGGCTTTTCTTGCTCGGCGGCAGGAGGGGCTTCATTTGCACCCTTATCTTGATCCTTAGCATCTTCTTCCACTAGCCTGTCGACAATCTGTTGTTTAACCCTCAACCCCGTCTGTGGGATACCACGCCGCTTCAGTTCCGCCTTTAGATCCGTGACCTTCCATGTCGAATAATCGGTCATCGCGGCGGGGATACAGTGTCGGGAAATTGAATCGCGTGAGCGTAAATTATCTTGTTCGTAGTATCAGCCAAAATCCGTCATAATCGGCAGGGTTGTTCGTTGGTTAGGTGTCTTGAGGGAAGGTATGCGACGCGAGGTGTTTGCCAGAGCTTTTGATGGCAAAGGCTGGGGAACGGCACTAGTCCAGCTCCGGCGCGGTGTCCAGGCCAAGGGCTGTTTTCAGGCTTTACCGTTTTTTAACTAGCTCCTTCTTCAACTCGGCTAACCGCGTTTGTCCTCGCTGAGGCTGACTGTCTTTTGCCTGAGTGGTCACTTTGGGAGCAAGATTTGATCAACCTTGGAAAACAACCTTGGAATCAGCCAATGCCACCTCGTGAAGCTTCCGATGACTCAATCTTTGAAAGTTCAAGATGGGAGGATCCCATCCTCGCTTTTGGAGAACAACCTTACTCGTCTTCAATTGCAAGAGAAATCTGAAAAAGCACGGCACGATACGCCAAAATCGCTGTCGTGATGGCGCTGAATACCGCACAAAATGAGCTTGCAAAGCAGTTCCGAAGTCTCCATATTCCTGGCCAGCCAATTGTTCTTACAAATGTATATGATGCGGCTACAGCTTCATTCATTGCAAACCATCCAACAACTAAAGCCATTGCCACCGCCAGTTTTGCCATTGCAGCCTCCCAAGGCATTCCCGATAACGACCTGACTCTCTCCCAGAACATGACAACTTCACGGTCGATTGCGAATGTGCTCAAGGTGGATGGTCTCCCCAGACTCCCCCTGTCTGTGGATGTACAAGACGGCTACGAAAATATCTCCGAGACAATTAAAGAAGTCATCGGTCTCGGGGCGGTGGGATGCAACATCGAAGACTTCGACAACCGCAAAGAGCAAATGAGATCGCTTCCAGACGCTGTGAACCGGATAGAGCTGGCAGTTCAAACCGCGCGGGAATTAAGTGTGCCCGACTTCGTTATCAATGCGCGCACGGATATTCTAAGCTACGGCGGCTCCGTTGAAGACGCAATTGAGCGCGGCAAAGAGTTCCTGAAAGCCGGAGCCCACACGGTCTTTGTATGGGGCCCGGGAGGGAGAGGAGTTTCAACAGAGGAAGTCAAAAAACTGGTTGCCGGGTTGGATGGGAGGCTTAACGTCAAGCTTGTCATCAAGGATGGCTATCTCACGATTCCACAGTTGAAGGAAATCGGAGTTGCGAGGATTAGCATGGGCCCGGAACTGTATAGGGCTGCCATGCGGGCGTATGAAGAAACGGCCAATAAAGTGCTAGAATCCTGGAAATAGAATATTCGTATACTACCGCCAATATGAGCAGTATCTAACTGTTGTTTCTCAGAGTTCGGGGTTCTTTACATGCTTCGGGCACCAATGCTGGGCTCCGAGAGGAGTACAGATCGGTCCTCGGGGATACTCCCAGAATGCCCCGCACTCTACCACGAATCTACCATCCAGTGTATGTTCAATAATTGACGCGTGTTTCCCACAAGCCGAGATAGTCAAAAGGCTAAAGAATCGAATGCCTTCTTAAAAATGGCCCAGGAAACATCGCTCCCTGCATTTCTACCCGTCGAGAACCCTACCGAGCCCTTCTGGCGCACAGAACTCCATCAACACGATGAACTCCGGACAACCCCAGAGCTGTTAGGCCATAGCGATATTGTGATAATTGGGGGAGGTTACACGGGTGTAAGCGTCGCCTACCACTTACTGAAGCAGCTCTCTGCTTCCGCGAAACCTTCCCCCACCATTACCATCCTTGAAGCAAGGCAAATATGCTCGGGAGCTACTGGACGAAACGGTTAGTCTCAGCCAAGGAGAGACCGCTGGCTCTTAAGTATTGATAATGACTAATTTCCAACGAGGAGACCATAGGTGGTCATTTGCGCCCCGATCTATATGGCAATATTCCCAAGTATATTGACAGATATGGAGTGGAGGCTGCAGTTGAACTCGTGGACTTCGAGATTTCACATATAAAAGCGCTGAAGGAGGTCATAGCTGAAGAGCAGATAGATTGTGACTTTCACTTGACAAGGAACATGAGCGTTTATCTTAACGAAGCGGATGGTGAGAAGGCTAGGAAAGTGTACGAAGCGCTTGTTTCGAAAGGGCTTGGATACACAGCTGATATCCATTACACGCCCCAGAAATATGCGGAGACGGTAAGAAACTCAGCCGTTACTCTTCGCAATCTATGAGGCCTATGGTCAACTAAAGGACAATGACAACCAGATATCCGGCGTCAAGGGAGCCAAAGCGTGCATTTCTTCCACAGCAGGTACTCTATGGCCATATAAGCTTGTGTTAGGGCTGCTTTCGAAGATTACGAGTTCACCCTTGGTCAACGTGCAAACGTTCACCCCCGTCACTTCAGTGACTTCCCAGGACGGGCTGCAGATTGTCCATACGCCGCGGGGCTCGATTCGTACATCAAAGGTCGTCTACGCGACGAACGCATATACTAGGGGACTACTTCCCCAGTACTCAACCAATATTGTACCATGCCGCGGTATTTGCTGCCACATTACAGTTCCAGAGGGCAAGGATGCTCCGTTCTTGCCCTACTCCTATATCGTTAGGTCAGACAGTGGCGATGGCCAAAGCTACCTCATTACACGTCCAGATGGAAGCATAATCGTCGGTGGTGCTCAATACACCTTCTTTGATGAGAAGGAACACTGGTACAACGTAATCGATGACAGCACGTTGATTGAACCAGCAAAAAATTACTACAACGACTTCATGCAACGGACCTTCAGAGGCTGGGAGGGAAGTGGTGCGTATGTCAAGGAGATCTGGACTGGCAGTGGGTCATCCTTCCCCCTAGTCAACAGAAAACGAGCGTCTAATGCGGGCCGATACAGTCATGGGGTACTCATACGACACCGCTCCTCATATTGGAGAGGTTCCTGGTCAGCCTGGAAAGTTCATCTGTGCTGGATATGACGGCCATGGCATGCCTGTTATTTTCCTTGCCGCGAAAGGACTCGCTGACATCGTTATGAATGGACGCAGTTTTGAGAACGCTCATCTGCCTCGAATTTTCAAGACAACGTCTGAAAGAATTCAGAGAGCCGCTGACGGTCCTGAAGGTGGGGATATTTTAGCATAGGAAATTGCATCTCGAGTTGAGCGCAGATGGTTTCAGCCCTGGAGGAAGGTGGTTGCTTCGCTTTTGGGGAACGTCATTGCCTGAGGCAAAATGAGTGTTGCTTATCGGTCTTATCGACCTTGGCATGGCCAGACTCTCGCACCGACATTGGATGGAGGAGAATTTGCCCCACTTCCGATTGGCCTCCGATTGCGGGCCTTTCAAAGGAGTCATCGCCTCGGGGGGAAAAATTCGTCTTGAAAAAGACGTTCCCACCTGGTCCCCTGTTTCTGCAAGTCTGTCAATGATGAGACAATAATCACTCGATTCTCCTACCGTCTTTTCTTTCTTTTTCTTTCTTTTTCATCTTTCCTCCTTCTTCCCGATCAATTCAATCGCACCGCACTCCGTTTCTTCGTTCAAAAAGCGCTGCACAATGACCAGCGAAACCCGCACTCCGCGACTCCGTCAGTTTCCCCTCATGCTTGCCTTCCCCCTGATGATGCGTTGAGCAGATACTAAATCCCGTAGAGAGAGTCGAATCTCAACCTGAGAACCCATTCTCGGCCCTGATCACTGATCAATCTATCGTTACGATACCATCCTTTACTTTAGAATCTGGGGTCACTCTCTTTAATGTCCCTGTGGCTTATACGACTCGCGGCAAACTCTCGCCGAACGCCGACAATGCCCTGGTCATCTGCCATGCTCTGAGTGGTAGTGCGGATGTCGCAGATTGGTGGGGACCGCTACTTGGAGGCCCAGGACAGGCTTTCGACGTGTCACGATTCTTTGTGGTCTGTCTCAACAGTCTTGGTAGTCCATACGGAAGCGCAAGCGCAGTGACCTACCGGGATGGAAACCCTGAGAACGGCCTTTACGGACCGGAGTTTCCGCTTACAACAGTACGAGATGATGTCAAGTGAGTGTTGTGACTCAGCGCGAGCTACCTAACAGCGTACTAACCCGCCAAAGGATTCACAAGATCGTGCTGGATGACTTGGGTATCAAGCAAATTGCAGCGGTAGTTGGTGGCTCGATGGGTGGTATGCTCACCCTTGAATACGCATACTTTGGGAAGGACTATGTCCGGGCTATCGTCCCCATCGCTACCTCGGCCCGTCACTCCGCCTGGTGCATTAGCTGGGGCGAAGCACAGCGCCAGAGCATTTACAGCGACCCCAAATATGAAAATGGGTTTTATCCATTCGATGACCCCCCAGCCACTGGCCTCGGAGCTGCCCGGATGTCGGCCCTGCTGACATACCGGAGCCGCAACTCGTTCGAATCGCGTTTTGGAAGGAACGTCCCGGATCCATCAAAGCGGCAGAACATCAACGGGATGGAAAGATTGCCTACCCCTCCGAACGAGCATTGGGCTATCCATAATGACGGCCACAAGGGCAACTGGAGCCCAACTGGTCGCAATTCTCCTGCTCCAGAGAAAACCGAGGTACAGTACATGGACCCGCAATTCTCCGGGACAAAGACCTTCAGCAAGACTATCAACACACCTGATGGAAACAATAAGAGAAGACCACCGACCTATTTCTCAGCTCAGTCCTACCTCCGTTACCAGGGAGAGAAATTCGTGAAACGATTCGATGCCAACTGTTACATCGCAATTACTCGCAAGCTCGATACACATGACGTCTCCCGCTACAGGGCTAGCCCCACGTCGGCGAATCCCGTTCGTGAGGCGCTTTCCCAGATTCAGCAGCCGACATTAGTGCTTGGAATTGAAAGTGATGGCCTATTCACCTTTGAGGAACAGCAGGAAATTGCTGCAGGAATTCCTGACTCGAGGCTGAAGCGCATTGACAGCCCCGAGGGTCATGATGCCTTTCTACTCCAGTTCGAGCAAGTTAACCGGTACATCCTTGAGTTCTTCCGGGAAGTGTTACCCGACATTATGTCCAGGTCTCCTACCGATGCCGCCGCGATCGATGGTGTTGGCAAGCTAACCAAGAGCAGCACCTTCGGCGAAGCGGAAGTAGAAGACATCACCGCTTGGTAAGGTAATCGACCGAACCACAGCATGTTGGCGCAGGTATTGCAGCCTTCACACTAGTTAAAGTTCTGCCGATGAGCAGAGGTTACCACCTCTTCTATCGGTGAAGAGAGAGCGCTTCGACGACCCCAGCCGTCGCCGGAGCCAGACACTTATAAGGGAGTAGCGGTGCAGCATTTTCGTTTTCATTCTTAATCAGTCAGGGAGATGAGCATCCAACTGCCTCTCTCGTAACCAGCATAGGTCAGACTGTAAAGAAGCATCCAACTGCTCCCCATCGTACAAGCCCTCGGCCAGACGGTCTCCCGCGATGTAGAATCGTGAGGGTGATGGGCTTTTCCACGCCGGACATCTGAAATAGTACGGTATATAGATCGCGCATGAACGCGAATCAATCTACTTCCAATCGCTTCTCCCGTCGAGTAGGCCCTGAAAGTAACTGAACAACAGCTCCTGAGAATGGCCTCGGTCGAATACCACCGTGGGCCGTCCCTGTTGTGAGCTGTCAGGTTGAGCAACCCCTTGAATTAACCCTTTCAGCAACAACTCAGCAGCCCCTTGCAGGATCTCTTACAGACCAAATCAACCAGCCTTCCTGCAGCGGCCAACGCACGCCAACTTTGAATCTGTCGGGTCGATGGCCGCTCCCAGACTCCTCGATGGCTCGCAACGCTCGAATGGAACTGTCTCCTTCGTGGTTATCATCGTACAATGACAGCCTATCCTGTGGGACCCGTATCGCACGAGTCTCATTTTGATACCCTGTTTGCCTCTGTCGTCGTCGCGCTCGAGCCCGCTGCCTCTGACCTCGAGCCTGATCCACCCTTCATCGGACGATGACGATCCGAATCACCCACTGGGTCAAGTCTCAGTTTCAACGCTTCTCGTTTAGACATGACAAATGGCAATCGTTTCTTTCGCTGCAACTGCTGCTGTCTGAGGGATTGCTTCTCTAGAGATGCTGGTTCCACGGGCCCCGAGATGCTGTGTGACTTTGGGCTGCCTCTTTTTCTCTCCTCATCCTGCCTCCGTCCATCTTCCTCTTCTCTCATCAACACAGTCATTCCTTTCCCTCCCCTTTCCTTTCCTTGGTTTCATTTGGCTAGGATCATTGTCTTCTATGGGTCTATTAGCCGGTCCCTGTCTTTCCCCGTCTCAGCTCTTTTCCGCGATTCTCGCTACAGGTGCATGGCTCTTTTACGCCAGATGAAGCCATAGCATACGTAGGTGGCAGATAGCTTGAGGGTTATTCTTGAACTTCTCTGATTCTGTGTTCTTTGGTTGAGATCTTCAGGCCCGCTCCATTGGAGTCATTCGTTTTCATCTTGAAGCATTGTTTACGTCCCCCGCATTCCAGCCATTGCGCCGGACAACCTCTCATCCCGTCACAATTCTCTCCCATTAAGCTTGCATAACTCACCTTCATTTGTACCCTCTGTTTTCTTGGGGCTGGTTGCCCAACAGACGGGATTTTATCATCTCTGGAATCGATCTTGGTCGTTTGCCTGCATCTACTTTCGTGCCCCAATTTTTCAGCAACACTATATGATTCTATCTAGACTATGGATGTCTTTCTTTCCAAAAAGCCCGCGCTGAAGAGACGCGCTTCTTTGTCCCTTCTGTTCGGTTCGCAGGTACGAAGACGCTCTTCTCACTCAATCTGGATTCGTGCTGACGGGTTGGCAGAAACCAACATTTGCAGCCCTAAATGACAAACCCACCCGATACTACGACTTTGTCGACGCGCCTCTTCCCCACAAGCCACCATCGCTACTGATCGATCGTCAAGATATATCTCCTGAGTTGGAATCGAAAATCAAGTATGCCTGTTCATTGTTGGTGTACAGAATCGAGCAAGGGGTCCCTTCCCCTCCCATGAACGAAGTCCATCGCCGAACAACGCAAACGATACCAGCGAACCCTCAACTTGACGCAAAGTACCCAATATTGAAATCTGGTTCACAGCCCAGCATGCAAGTCGGATACGACTCCGGCATTGGACTCACCCAGCAGCCAAGTATACAGACAATGAGAGTCCTCAACTCTCGCTCCAGCGACCCTTCAGAATCTAGAAACACGAGAGTTGCCTCCGTCTTCAGTAACACCCGAACCGGCACATCCTGCTCCAACACCAGCGTTATCAATTCGACGGCATTATCGTGTACCGATTCCTCCACGCAAAGTCCCAAACAAAACGAACTGCAATCAATGACAGGCGACAACGTATTGGGACACGCACCGCAGCAAAATTTCGATACACAGGCCTTCCTCACCGAATCGTCAGCTCCAGCCGCGGAACAAAACACCCACGATGCCAATGCCAATAAGGCAGAAGACGCCATCGAGGTCTTCCTGGACCCGAATACCACAAACTTCTCCACCTCAACCCTATCAACACACCCCTCACCAAGCCTAGGTCTATCCAGAGTTCCCGCAAACGGCCAAAACCAAAACCAGCAATCCAAGTCTCGCGACTCCCTTTCCCAGGAACACATCTATCCAGTTGGCCTAGGAACGTCAATATCAACATTAACTCCAACAGCGATGGAGCAGAACCCCAAGCCCAACACCAGCCACACCAGCCACGGCGGATCCCGCAGCATAATCATTGACAGCACAGGCCGCGCCCGCCTCCTCACCCCCGATGAAGAATGCATGCGTAATAAAGCCCTCCAGCAGGCTGTGCTGGAGAAGATGACCCCGGACTTAATAAAGTATACCTACAACCCGATGAGTGGGCCTTCGGCCCGTGAACACAACGGATCTAAGTCTAGGTCAATGTCCAACTCTAAAACCTTGAGCGACGGTATCCAAGATAACGATGAAATCCGAAACAAGACCCCACGATTCGGGTTCTCTTGGATTTCGAAGGTGACTGCGGCTGCGTGCAAAAGCAAGCAATTAAAAGAGAATATGCGAAGGCGAAGAGTCCCGGAAGAGGAAGGGGAGAAAGGGTCTTCGCATCAGGAAACGGGGAGTGAGAAATCAATGTTTCGGAGACTGGGCAGATTCGCTCCCCGTGGACGGGATGAATCCTCTTCTGCTTTCTTGTCTGGTTCTGGTGGCGAGGGACTATAGTTTAATATGTATTGAAAGAGGGATTTACTCGCCAGTATGAGTTAGTTGCCAACCGGATCTCGGTTTGTCTGGGGTGGATATTCTGGGGCTAGAAGGAGAGGAGGCCATATACTACGGTAGCCAGCCCACTGAGATAAACATGGCACCCGATAGATGGGAGTTAAAGCTAATTGAAGCAATTCAAACGTCAAAGACCTTTGGGAACCCCGAAAATCGTAGTCCATATGATATGCCCAGCATACCATCCCAGCCAATCTGGTATCTATTCTAAACCACCCACTCCAACCCGTAAGCTCGGTTTCAGCTTTCGTGCGAGTAGAGGTTATAATAATGAAAGCGTGCCCTCTACAACCCAACCCAGAACCTCGTCTTCTCAACGCTAAACGACGCCTTCAAGACGCCCTCGCCAGTCCCCGTAATCTGAACTTCATATTCCCCCTTCTCAGACGCCCACTTCTCACGCTTCTCATCCCACCAGCTCGTCGCGAGCTTCTTCTCAACCACGATCTCAACCGTCTTCGTCTCGCCGGGCTCCAGACGGACCTTCGTAAAGCCCTTGAGTTCGCGAACGGGCCTGTTGACTTCCGTCGGAGGCGGGACGACCCAGAGCTGCACGGTTTCAGCGCCTGCAACACTTCCGGTATTCGTGACCGAGACGGTAGCGGTGATGGGTTCTCCGTCCTCGAGCTTATCCTGCTCGGGCGTCGTTGTGAGCGTGAGGTTCTCACGCGAGAAAGTAGTGTAGGAGAGACCGTAGCCGAAGGGGAAGAGCGGAGGGAGGTTGACTTTCTCGTAGTAGCGGTATCCGACGTAGATATCCTCGCCGTAGAGGACGCGGCCGCGCTCAGAGCGGAAGTTCAAGTAGCTGGGGTTATCCTGGAGGCGCACGGGGAAGCTCAGGGGGAGCTTTCCGGAGGGGTTGACGGTGCCGTAGAGGACGTCCGCGATTCCGTTGCCGCATTCGTTGCCGCCGAACCAGGCCTGGAGGATGGATTTGGCTTTGTTGGCCCAGGGCATGGTTACGGGGGTGCCGCTTTGGATGACGATTGCGGCGTTGGGGTTCACGTCGAGGACTCGGGAGATCAGGTCATCTGTGCCTGGGGGTAGGTCCATGTGGTCGCGGTCGTAGCCCTCTGTTTCCCATTCGCTGGTGAGACCGGCGAAGACGACGACTTGGTCTGCCTTTGAGGCTAGATCGACGGCCTTGGAGATCAGTTCTTCCTGCGTTGTGCGGCGGGCGGCGCCGAAGCGGAAACCTCCAGGGCCGAAGATGACCACCCCGCGGGTATCGATGTCCGAGGTTGGGGCAGTGCCGAATTGGAGGGTGATCTTGTAAGTCTGGCCGGCTTTGAGCTCCTTCGAGCCTTGCTCTTCGACCGTTCCGGAGCCGAAGAAAGCGGATCCAAGGCGCTGGTTCTTGGTGTTGTCGACTACGAGTTCACCGTCAACGAGGAGTTTACCGGTTCCGACAACGGTGACACCGAAATCGTAGATTCCATCCTCCTCAGGCGTGTAGTAGCCTTCCATATCAACGTAGTAGAGGAAGGATTTGATCTTGGGATGTCTGTAGTCCATGAGGAAGCCTTGTGAAGAGACGAGGTGGAGCTCATGGAGAAGCTCGCGCTTGGCGCTCGCAGGGGGCTCATCGTACACACGGAACTTGAAGCCAGTCTTGCCATCTTCAGTCTTCAACAAGGGACCAAGCAGAGGAAGGTCTTTGTGTGAATATGCACCCTGGGAGAATGTGACCTCGCCCTTACTTTGAGCCTTCACACCTTCTAAAGGAGTGACAGTATAGTAGGCATCGAGCGACGCAGAGCCGCCTCCACAGTACGCGGCAATCTTAGCATTTGGTCCAATAACAGCGATGGGCTTCTCCTTCTTTAGCGGCAGGATGTTGCTATCGTTCTTGAGGAGCACAATGGACTCGGCTGCGGCCCGGCGCAGTAGAGCCTGGTCCTCTGGGCGATTTAGGGCCTTCTCCTCGGCATTCTCGGGGATACCCAATGGCTCGACATAGTTCACAAGGTTCAACACATTGCGGACTCGCTCATCCAGAACAAATTCGTGGACTTTGTTTGAAGAGACAGCATGTGCCAGGGCGTCTCCACGCCAGCGTGTCTTTCCTGGCATCTCAACGTCGAGACCGGCATTTATGGACTCTGACGTACTGTAGGTTCCGAACCTGCAATATGGATTAGCCATTATAGTGAATACATTCCCCGACAGAATGTGCCTACCAGTCACTCATAACTAGACCATCCCAACCCCACTCAGTGCGGAGAATGTCTGTGATAATTTTCTTATTCTCACTGACGTGGGTGCCGTTGAGTTTGTTATAAGCCGTCATAACAGTCGCCGTCTTGCAAATTCTCATTGCATGATGGAAGGGCATAAGGTAGATTTCGCGCAGGGCACGATCGGTAACGATCGAGTCAACCGCCAGTCGCTCATGCTCCTGGTCATTAGTCACAAAGTGCTTGAGACAGGCCGCAACCCCCTTCTCCTGAATACCTCTGGAGTAGTGACCTGCCAGATGGCCGGAGAGGACGCCATCTTCAGCAAAGGACTCGAATCCTCGGCCGCCTAACGGCGAGCGCTGTGTGTTGATTGTGGGACCTAAGATAACATGCGCGCCCTTGGCGATGGCCTCCTCTCCCATAAGTTGGCCGACGTTGTGAAGCAACTCGGTGTCCCAGGTAGCTCCCAGAGCTGTGGAACAAGGGAAGCAGGCTGCGGGCACACCGTTGAAAAAGCGGGTTCCACGGACACCGTTGGGGCCATCGGACATGCGCAGGGTAGGGATGTTCAGGCGGGGAACGGCAGCGGTATGCCAGAAATCAATCCCTGGGCGAAGAAATCCATTAGTGTCCAGTCCTTGAAGTACAAAGGACCACTGGTTAATGGCTCCAAAGCCTAATGCTACTTACCGGCAACTAGATCGATCTTCTCTCCGAGCCTGAGCTCCTGGATGGTCTTTTCCACGTCCAAAGGCATTGTGAAAGAAGTAGAGTGGCAGAGTACGGACTTCTTCTGATCTACAGAAGAAGACTCGGGGGAACTTGCAAGTGAGAATCACTTTACTGGTGGGAAAGCCGGCAAAGAAAATGGTACAAGAGAGAGGACGAATGAATCAAGAAAATGCCAGACAGCCGCCAGACTCGAGGGACCAGAGCTCTAGATATACTTGCTCCATTGTCCCGAGAGAAGCCCCCCACGACAGGTACGTACCAAGGCACATCTCAGCGATGGTAGATCCGACGGCAAATGCGCATCTTCGTTTTTTTTTTTTCGGAGATCCACATCCAAACCAGCAATTTAACGAGCACATGATCGGTCACGGTGAACAAGTGTCGTGGATCTGAAACCCGAAATTCCTCCACGGAAAAATGGAGCATCGTGTCTCACGAGAATGAGGCTGGCGGGAAAGGCGCAAGTGGAGGGGCACGCGGGGCATGGTCAACAACGCGTCGTCCATCAAGACGCAGAAACGGGTGGAGAAGAGGTTGGCCAGGAAGGAGAAAGCGTCGGCCAAGCGAGAGCCAAGCGAGAGCTACTGAAAGGGGCACGGAGGAGGTGCCGAAGATCAACCGGCGGCTGAGCTGGTGGGCTGGAGGAGGTGGTGGGGGAGAAGCGGAGTGTCGGGCCGTGATGCCTCTTATCGATAGGAAAGCACCTGACACAGCAGGTGACCTGCTCGGATTGCCCCAAACGGTTAAACAGCAACCCCTCCAGCCGGAATACCAGAAACGCCAAGAGACCTGGAGGGAGACGAGCCTGACGTTATGGGCAGGTCCGTTGAACAAGGTATCTGAGCTGATGTCTAGAAACAACACAGGATGCGAATATTCCCCTTTGACGGCGATGAACAAGAGATGAGAATACATGTAGGCACCACGCAAACGGGAAAGCCCAGAAATGTAAGAGTTGTAGCGGAACAGAATGCTTAACACCGTCCAACAATGCTCATATGATATCACCAAGAAAAAAAACTCCAGACATACAGAAAACAAAAGGAAAAAGGGAGAGAGAAAGCGTGGCTTCATTTCAAGCTCCTCGTCGAGCACGCTTGCTTTCACCGCCGATGCCACGTCCTCCTCCACGGCCATTGCCATCACCAGGTCCAAGTTCATCTCCAGGTCGTCCACGCTTGCGGTGTGGCCCGCCTCCACTGCCCCCTTCACGAGTGTAGTTGCGCTCGCGTGGCCGTTCGCGGTTTCGGTCGCGATCACGGTCTCGCGGCTCCCGTCCGCTACTACCCCAGCGTCGTTCTTCGTCGGGGCCACCGGGGGGAGGAGGCGGGGGAGGGGGAGGTGCTTGTCCGCCATGCGACGAAGGGGGGCGAAGACGTCCCTCATGTTCCTGAGATACGTCTGGGCCGTCGTCTCGATCTCGGCGCCGTCGATTGTCCTCCCGGGTGCCCACCCCGCGCCGCGACGCTTCCCGGGATTCGAAGCGTTCTTCGCGTTGGGGCGCTGCTGGCGCATCGCTTCTGCGGCTCCTTTCACGGGTGCGATCCCGCACATCCTCTCGTCTGCTGCTGCTCCGTATCGCGTCATCATCACCACCGCGCCGATCCCGCTCCCGTTCCCGCTCCCGTTCATGTTCCCGCTCCCGTTCATGTTCCCGCTCCCGATCTTGAGAGAAGCTACCGCCCGTCGAATAGCGCTGAGACCGGCGTCCGTCCGAGCTGGATTCTTCCGCGGGTTCATTACGGGCCTTGCTACTCATCCGACTTCGAGCATGCCCGTCTTCCTCGGGATGCCCGGAAACCCTACCACCAAGAAGATCAGGTCTACCAGGGGTCGACACACCTGAGCGCGGCCCGTCCTCCATACCGCCGGAGGTTTGCGGTCTTGACGGCGGTGATGGGGCTCGAACACCACCGGGGTGTCGAGCTGCTCCCCGGCCTCGAATAGCAGGACCCGGTCCACGGTCTCCAGGGCCGCCTGACTGTTGGAGCATGTTATTGATCCCGGCAAAGCGTTTGTCGCCCCGTCCCCGCTCCCCGCCAAAACCTGGTCCCGGAGGAGGTCCGCGGCTGATGGGCGAGGGTCCTGAAGGCGGTCCCGCTCCACCGCGAGGCCCAGATGGAGGAATAATAGCCGCTGGCGGCGCGGGACGCGAACTTGACCCGTGCGTATCGTCTGAAGGTTCTTGTTGTTGTAAGGCTTTGAGTCGGTCGGGATGAATACCGCTTGCCTCTAGCTTATCGTCAGCAAGTGAGGCGGGCCCTGCAGAAGGAGGCTGCTCGCCTCGCATCCCCTGACGCCCAGGCCCCGTTGGTGGTGGACGATCAGGAATTGCCGGGCCACTACTCGCGGGGCCAACTGAGGGATGCGGCGGCGGTTGGTTTCGCGGACCTCGACCAGTGGCGGTTCTGCTTCTTGGCCCAGAAGGGATATCTGAGATTAAATCTGCCTGTCGTGAACGCCCAAGGGGAAGGTCAGACCCTGTCCTTGAATCACGCGCATCACCGTCTTCCATTGGGATTCGAGACGGTCGGTCGCTGCGTGGACCCGTAGGCAATTCTTCAGAGCGAGGGGGAGGCTGAGCATAGCCGGCACCTCTGCGGTTATCAGACGGAAACCGTTCTGGACGGCTGGGAAGTTCTAATCTTGGGGGAGATAGGGGTCTGGGTGGCATGAGTCTCCGGTCGTCCCTCTCCGGACGCATTGGTTCCCCCCGACGGTAGCCATCGCCTGTTCGATCCGAAACGTCATTGATTTGGTCTGCGCGATCAGGATGTGTCTGTGGACCATTTCGCGGAACGGGGACACCTTCGCGGGCATCTGGAGGTCGGAGGCGGCCAGACCTATCAGGCCAATCCCTGTAGGGAGGTCCACGAAATGGTTCGTCTGGAGGGGGCCTTGAAGGATAATCCCTATCAAGACGCCCAAAGCTCCCACCGTCTCCAATAGGTCGATCAAACGGCCGACTATACTCATGGTCCCCAGGCAACCGGCCACCCCGAGGATAATCTGGATGACGGTCTCGTCGATCGTCAAGAAGGTCAGGCCTTGGTGGGAGCCGCCGCTCCTCTCTATAAGGATGAGACGGCGTATGGGTTTGGGGCCGCGAAGACTGGCCACCACTAGCTGCCCGGTCCAAGTCCGGGCCCTTCGGAAGACTGGCTTGCCTTCGAGACTCCGGTGCTTTAGGGGTTGCTTGGCGGATGGGGGGTGCGGGAGAGGCTCGAGACTGAGGCGTAGCGCCACCTTCAGGCTCGCCCTTCCGGACAATAGACAGTTCCTGAGGCCTAGCCCCGTGGCCACTCGTCGGACGTCCCTCGTTAGCAGATGACTGACTTGCCGCCTTTTCAGTCTGTTGCGATTCGTTTTCGGTCGGCTTCTGCGCCGCCTGTTGGGGCCCGGGGTCGTCCCGTGGAGCATCGGCCATCTTTGCGTCCTCGATTTCGCCGTCCTCTACCTCCTGTTTGGTCAATCCCTCAGCCTTCGCGGCACCCTTCGGGCTGTTGATACCGTTAGCACACGAACGTCGGGATAGAGAATCCACGATCAACTTACTCGGTTGCACTGGAGGGTTTAAACTCAGGTGCAGCGACATTTAAGGGGGTAGGGGTGGTCGATTGGGGCCGTGAAGTGGTCGCCTTCCCAGCTGCGGTTTTGTCTGATGCACCACCTTTGCTGGTGCCCTGCTGCTTGGTAATCATGAAAGCCTGAGGTAGCATCCACAGCCTCTCACGGCGGTTAAGATCGCCAATCAAGGATGCCGCGGGGATCTTCACATCATCTCGCTCATCGTTCTGACTGAGGTCATTGACACTCGCGAGCATGTCGCGGCCAATCCAATTAACGGCCGGGAAGTGTTGTACAACGGCCTTGAGCACACTAATTGCATTCCGGATGTGCATGTACTCGCCGCCGTTCAAGCAATTTTTCAGTGCGGAAGCAATAAGACGGTGCCATTTGTACAAAAGACGGCGGAAGTCCTCAAATTCAAGGAAATTCGTGGGCTTTCCCTCGGGGTCCACACTGATAGCAAATCCGGGGAGGTCCTTCTTGGTTCCAAAGGCCTCCTTCTCATATATGGCTTGATCAGCGTGCCAACGGCCGAGGTCACGCAAAACTTCGTTCAAGAACCGACCGAGGTTGTCGGCTTCCCTCGAGGTAGATAGGAAAATCAGGGCAGTGAGTCTCTGCTCCCGGAAAAGCTGGTCCAGCAGACCAACAGTGCGGAAGTTGGGAGCACCGGCCGTGTGGAGGAACTTCAACATCTTGAAACAGTAGAATGCATCAACAGGAGACAGAAGGAGACGGGGCAGGAAACACTGCTCCAGGAGAGCGACGTGTAGAGAGTCGTGCTTTCCTCGCATGCCGGTAAACCAACGATCCTTTTCCTTTTGCAGCCTGGATCTTGTTGAACCATAGGTTACCAGGTGAGTTTTATTCTCTTCCAGGATCCGGTCCTGTAGTTGTGTGATTTGCTTCTTCTCCCTCTCTTTCCTCTGGGTACCAGCAACGCTGATATCAGATCGATCATTGCCAATTGCAATTACTTTCTTCTTCAATCGCTCGATCTCTTCTTCATAGGATTTCTGAGGGATGTGTACATCGTATACCGAAAGTTGCCAGAATGTCACGTAGAAGGGCAAACCGACTATTCCCCAAGTATCCGCAGGCAACACTGACTTGGCTTGATCCTGGAGGTCTTGCATGACAGGGTTCGAAGCAGGGTGCTCAGTTGAAGCTGGGCCAATGGCGGATTTCTGTTCCGTTTTGGTCTCGGTTGGCTGCTCTTTGTCGACGTCCATTTGGCTGTCACCCGACGCCTCAGGTTGCAGAGTTGCGCCTTCAGCGTCTGCATCCTCGATCTTTTCCACCTCTGCCTTCAGAGCTGGAACGTCCTCATTTTCCTTTCCTTTGATAACACCAGCCGAGTCAGTTGAGTCCTTCTCCAGGTCGGTGATCCTTCGAGCAACACTTGGACGTCGAATCCAGAACGCAACTTCCGGCTGAATGCCGAAATCTCTGATCAGGGACGCAAGATCGGGAACAAACGAATCGAAATCCTCAACAGATAGGTTACTTCTGAGGAGATCCAAATACTGGGCTAGCACACGATGGATCTCGTCGAATATGTTTCCGAGTAACTTAAGCTCCGACGAGGTCTCTGATTCTTTGAAGATACAGGTAAGACGCTCCTGAGCAATAGCAATAAGTAGCTGGCCGGCAAGTTTCGAGGTGGTGAGCGATTTCATGAGCCGTTTTGAGGTTGTCTTCGATTCGTGTCGTTTATCCAGTAGTTGGAGAATGGTCTGCGACTGTAGAACTTCACCACCAGCCATTGCCTGTATCTGGGAGTCGTTGAAATTGGTATCCGTTATGATTCCAGCCATGGAGCTTATCAGCTGCTCCAAGATGATCAGGTCGGTGGAGTTATTCTGCCGAAGTTGCTCAACGACATACTGTAGGACGGGCGTGGGATCCATGATCGAATACCGCTTGAACGTCCTGCCAGCAAAGGTGGCTAAGGCGTTGAGCCACCGACTTGTGAGCAAGCCACCTTCCTGAACTCGGCTTCTCCCTTTCTGGCCGAGGGAGTTAATCAGGGCCCAAGTTGTAATATCATAACCAAGGTAGGTAAAGTACCGGGCACACTCTACGACGACTTCGATGAGGTTCTCATACGACTCAATCTGGCTTATAGCGACATTCATCACAATGCCGGGATTCGCATATGCGATCTTCGCCAACGCACGAGCCATCGGCCGTATGTTGGTCTTGCTTAGCCTCTTGAGAACGTCCTTAGTTTCTGCCCGCGCTTGATCGAACGCAGAGCTGATATCAGGAATCCGAGATGTTTGCCCAGAATACCATTCGGCGTACATGTTATATCGGATATCCCTTGAGAAAAAGCTGATGAGGTCAAAGACTTCATTCACCACGCCGGGATTCGCTTTAGTGAGACTTATCGCGGGAACTAGCAGTCGTTTGCAGAGGTCTTGCCAGCGCGCTCTGTTTTCCGGGGAATCGTCTTTAAGGAGACTATCTCTGCCGATTCTCGCAAGCTTCGTTAAAAGACTCGGATCCTGCCCAATCTTATGCCCCGTGAGATTTAGGAAAGACTTGCAGAGCGCGAATACGTCGTCAACAGACTGGCAAACAGGGATGTTGTCGGCCCAATCATCCCAGTAAAACCTGTAGTCCGTCCCATCGTCCGCGTCCTCTTTATCAAGCTGAGCCCATCGCAGTGCTCTCCTTGCTGGACCCGCACTCAACCTAATATGGCCTTTAGGTACACCTGCCTGATCATGACTTGGCATCTGTTTCGGTTCTCGAAGCTCGTCGATCGGCGGTAATGGACGCACGGAAGCGTAGACTTTGCTCAGACATTGGTGGAGGATGCGGTGAATGAATTCCGGGAGTTCAGGATAGGCGTCCATGAGCCAAGGAAATTTGCTCAGAATAAATAGTGATTCGGGAATCGCACCGATCGCGAGTAGACTCTTGAGCAGCAGTACTTTCTGGTCCGACGGTTCTGGGAGCTCGCTCTCCTCCGTTTTCGCTGTTGCAGCTTTATCCCCCTCCTGATCCTTTCCAGGAGTTGACGACCGGGCTTCCGACTCTCGAATGCGGGGAATAGGGAGTGTATCATCCGATAGAGCTCCGGCCATCATGAGCGCATTGACACCACCACCAGGTCGCGCGGCTCTTTCTCTTTCCGCCTTTTCCTTCATCTTCTCCTGCTTCAGCGCATCCATAGAATCATCAGGTCGCCAAAGGTGAGGATAGAGATCACGGAGCGAGATGAAGCCAACTTTGATCAGCAGCGCCGCTAGGTATATGAGGTTATCAGGTAGGATATCCGACTTGGATCGAGCCGACGACGAGTAGAAACGAAGCTTGAAGCCGAGAAGCTGTGCAGCCACACGACTCCCTTTGGGAGGCAGGGTCCCTGTTTCCTCGATCCATTTGCGGGTATCCTCCTCTTCCGGAGTAAGATTATTGCCGTCAGGAAGCAACTGCTTGAGTTCAGAATCCGAGACTGGCTTGCGGCCAATCTCAAAGAAAGCTCGAATTCCAACTTCTCGTACGCGATCCCAAAATTCTTGATCCCGTTGGGAGTTTGTTTGCACTGCTGCGGCTCGTTCCTCGTCGGTCGTTACCCACCCGGACGACCCCGGTAAAGCCCAGCTGGGAAGTCCAGATTCGCGTAGTCTTTCACCACTATTGTAGGAAATATCCTCTTTCGGCCACCATGAGCTTACTCGCAGAAGTTTCACGAAAAAGCGATATTGCTTGACCAGCACAGCAGCGAAAACATCAAGGGTGACGTCAAGGACACGGCCAACATCCATATCAAAGGCACCAATCATTGCTTTTACCCTTTCGAATGTATCTTCAACGACTTCGCTGGACGGGGGTTCGTTGTTGCTGGTGGTGAAGAGTTCAGTCAATAGTTTGGAGTAGCCTTCGGATTCCTCGCGCAGTAAGTTATAGTTTGATTGTCGATAGAGGAGGTTTGTCTGTTTCCGAATGCCCATGCGCGCGAAAGTTTCGCGAACAAGGCCGAGAGACTGGAGGAGCGGAGTTTCAAGCTGCAAGCGCATCAGGGCAGGGCTGATACCGGTCGAGAAAACAAGCGGCTTCAGCGCTTCATTTGTCGTATCGGAATCCGTCACGATAGATAATGTGTCGAGGAAGAGTGTGCGAGGATCCAGAAGGGTAGAAGGTTGATCCTGATTGTCCATGTCAACATCATCACTCGCAACTTCTTCCCCGATTATCTCCTTAAGTGTTGCGCCAACTTCCTCGGGAGGGAGTCGACTATCAAAAGCAGAGTGAATAAGCTCTTGATATAGGGAGGTCAGCACCACAATATCCTTATCATTTTTTGCTTGTATCCCCGTCTCAACCACTTCCTTCTTCCCCGTTATCGTCCAATTCTCCGTCATCTCGTGCGAAATATACTCATAATGATAGGGGACTCGCGGTTCCGATGGAGGCTTTGCGGGGGTAGCTGGCGACATCTGCGAACGCGGAGTTGGGGTCGGTTGCGGTGGACGGTGTGACGGAGTTTGCGAGTGTGACTGCGCCGAAGCCACGGGTGGCAAAGGAGACTGTGAAGGCTGTGTTTGAACCGGCGCTGTTCCGTTCGTCTTGCCCTGATCAGGCGTATCTCGCCCGACAGGCTCTGGGGGAGACATCGCTGTATCTTTCCGACCGCCTGTAGAATTTTGATTCTCATTGCTCGGTCTCCGGCCCATGCTATTCCTTCCGCCACGACTCGGTTGTCTTCGCAACCTTCCGCGCGCATCGGGTTGATCGCGAGACTGAGGAGAGTGCGAGCCGTGGTTGTGTTGCGCCATGTTAAGACTGCCCGGTCGATGGGGGGAAGGACGGTGGCCGTCGTTGGTAGAATCGGTGGACCACGACCTCTCGACTTTTTTCCTCTTTCCTCCGGTACCTGGAGCCATGACAGCTTCTTACAAAGCTAAGATGGTCAGGAAGAGAACCGGTGTGTTCCCGACAGGTCGCGAGTCATGGGGAGATCCTAAAAGTAGAAGTGTGTTAGCTCCCTAGGAATCGAGGGAAGAAAAAGCCGAAGCCGTCAAAATGGACACCGGAAATTCACTATCATAGGGGGAAACAACCTGCAGCGGAAAGACCATGCGAAGACCAAAAGAAGCCGCGATGCCTGGGGAAAGCTCGAGAATTGGCTGGTTGGGACACCAGGACTCCTGCCAGCAGCAGCAGCAGGCAAACGCTCCCAACAAAGAAGGTTGCGCTTGGCGCGTCTACCCCGATTATCGTGTCTAGCTAAGCGGCTGCGCTAAGCTGAGCCTTTCCGCTCTTTCTCTTCTATTATTTACGCCACTCGAGACGTCGGATAATAATCGCTTTTCAATTCATTGTTTGTCACTAAGAGTCAAATATTTCTGTCGTCAACGGCATTTCGGCTGAGACCTTACGCCAGCCCCAACTCCTTGGCTTCAAGGTCAACAATTGACGGGATATGGTCTAGCAAGCTGGGCTTGTTTGGCGACCAGCCCAAGAGCTTCTTCCCACGGTAGGAATGGCCCCTTGAGCTGCTTCCCCAGGAATACAGCCCAAAATTGTTTAGCTCTGTCACCTGCGCATCGCTCAACGGCTCAACTTCGGGTGAAGGGATGAGCTTCTTTTCATAGGCCGTCTTAGCAACAACTCTCTGGATGTCTCCCCAAACGAAGGGGCCATTCTCTGCCAGATAGTACCCCTTATCATTCCATGTAGCATTGCCACCGCCAGCTGCAGCCGCTTCTCCAAGACGGGAGAAGAGGTCGCTCAGGTCCTGGACATGGACCTGATGCCAGATATTCTTTCCCTCGCCAACCAGGAATCCCTTCTTCCTCTTGAGGACAGCAGCCGCCAACCAGTATGCTTGGGCACTCTTCTGGTTTCCAGGCCCTCGGCCCGGGCCATAGATTGTAGGAGGGCAGACAATGGCCACCTTGACCCTATCTGGGGCGCGCTGTGCGGCCCCGATGATGATCTTGTCCACATTTCGGTGCAGCGAGTCATCGGGAAGATTCAGGAGTTCATCAACGCCGTCCCAGTCATCATGCTGCTTAGCGCGTTCAAGACCCCAGGTGTTTGTGCGGAAATCCTCCACTGTCAGTATGCCAGTGCCCGAAGTGTGAATGAGCCAAAGAGGCTTTTCGGGAGTATGATGGGCGGCGCCTTTGGCGATAGCTGTGGCAGATGCGACGTGGTCGCAATCAGCGCAGTCTATAATATAGTCAGTAATACATAATGAAAGACACGGGCTCAGTAGTGGACCCACTGAAAACAATATCTGCATTCTTTACCTCCTCCTCGATGGCAGCGGCCGAGTCCAAATCTCCCTCAACGATCCTCACTTTCGGGTACTCGCTGACAACCTTGACTGCCTTCTCCTTGCTGCGGACCAGGGCGGAAACCTGCCAGTCAGGGTGCGCTTGCGTCACCGCGTAGAGAACATCTCCGCCGATGTACCCAGTTGCTCCAGTGCTGGCGCATGGATGAGTATCTTATACTAGTTGGCTCATGGATGAGATGACCTACAGGAAGACCTTAGGAGGTGCCATTTCAGTTTTTTGATGTCCAAGGTGAGCAACAAACGATCGAGCTTGGTTACGAAGAGTTGTGGGAAACAGGGCAGCGTTGACGGGCGGCCATTCTTTTTATTGCATCATTCGACGCTTTCAAATCAGAGGGTGGGCAGACTGGATCGCTTTGGAATGCTAGGAGTGGGGGTGGGGAAGGCGAAGATGCTGGAATCGGTGCAGGCAGAAAGGGCGATGTGAACACAGGAGGAGGTATGGATGACGCACGATTGTGTCTCGGATATCCACCTCGTGTTGATCGTCGGAATGAACGCCGACAGGAAAATTGCTCTCATGAGGCAGCCTCCCCCAAAGACACGAGCAAGATACGAGCGGGGTCATCGCGACATTTTGAAACTTCGTCCGCTAAGGCATTTTACCGCGCAGCCAGTGGACAGCGAACTTTCAATATCCCAGACAATGGCGAAAAATAGACAAACGACTCGCGTATCTAGTTGCAGGTGGGCATAACTTGTTCCTCAAAGGGCCAATGTTGCTCTCATCGAGAGGTCATTCGCCGTTCAGGTCTTTGTTAGAGAACAGCTCACAACAGGGCAATGGCTGCAAGACAAAAGTAGAATCAGATTTGCGGGATACCTCGCTTTAAAGACAGGCAGAAGCATTCAAAGTACAGAAGCGGTCATACTCGACATATTTCCAGGCTTGTGATTCTCAAGGACATCGTCGCGGAGAAAATCATTTTCGAGGGGAATCTCTCGGAGAAGGCACACTCATAATTTACAGTGACGAACCCATTGATAGTATAGTATAAGAGTTTAGAAAGTGCTGGTGGCCAGCCGGCTGGCAGCGTTCCGGGCATCGAGGCGGTCCTCGTCGTCTTCAACGATCGAACCGACACCACTGGGTGAGCGCAAACGACCCTTGACCCCCTGTCCATCCGCGTCCTCATCCTCCTCTGGCGGTGGCGCAACGAAGCTTCCGCTCATGCTGCGGCCGAGGCTATCGCTGCGACGCGGAATTCCACTCCACGCGTCACCTCTAGGCCCTTGGCTGGATGCGAGGTTTGGGCGTCGCGCGTTTGGGTGGCTCTCGCGGCCCAGACGGCTGAGACCACCAGAGGCATCGATCGAGCGGATATCTGGCCGCACACTCTCAAGTGTAGCGAGTGTTCTCCGCTCAGTCTCAATTTGGCGTAGGGTATATTCACGCAGACTCAGCCAGAGGTCGTTGGATGTCCGCTCGAACCAGCGGCGCTTTTCCATAAGAAGGTTCGAGGTCACCCTTTGCGTCTTCTTGGTGAGATATTCTTCGTGGCTCTGGGATTCTTCCAGCGCATTTATGGCTTCGTCAACCTTGTCTCGGCGGACGGACGAACTGACTTTCAACCGATCGGCCGCGGCACGCTTGCTACGGGTGGCCTGCTGAGCTTGAAGCAGTTCTCGGAGCAGGATGTGTCGGTTGGTGAGGGTCTCCTTAACAATGAAAGCATCAGAGGAGTGGTAGCTAAGAGGGTCCCCCAGAGTAGTCGCCTCCGCGGTCGCCTGAACTGCGTGGTAGTCGCCAACAGTCTGGATAATCTTTCCTAGCTTTCGATACGCGTTCGATAGACCTGGGTGGGTCTCTTGAACATGCATTTGCCCAATTTTAACGCCAAAATCTGACTCTGCGAGACCCAATCCTGAAAGCGAGATGAGAACTCAACTCCCGCATATGGTGGACTCTTCAAAACGTACCTCGTCGCGCCTTAACAACACGGTCAACTTTGTGGCCAGCGTCCATACTGCCAAGATAAAACATTTTCACAACGGGCCGCGCATTCTGCAACTCGGGTGTGTCGTCGGGGGGTGGAGCGAACTGCTTCAGGACCTTCCTCCGTACCCCTGTGGCGGGCTGCTTCATGCGGACGACCGGACTGTAGCCGAAGTCGCTCTCCACAAAGAGCATAATCTCGTCGTCTTGTGTTAAGATCTCATTATGCAAGATAACATTCAGCCATCGCTGCATCGAAGCCTTGACTCGAAACTCGTCCTCGTCAGTCCCGGCTCCTGCGGGGGTCAATGGCGGGGGCACGGCGGGCACAAGCGCCTCCGGGTTAGCCGAAATGAGATGCTCCGCGAGTTTGGTAAACTCGGAATGTGTTCGCCTAACATCGCGGTACTGCGTTGTCCTAAACTTGGGGATATTGGTCTAGTAATGGAGTCAGCGGCAGGTAATCAAGCTGTCGCAAGGCTTTCGCTTACGTGCACATCAAACCGGAGAATGGGGTCCTTTTTGCCTGTCCTTTCGAGGCCAGTTATCTTGGCTTGAATTTTGTATACTGGGGCTGGCTGCCGGGCATTCTGCCTAGCCCCTGTTTGATATCGTGCGGGGAGCTGTGACCGGGGTTGGCCGGGGGGACCACCTGGCTCCGCAGGGTGGCCTGGTTCACCGATGTGGGTGTTCTGTACTCGCTCCGACAAGTCTGGCGAGCCGGCCTCCCCTCCCCCAGGGATCTTGGATTCTACGGCTTTCGTGGGCTGCGAATCCCCCTCGGCATTGTACGGTGACTGATGTTGCGGGGGTAGCGGCGAAGAAGGGATATCGCTGGTAGATGAGGGCGCGTATGCAGTTTCGGCAGCTCCAGGGGAAGCCCAGGGCGAGGTACCCGCGGGATCTTGCGAAATGCTAGAATAGTCCATCCTCTACCCCGTCTGCCCAAGGTATGCCTCCGATAGCGCGGGTCTGTGTGCAGTGCGGGGAGCACCAGTTAACACAGTCTCTTCAAGATGTGGCTCATAAACAAATCCAATTATACATACCCTTTAGCCCTCTGAGATAAGGGAGGCGGAGAAAATGAGGGTGGATGGGGAGAGAGTGAGATGCGGAGGTGGACAGATTCCAGCGAGCGACCAGCGGAGGTTACGTCGTTGCTGCCTTTGGGGCCTGATTGGTCAGGCATTAAACGATTCTTGCTGCTGGCTCTCGTCCTCCTCAACTTGGGTCTCTTCTCCTCCACCTGCGTTCCATGTCTTTACCCTACAATTTCCCTCGACGTGAAGTCTTCATGATTTCGGCTGATCTTGACAAGGATACGGAAAAGATGAGCAGGTAATTTCTCCGGATGACTGGCCTCCCGTTTGGCAATTGCTGCTTCAATGCTGTCCGCTCGACTTTTGCGCGCCCGCCGCAGCGGCCGACCTCCTCTCCACACCACGTTCAAGTGCTGGACACTTGCGTCGTCTCCGACTTCGTTACCCGACGGCCTTAGACTCGCGAGACTACAAAACTTCTCGACCTTCGTGCCGCGATGCCAAGCAGACCTAGAACGGACTCGGAATATCGGTATTATTGCACACATCGATGCGGGCAAGACAACCACCACAGAGCGTATGCTCTATTATAGCGGATTTACAAGGCGGATAGGAGACGTCGACGAAGGATCAACGGTTACGGATTTTCTCCCTGCTGAACGTGCTCGGGGAATAACCATCCAGTCCGCTGCTATTACTTTCCACTGGCCACCAGGAGAGAGTAGCGATGCTCCCCCATCAGACACGCTAGCTCCCAGATCTACGTATCCGCATCTGGTAAATCTAATTGATACTCCCGGACACGCGGATTTCACATTCGAAGTGCTGCGGTCACTGCGTATCCTTGACGGCGCAGTGTGCATCCTCGACGGGGTGGCTGGTGTAGAGGCGCAAACTGAACAGGTCTGGCATCAAGCGAGCACGTACAATATCCCCAGGATTGTCTACGTCAACAAGTTGGATAGGGATGGTGCCGCTTTTGGACGAACGGTACGTGAAGTCGGCTCCCGCCTCGGAGGATGGCCCGTCGTGTGCCAGATCCCATGGTTCGAGGGAGGAGACGGACCCTTTCTTGGTGTTGCCGATGCCATCAATTTGCAAGGGTTCCGCTGGGAAGGCGGCGATGGCAAGTCTGTCAAAAGGTTCAGCCTTCAAGAATTGGACGATATCGAGGGTCAACTTGCGCAGGAGCTTCGTCGGGCAAGAGTAGCCCTCGTCGAATTGTTAAGTGAGCATGACGATACCATGGTCGAGAAGTTCTTAGATTCCGAGGAGGACCACCTAATGGTCTCATCAAATGACATACTGGACAGCCTACGTCGGTGTTTGTTGCAGGGGAAAGAGAGGAAAGTTATTCCCATATTTGCCGGCGCCAGCTTCCGCAACATAGGCGTTCAACCGCTACTTGATAATGTCGTGAATCTGCTACCGAGTCCCACCGAGACGCCAGACCCGGAGGTTAGCATTGGAGGCGTGAAAGGAGGTCTTCGACGTTTACTCTCTGGCGATCTACTCGTGGAAGAAAAAGAGAAACAGACGCCAGCAAAAGGCAAGCAAAAGGCGAAATCTGCTTTATTAGCTGATAGCCGAAAAGCCATCGCACAGCTTCAAGGCTGTGCCCTGGCATTCAAGGTGGTCAATGACGCGAAACGTGGCGTCCTTGTTTACGTCCGTGTCTACTCGGGCTCCTTGGATCGAGGCAGCCTCCTCTTCAATACCAACTTGAACGTTTCGGAGCGCGCCCCTCGTCTGCTGAAGATGTACGCCAACGACGCTGTTGAGGTGGATTCTATCGCTGAAGGACATATCGGAGTCGTAGTCGGCCTCAAGCACACTCGTACTGGAGACACGCTCGTGGCCTGCACTGGTGGGAAGGCGAATCCACCTGAGCCTTTGAATACTCTTCAGTTGCGGCCCATTGACGTACCTCCTCCCGTGTTCTTCGCTAGCGTTGAGCCACACAGCTTGAGCGAGGAGAAAAAGATGCAGGATTCGCTGGCTATGCTGCTTCGTGAAGACCCCAGTCTTCATGTGAGCGTCGATGAGGACTCGGGGCAGACACTCTTGAGCGGCATGGGAGAGCTGCATTTGGAGATCGCGCGTGATCGGCTCATAAACGACCTCAAGGCCAAAGCCTCCATGGGCCGCATCGAAATCGGATATCGCGAATGCCCTCTGGGTCCATCAGGCCCTGTAACCAAAACCTTCGATAAAGAAATCGCGGGCCGCAAGGGCAAAGCCGGCTGTACCGCACTCGTGGAAGTCTACGACCCCGAAATCTCCCCTACCCCGGACCCAGACGCGATGTCCATCAACACCACAAATGGAAATCAAATCGTCGTCCTCGCCCCAGAACTACGAATCGAAACCAACAAGAAGGGGGTCGAGGAAAGCCCCTTCCTCCCCACAGGTGTCGACGTCGAAACCGTCCGCTCAGCCCTCCAAAACGGCTGCCTCGCGGCTCTTGCCCGCGGTCCTCAGTTCACCTTCCCCATGCACAGCACCCGTGTAACCCTAACCCTCGACCCAACAATCCACCTCTTCGGCAACGACACAACCGCCGCCTCCCTCTCCGCCGCCGCCCGCCTTGCAACTTCCACCGCCCTCGCCAACCTGCTCTCCAATTCCCCCGGAGGCCCCAGCGGCCGCCCAGGAACATCGCTCATGGAACCAGTCATGAACGTCATCATCAGCGTCGACGAAGCCTCCCTCGGCGCTGTCGTCCATGATATCTCCTCCTCCCGTGGTGGCCACATCGTTTCCCTCGACGAAGACATGCCCATTACATCCACTGACCTCTCCTCCGACCTCGGCAACGAACTGCCCCCCATCGACCCCTCCAAAATCTACGCTCCTCCGGACCCATTCCAATCCCCCTCTGTTGCCGGCGCATCATCTACCCCCTCAGTGCCGGGGAATCGTCCCCGCACCATCACCGCTAAGGTACCGCTTAAGGAGATGGTCGGGTACCTGAAGCATCTGAGGAGTCTGAGTGCCGGACGGGGCACATTTGTAATGAGTGTTGATCGGTTTGAGAGGATGAGCGCGCCGAGGCAGAAGGCTGTTTTGACGGAGTTGAGGGGTGGGTATTAGGGTCGTCGTCTGTTGCATTTCAGCAACAGTCAATTGGATAACTTTTGGTATTGTATGATATCCTGTATACTAGACTAAATATGGGTGTATACTACTAAATAGATGGTTTAGATATACGTAAGTATCTAACCATAACCTAACGGTAATACATATACTCGGTGTAGATTAACTACACTCTATCTAGCGCTCACTACCATTAGTTCGTAGAATGAATGAATCAAATGCGCTCTGAATATCAAATCTAAACAACGGACACAAAGTCGACGGAGTAAGATAGAGCTCATACCAATGTTATACCGTTCCGGGTAGTACGTAAAAGGACCAAGGATCCGGGGTCCGAACAAGAAAAAAGAAGCGAATGCACATCGAAATCCATACCTCCAAGATCACGAATCCACGCTACTACATACAGATGTACATACAGACGCAAAAGATACACTTCTCACCCCAGCCTGATCCAAGCCTTCATTCTATATAACTCACCAATTATCATCCCACCCGCCTTCCTCCTGGCTCTTTCTCGAACCTTGGGGCGCCGGAGATGCCCCTCTCACCCCAGTGCCTGCCGCCGTAGCCGACGTCCCAGATCCTGGAGCCGTTGACGTCGTTCCTGAAGGCGCAGGACTGGGCTTCATTGCTGCCGTGCCAAGAGCACCGGACTTCGATGCCGTACGGCGATGGCTATCCTGAGCCGCGAGGGAGGAGAAGTCGTCCCAAAAGTCTTTCCGTTCAGGCTCAACTCCAGTTCCGGGTCCGGCTCGCCCTCGTCTTGTGTCGTCGGGGCCTTCGACGAAGCGTTGGAAAGAGTCTGCGGCGCCACGGGCACCGACTTGGATGTTTTGACCGAATTGGGTGGCATGTTGGCGCGCCTGCGCGGCAAATTCGGATTCGGCGAGCTGTTTTTGTTTTCTTATTAGATCCTATTCAAACACATAATTGCGTAAAACACCCCCGGGGGGGGGGGGAACTAGGGAGGGGTAGGGTCCAGAAGAACGCACCGATTTCGCTGTAGGCTGGATATAAGAATCATTGACTGTCTTTGCGCTCTTACCTACGGTAGTCGCGAACCATCCAAACCCCTTGGTCAACGCTGCCATCGGATCTTTTTGGAAGTCATCAAACCCTGGTATCGCTCCATTGCCCGTCTGCGGTTTCGGTGTCGAGGAGACGGGTAGTCCACCCCCAAACCCGGTAAACTTCCCACCCTCAGACGGACGGAGCGACTCTGAACGTGAAGCGTTCTCTGACCCCAGTTTCGCAAAATAAGCCTCGTTGCGCGCTTTTCGACCGCCGCCTGGGCCTTCAACCCCACCGTTACCGTCCGGTAAAGCCGCGGACGACGAGAGACCGCTTCCCCGGCCTGAACTTGATAGAGGCGTACTTGATCTTGAGCTCACCACGTCGGTCGCAGTCTTCTTAGTTGGCTGTGGCGGTCTTTGACCCGGTACATATTCCCGTCCCTCAGCTTTAGCGCTGAGTCTGTCCTTGTATTCTTCGCCGACCTCACCCTCATATCGCTCTTTGATGGTTGAATCTTCGAAGGTGCGGCCTTCGGACTGTGTGATTGCGTGCGCGTCAAAGAATTCCTTCCACCGGTCGTTACCCCCCAGTTCCATGCGTTGTGTCTCGGAGTTTTTGAAGGCGTCCATGGTGATTGACCGGACGAAGGAAATGTGTACTCCCAGCCCGCGGTGTGTCCCCGCACAGTTGAGGCAAATGAACGTTCCGAATTTTGGGGATGCCTGGCGCGAGAACATAGATCGTGAGATATGCCAGACGTATGCACAGGGAGAGAAGTCGCATGGCGGGGGGGGGGAAGCAGTAGTACTTACCCATTGAGGGGACGGGGCACCACAATCACAACACCTGTCGTTGCCATTGACTCGCGAGTATTGGAGGAGCTATCATCGCAGAAATTCCAGGCAACTTTTAGCCACCATGTCTAGAATCTGCACAGGTCCTCCATTCGTGTCGAGCTGGGGGCGCGCGCGAGAAAGGAAAGCGTGAAGCATACCTTCGCCTTTGTCTCCGGATCAACCTCCCACATTCGAGACATGATGCATATAAAATCGTATCCAAGTCGAGGAAAGGAGTAGTCGAGAGGGGCAGCGAATCGAGCGCCAATTGCTCCGCCCTCAGGGAAAAGCGATTGCTCAGCTTTGTGTGTTCGTCAGACGGGCAGGGTTCGTTTTTGTCGTGATTTTGAATTAACGAGAAAAAGTAGGTACCCTGTGTAATGAAAGTAGAGTCAAGAGCAAACGAGCGTCTGGAGACAGATGGGAAGCAGGCCGGGCAAGACAGAAGTGCGGACGGAGAGGTTGATCCTGCCAAGAGGTGTGGAGTGGCCTCTCCCGTCGTCACCACCGTTGCGATCTATAGTGCGTGCATCTCTCTGCTACGTATGGGCTAACATTCGGGAGCAATCGACAAGACAAGGCCAGCCTTGCGGCTATCATGAGTTAAATGGTTGCTAAGATACAGTATAACAGAAGAGCAAGATTCGTTAGCAGGTTACGTCTCCATCAACCGCCACAGCATTACGGCGTTTTCGTTCCTCACAACACGAAGCACTGGGAGCACTCCGCATATAAGGCCACGTAAAAGAGTGCATCTCCACGTTACTTTTATTCCCGAGGACCGCGCCGAACAGGAATAGTATTCATAAAACCGATTGTCTTTTGTTCTTTTTTTCGAATTTTCGAATTTTCTTGGCTCTTCGTTTCATATTAACGCACCGTGGCAACGTATAATCCGGAGATATCCCAGGAGCGAGACGGCCTCCAAGTTCAACATTATCATCGGACAGAAACCGTGCCCGTTCGGGACTGAAACGACCTTGCCATTTAGGCAGCGGCGGGAGCAGTGTTCTCCTGAGCCGGAGCCTCAGCAATTTCCTCAGCCTTCTCACCACCGGTAAGAGCGTCATCTTCCTTGCCGGGGCTGTCAATGGCAACCTTAACGGCAATCTCGCGACCCTCGATCTCCTTTCCGTTCATCTCCTGCACAGCCTTCTCCTGGAGCTCCTCGGAGCCGAGGGTAACAAAACCGAAACCGCGACCCTTGCGAGGCTCATTACGGGCCTGGAGCTTTTTGATCATGAAGCGAGGAATGGGGCGTAAAGCAATCTTGGCAGAAACGGGCTGGTAGGCGGCGAAGATTTCCTTCAGCTAGGGGAAAATTAGCAACAACAGGAAGTCCCAAGTGATCCACCCGGTAACGTACCTTCTCCTCACTCAGGTCATAGGGCAAGTTGGCCACCATAACCTTGGTCTTGGAAGGAATACCATCCTCGGGAGGTCCACGCTGCTTTTGGGGGCGGGCACGGGGCTTGCCGGCAGGTTTGCCAGACTCGGTGGTGGGAGCAACATCATTCTGGTTGGTGACTTCGGTAAGAGGAGCAGTCTCGCCGGATGCGGTAGTAGGCTGCTCTTCTGCGGCCTCAGCGCCCTGTGCCTGGTTTAGTTGGCAAGGGTTAGTATCTTCCGAGCCAGGGTAAACGTGGAACAGTTTGGACATGCAACACGGCCTGAGTTAGGAGCAATGAAAAACATACCGAACGGCCTCCACGTGTTCCGCGACCTACACGGCCGCGACCACGACCGCGGCCACGGGTGCGCCCACTCGTCCTCTTGCGACCCTCGTTACCGCTGGCACCTTCACCGCCACTTGCGGCACCCTCTGCCTTCGCCTCAGCAGGCTCAGGCTTGCGGGCAAGCTGAACGGAGACCTTACGTTGAAGGATCTCCTGTCCAGAGAGCTCTGCAATGGCGGCAGAAGCTTCGTTTGCGGTAGCAAGGTCCACGAAAGCATAGCCAACAGGACGGTTGTTGCGAGGGTTCACAGGAATGGAGACGCTCTCACTATGCTAGTTGTTAGTTAATGAGCCAGAAGAAGCTCTAGGAAGCTTTCATGCAGAAGCCAGAGGCTTCGCCCTTGTGATCATAACGATGGACTGGATCGAGGCTAGGAAAGGGAAACCGAAACCTTAAACGGAGGATGACGACAGGGAGCAGGTTGCGGGAGAGACAAGGGGATTCACTCACATTGTGTATTTCTTGAAAAACTCCTTGAGCTCCCCCTCAGTGGTCGCATATGCGAGGTTCCCAATATACAACCGACGTCCTTCATCAGCACTAACAGCAGCGGCATCGGCAGTGGATTGAGCTGCGGGGGCAGTGCCGTTGGGGGCCTCGGTGGCAGGAACAGTGGAGGCCTGGTTGTCGGTGGTAGTGTTGTCGACGGCAGTAGACATCTTGATGGCTGAGGACACAAAGGGGTCAAGTAGAAAGTGACTCGGGGGGCTGTGGATTGGCGGTGGAGATGACCGGGTTTGTGTGTCTGATGACTCAGGGAAAGCTTTAAGGCTGCCTGTGGATTGAAATTCGTTGGAAGTACGAGGGGGGAGGAGAAAGGGTAGCTTGGTGCCCTAGATACGGTGGGAGGTTGACAGGAAGTCTGGATTGAACGCGGTGACGATTTGCCTTGAAAGGAAGGATGGAGGAGCGACGGGCGAGAAAGGAGAAGGAGCGAGAAAAAGGAAGCTGCGGCCTTGCATTGGTGACTAAGCTGTTTACATTTGTGCCTCAGGCACGATGCACGTAGTTGCACATCGGCTGCTATAGGAATACCATGGATGTTTTCCATCGTCTATCCTCTATCCTCTATCGTTGAAGCATTTTGAGGCGGCTGTATCTGCTAAGAATGCCGCAAATACAACGTCTCACCGTGTCCCACTGACTAGACAGATCCCTAGTCTAATGCTTCATACTTGGGAGCTTTGGGAGGACGAGCAGTCGATGATGTTTCAAGGTCACGTCGTCGTTTTTCGACTTTACGGCGAAATTGCGCCAGCCGATCCTGAGAAGTGTCCTCCTTCTTCCGTTCAACTGGAACATAGTTCCCATAGACATCTTTGTACACCAGCGTTCTTCCAACAGGAACCAGGGTCTTGCGTCGTTCCGATCTTCGAGAGGTCCTTCCCTGCGCGGGCGCAGAACGGGAAGTTGATGCTACTGATTCATCTTCTGCAGGCTCCGCAGGGGTTCTCAAAGCGGCTGGTGGACTTGTTTCGGAAGGTGCTTGGACCTGGTGTTCTTCGATGTAGCGTTTCGAAAGAGGGTTAATAACCGTGGTTGTAATTCCATACAAGACATCTGCGACTTCGCAATCATGATCTTTGGCAAATTTCTCAAAAGGAAAGCTGCGAGTAATCGTTTCTGCCAGGTCCGAGAAAAATTCAAGGGTAAAAGGAGATGCTTTGACTGGTAGAGGTTGGCTGGAATCGGGGGTTTCACTACTTCTACCATCAGAGACCTCATCGACAGGACCATGAAAATCATTGTTTCCATCGTGATTCGTAGAGTGTCCACACATGGGCGACTGTTTGCGAGGAATATCAATCATGTTCCAGCTGTCGAGAAGGAGGATGTTCATTCGACATGATAAGCGTCTTTTATTGACACAAAATGGCGCCGTGCAAGCCGCGCTCAACTAATACAATTAGTATTGCATCTCTTGAAAGGGCTGCCCCTGGACTACTTCTCACCGACCTCTCAGGGAACTTCGTCCTGGTATAGCTACTCAACCCAACCCCAGCCGTAGTCAAGAGAAGAGGCTGTGGATGAAGAAGAATTTGATGAGCCATATTACACGAGAGATAAACATGTCAAACAACACAAAAACTATGAGTGGCAGAATGACAATGGCCAGTGAAAGACAGGAAGTGAATGAACCTTGGAAATGAATGAACCTTGCTCTTTTCAGGCAAGTTGACATATGTTGATGCCTGAGGCGGAGATCTGCAACACAACAACATCAAAAAATAAGGAAAGGTCTTTAGCGCCAGCAGTGTTTCATCATCTCCCCAGACTCCGAATATCTCCGCAGTTCCTGACCAGTCGATGCATCTGCACTTACAACGGATGTCATGTCGATCCTCCTGGTCTGTCCAACTACTCGGAGTAGCTTTTCAAGATTCTCCGCGAACGCCACGTTCATGGTTAGTGGAGAATAAAATGGCGGGAACCCACTCTTTTTGCGCTGGGACTGACTAAAGCATTGGTAACATCGTCCTTGGAACTGACTTCTTTATTCTATTTCCCTTTCCCTTTCGCTTCCGCATTTCCTCCTAAATTCATCACCACCACATCCCAATGGATCCTATAGAGCCGGCAGGCCCGTCTCAGAACCATCTTCCACGCCCCCAGCTGCAATCTCGGCGATCGTCCGCCGGGAATCCTCTCACACTCGCACCGACGTCATCGCAGTCCAGACCGCGAGCGGCCTCAGTGCGTTCGAATCGCTCGTCAATTCGCCTTCAGCGCCTGCCTTCGGCTCAATCTATCACCTCGCAAGAACAGGCCGCACCGAATCTCGGCACCAGGAATAATGGCTCTCGTGCTTCTTTTACAAACGCCCCTGTTTCCCCCATCGAGGAACAGTCCGAATCCCGAGAAGGCGGCCGTCGCCGCAGCAGCTCTGAGCCTCGACCAGGGCGATGGTCTGCTCCAAACCCCGCCGTTTTGCTGCGACCTCAACCTGGCGAACCCATGCGTACTGTGATAGAGGAGCCTCACAACCAGAGCCTTATTGGTGCACGCCGACCGACTTCGGAATTCGTCCGGCCGGCTCCAGCGCAGCTACGAGACAATAGGAACATCCTAAGAAGGACGAGTGAGGCGGCTATAAATCGATTTTCCAGGAATCGAGCGACAACTGTTAGCGGCAGTACCCTTCAGCCGGGTACCGATATACTGGAATATGATCCTCACGTTGTGGACGTTCTTGACGTTATAGGTAGGCGCTCGATATGCCGAAGAAAAATTTTGTCGAGCCAACATATCGGACGGAACTAATTCTCATAGACCCGGAAGTATCAGCATTGACGACTCTCACGAACGTCCAGAACTCCCTGTTTGTCCCGAACTTGGGTCCCCTTCTCAACCGCAATCAGACATATACACTCTCGCCCCCGTCTGAAACGGAAAAAGGGGAAACAACATCGACAGAAGAGGAGGAAGAAAGGGACGAATTGAAAGGCCTCGAGCCCCACCCAGCTCTGGAAAGGCCGATGACTAGCATCTCTACGGCTCTAGACGAAGCAGAACCCCACTTTGCCGTACTTCCGGAAGGACATACTCTCGAAGGCTGGTCCCATCATGACGTTGAAGTGTTGAACGACCATGTGCGGCATATGCTCCATTCCCGCCGTTCAAAATTCAAACGATCGATGAAGGGCTTCGGTAAATACGTTTCTAAGCGTACGCTATCACCACTGCCGTCTTTAAATCCGCTCACTCACTGACATATGCAGCGCTTGGGTTTCTGATTACGCTATATGCAACCCTAATTACGCTTTTCGGGCTCGCCTGGGTTCTCTTCCTTATCGGTACGGCTACCGTTCTTTGTGACCGTTGATCAATATGCGAGATGCTGATCGAGAGTGCAGGCTGGATTAAAGTTGGAGGGCGACAGTCGGAAATCATCAACATCATTGACTATGTGCTGGTGGCTCTTTTCGCCATTATGGGCGATGGGCTAGCTCCCTTCCGTGCCGTCGACACATACCACATGATATTTATTGCGCATTACACCTTTTTAACTTGGAAAATTCGCGAGAAGCGACGGCTCCCAAATTTGAAGGATAAGAACGACCTTCCAGTTCGACGGGAATATGAAGCTGATCTCGAATCCGCTACTCCCCCGAAACTAAAAGAGGAAGAGCAAGAATACGAGGACGAACATGAATTCAGCGTGCTTACTCGCCTGCAGCAGCAGAAACTCCAGCATCACCAGAACAAGTTCGCCAAATCACATACCTTCTACAAGCCCCACGAAACAATAACCCACCATGCCTTCCCGCTCCGCCTCCTCATTGCCATCGTCGTCCTCTTAGATTGCCATTCGCTCTTCCAGATTGCTCTGGGTGCCTGTACATGGGGTATCAACTACCATCACCGGCCGTTCGCTCTGACTACTGTCATTCTCTGCTGCTCTCTCGCGTGTAATATTACTGGTGGCATCCTTATCACAGTCGGGGACCGGAGATCCCGTAAGAAGGACGTTGTCGAACGCATGTTCCGCCAGCAACTCACAAAAGAAGCCATGAAAAAAATGGAGAAGAAGAAGAGAGAAGAAGAAAAACAGTTTGCCGAACAGGGTTCGACGCCCGACTCTTTATCTAATTACCCCCACGCTTACAAGGGTACGTGATTTCGTACTCGACACTAATCTTCATTCACGATCACCACGATTTAAGATACACTGCAATTTTCCTGCCAATATACCACGACATATATACTCTGGCTTATCTGTACCCTTTCCAACCTTTTCCTACCTCGGACAGTCGGTTCCCGTTGCGTCGCATTGCCTGTACCCGTTTTTGTCGTCTTGCCTTTTTGTGCTCTGGTCTACGATGTTTAGCATACGACGCCCCGGGTGATATCACCAGCGTTGCTTTTGGATAAATGTAGAGCATATATTCTTTACTACCCTCAGTCGATTCATAGACGATTGGAATCGCAGGTTCTATGCCTCCAAAATTCAGCAATTAATCTCACGATGCACTCTTTCAACCACAGAAACGAATCATTTAATAGAACTAGTATTCCGAGCAAGGTACTCGAAGTATAATCGTAGAGAAACCCCAAGGAACGAACTCACGCAAGCAAAACAGCCAAGCTTTGCCGAGGATGCAGTGATCCCTGACATGCATTGCACGCCAAGATTGACGAGAATGAAGTTCATCACAACCTCCAAGCACCGAAGTCTTAGTGACAGCCACCACCAGGAAGTGAAAGCTGCTTCTTCAGTTGGCCAGTTGTACGTCATTAGTGCGAAATGCATGAGACATAGTCATATTCTGTAATTGAGAGGATTAATTTATGGACGAGATGGAAGATGCATGTGGAGCTGGTAGATATCCCCGACCAAACACACTATGTCATGAAAATTAATAACAAACACAGAAAGAATATCGCTTGACATTGGTGCAGAGTGGAGCGTCGGAATTAGCGAGAAAAAGAAAGGAAATAAACGATGGATATGCTCATGATGTGACCATAGCGCGCTCATAGAAGTCGAGAAATGAACGTTTTAGTGAGTGTGACGTATGAGATCAAGCTATAGGCTTGAGAATTATTGAGGAGAAATGTGCATGTTCTTCTCACAGCTGTTGTGGGTTCGTTTCTACAGCTCTTCGCGGGACGTCTTTCCCTCGGCCATGGGCTGCGACCTGCGGTTGGACAGAATTCGCTCCAGGGTGTCTAATCGCTCCCGAGTCGTGCGAATGGCATGGTCCATCTCCCGGTCTGACAAAGTCTCTTCGTTTAATGAATCCCTAAGCTCCCGCTCGCCCTGGGGTCTTTGACCACTGCGGGGTATAGGTGACTCAAATCGCTTGTCCAGATTTGGGATGGCGATTCCATCCATGCCCACCCTGTCTTCCAGCCAATTCCAGAGCTCAGTTTCTTCTTTTCGCCACATTTCTTCGTAGGCAGCCAATCGCCGAGGTAACGCGTACCCGGAATAACCCATATCGGATGTGGGTGAAGGAGAAGGCCCGCGGAACAGGAGCATAAAAAGGAGAACACCAATGACCAGGACTGCTATATTACCGTTCCAGAAGGGTCTGAATATACCAACAAATGGTCCCAGCAGTCCACGAAGCGGCTCGAAGATACCCCACGATTCGGCTTTTTGGGCGTTCGCTTCAGTCACTGCCTTTGCAACAGCAGCAACAGCCTGCTCACTAACGGCGTCGCCTTTCCGACGTCGCGCTTTGCCCTTAGCACCATTCCTGGGACCTAAAGTACGAGCACGCGGAGCGACAGCCAATTTAAGAGCAGCGATCAAGTCGTTACCAAACGTGGTCTGACCGTCGATGGCGCCCTTTTCAATGGGGCCTATGTCTCGTTAGTTCCCTGCAGGCATCCTTGACGGCGGGCACGATAGTCATTGACTTACCCTTTAGCCAGCTCTTTCCGGACCATTCAATTGTACAGGTCATCAGGAACCGTGTTCGATTGTTCGGCGCCCACGTGAAGAGGTATTTCGTTTTAGTGGCGAACACGTTTCCGCTCGGTACGTCAGGTGTTTGGGTGCTTAGGGTGACTAAAACAGCCTTTTCCAGATCCAAGAAATCCAACTGCTCCGTACTAATGCACTTGGTTTGCTTGGGCCCGATAGAGCCGTTCAAAGGTTTGATATAGGAGTATTTCCGAACCCGGTTCTCGTTAGTAAGCCCTGTCTTCTCACTGTTGAAGTCGAGGTCGCCGGACTTTTGATTCTCGACGAGAAATTTAGGCACAAAAGACACCGAGGCTGGCCCAAACACGTAAGAATAGACCTTTCCCAGAGGCGCAGGTATTGTTTCGTCTTTAATAACTTTCTCGTACTGCCCTTCGGGTCCGTCATATTGTGTCGGAGAATGAGTTGGAGGTCCTGGGAAGTCATTACCACCATCCCCACTCGTTGTCTTCGCGCCTTTGGAAGCACCGTTAGCACCAAGGCCTGATGAGGCGCCCGCTATGGGCCCCGACGCCTGTCGAGCTGGACCCCGCGTGGGCAGAGACGTGTCACTCCCGCGAGCACTATCGCCCCCGGCATCGAAGAAACTATCGGCACCATCCTCCTCTTCGTCCTCGTCGTAGATCTCATCCTCATCCTCGTCGCTCTCATCATCGCTCTCGCCAGCCTTCTCCGTCTTGTCACCGGTGGAATCCGTGACTCTCGTCCCATTTACAGAGCTCTTTAGAGTAGGATGATTAATCTTCCAGATATTGACCATTAAATCATAGGTTGATTCTCGGCTTAGAAGACTTCGGAATGTGTGACGGGCGTGCAGGGTCTGTATGGCAATTGCATTCGGGAAAACCATTGCTGTAGATTCTTTCTCAATCGCGACAACCTCGTCGAAGCTGATAACGAGTGTGGTCACCCAGCCAAGAATATTACTGGAGAAGCAAATGTGGCCCTCGGATATGTAGATGCGTCCCGCCAGAATGATCTCTCGCTGCAGCGCACAACTGTAGTCCTCAATGAGATAATCATCTTCTGGAACGCTGCGAAAGAGCTGGTGGAAGTCTCTGTTGCGCTTCTTGCTAGCTACAGCGAACCCTGTAAGCCGAGGCAGGCTAGCATTGGCACCAGGAACGCCGAGGGCAATGGCACCGGCTCCAATCGCACCAATTGTGGACGAGGTCGCACCCGACGAACCCCGATGGCGCCGTTGAGCCAGCCGACTTCGTACGCTGCCGCTTCGGTACGGCCTCACCCCAAACTCTCCCTCAAATGTGCTCCCTCCCGACGGGGTAAGTGTACCGGTAGGCTCTTTTGAGAGATTCGGGATAACCTGGGTGTCAAAACTATCCTCAGTCGGCAGGTTGGCTGTACTATCGTTTTTCTCGTATGCCATTGTGACTGCGCGTGCGGCACGCCGATCCTCCAATTTCGCCGCTTCTTCATCTCGCTGCGATACAGTGGGGCTTCTACGCCTTTCTGGCCCTAAATCGAGACCTTTCGTGATGACGACTCCGTCCGGGGTTGAGACAGATCCACCGGGGGGTAAAGCAAGATCCAAATGACTAAAATTGAGGTCACCTGACCCTAAAGTGTCAACAGCCATAGGTCTCTTTTCCTCAGGCAGACTTGTTTCCTCCTCTCCAGGGTCTTGCACGGTATCAGTAGGCGACTGGCTCTCAGATTCTCTAGCCTCCGGTGTCGTTGGGCTGCGGGTCTTTGGTGCATTGAGGCTATTGGTGAGGGTAGACGCAGCGCTCTGAGCGACAGAAAAGACGGAGGAAAAAAATCCACTTTGAGGAGTACCAGGTTTGCCTTCCTCAATTGTCGGGCTAGCAGCGATCGAGTTGGATAATCTGCTCGCCTTTGGATTGGCAGCGGAGGCAGATCGAACACGCCGATGAGAGATCATGTTTCCAGAATGGCTTACAACAACGCCTGGAGGAAATTCTCGGGATTTAATGGAGGTTGGGGATTCCGTGATACTAGAGGATGCAACCAGCGGCGCATATTCAATGTTGGGAGTCGGGGGGGTGACCGTAGTGGATGGAGCCGGGATAGCAGTGTGGGGTGGCGTTTGTAGACGAAGAGCTTCTGGGGTTTCCGACGATTTTGATTCCGCCAGGTCAGTACGAATTGGTGCTGGTATTGACGGGATGGGCGGAGGAGGGTCTTCTGACGTGCCAGAGGCCTTTTTGGAGGATAGACTACTTCGTCGGCTTATACTCCACGTGCTCTCACCCGATGTGGAGGATGCTCGGTCGCGGGCGGATTTCTTGTCGGATGAAAATGCATTCTTGAGACGCTGGCTCCGTGATACCCCCTTCTTCTTTGAGTTACGGTCCGTTGGCACACTCAACGTGGAGGCAGGTTTGCTCGTCCGCTGCGACAGCTCTGGGTCCGGGTTGGAACCTGAACGATCCGCAGTCGTACCACTCACTGCAGATTCCGCATCTCCTTGAGTTCCATCCGTGTCGTTTGCGCCAAGTGCTGAAGTACTTTTGCTCAACGGCGAAGAGGAAGTATAGAAGCCAGTATGCAAATCGTGAGGCGTGAGGGGATGGGTCCTGGTGCGGAATCGAACGTTAGAACAATTTTCGACCGACGTAAGAGATCAAAGTAGAGGTAATCCATACTTATCCGGCTCGTAATCGTCTGTCAGAAGATTAGAGACGTCGTCATGGGGGCTATTGCTCCCAGTGGGCAATGACGTTGTTGAGGCAGCCTCCGGGTAACGTTGAGTTCCATCAAGGCTCTCCGATTCAAGCGTCGTGGATAATTCATCAACCAGCTTCAAGCTGTCCTTCTTCTTCTTGCGCTTCCGTCTCGAGGCGAGCAACTTTGACAGGCCGTTCGAGCCAGTCTTGGGGGAATCAGCATCCCCCGCCTGCGGCTTTGGTCGGTCGGAGGTTGATGAATCAATGGACGAGCGGCCATTGCTCCGGCCAGAGTTCCCGGCCGCCTCTAAATCAACGGGGATACTGTGTGAGCGGAGTGACTTGGCACGAGGAGGAGTATCAGATGGTGCGGGCTCTTGGGGGTCGTGAACCACGGTGACGTCCATAGCGAGCGGAACGCTGGAGCAAGAGCAAGGGGGTCGAGCTATATCAAAGCAGCCGCCGATGCATGTAATGGCTCAGTTGACATAAAGTGGTGTACGCCCAAATCGCATATGTCGAGCCACTCACGCCCCGTGCTTCCAGGCTGACGTTGAGCCAGCCCAGGAATGCGCGAGGGGAGAGGGGGCAGGGCTGGGCTGGAGAAGGACAGCTGTGGCTGGGGTGAAAGCCAGCGGCATGGTCTACCCGCGCCTTACTCCTGACAGAACAAAAGGCAACGCAAAATGCAGTTGGAGGGGAGGGGGGAGAACAATGTAAGAAAGGAGGGAGGGCGGAGGAGTCGTGGTTTGAAGTCTTGGGTCGAAGTTCGAGTGAGCCTCCGAGCAGCCCCAGCTGGACAGTGCGATACGATGACGACGGCGTGCAACTTGAAGCGCTTCTGTTCCACACCAGCAACAGTTGGAAGTTGAAGTATAATCTACATAATTAGGCCACCCTGAGGCTGGGATCCTGAGATCTGGAAATGTAAATTCCCCATCAACCTTGGAATTATGGCCCAGGGCACGCAAATACAGAATACAGAGCCATTACGTTGGCTGGTGGCCCCAGGCTCCATGATGCCCGCGGGACCTGGCCAGGAATGGTAATGGTACCGTAACGCCGAGCTATCCTGGCTGGATAACGTCACATCTGACCGATCCAGGCACTTTCTCAACCACACTACCCTCATCCTCCTCATTTCCTCACACCAAGCTCATGAAGGAGGTTTTTGTGATTCTTCTCGATAGCCATGGAGGCAGCTCCACTTACGTTGGTAAGTAAATCCGCCCGTACAACAGCCGTTCCCAACGGGCGCAAACCGTCCTGACACAGCAACCAGGCCCACACCCACGCCCGCAATGCAGTTCTAGAATCCCGCAAGTCGAATCCCGTGGCCGCGAGCGAAGAGCACGACTTGGCGGCTGGTGAATTTGCAACGGCTGCGCAAAGCACCAGGGATCGTGAGGTATATTCCCTGCCCGGGCTTTCCCATCTCTATCGCTTGGCCAGACAATAACCTTCCCTTGCCATGATTCGGTCAGGCCCTACGTATGCTCCATCTCCTCGAACAACATCACAAAAAGCTCGCTCAGATTCTTCGCTTCCAACATGAAAACCCACCATCTGAACCCGAGGCATCTGCCACTGTCGGGTTGACGCTTCAAGCATTGCCCACCGAGTCCGCAGTGCCGAAGACCGACACCCAACAACAGCCTCCAAAGTTGTCCGGAGCCCCCCACCTAATCAAAAGGGAATCATCGGCCCTTGCAACTAACCTTGCCTCTGCGCGAGGAATTCCAGCCCAGCCCCGCCGCTCCTCTCCTGTATCACCTACACTCTCATCTCAGCAGGCAGGGGCAAAAATGACGGATGGACCCGCGAAGATTAGGACAAGTGAGTCGAGGCTGCGGGGTACACAGATCTCTGGACAGAAGGGCCGCGTGAGCCGTGCATCGAGCCAGAAGCAACCTTGGTCTCCACCAACTGGTAGCCCTACCGACATTACCTCCCAACAGTTCGTCCCTGCGGGTGCAGGGGAATCCACACGACATTCATACCAACATTCAACAAATGACGAGCCGTTTCAACGATTCTATTCAACCTTTGAAGGCCTTATATCCAAAATTTCGGCACCGTTGGCATTCGCAGGACTGCCCCTGGGATCAGACACGAATAGTGCAACCTCGGCGACGCGCAAATCGTCCGCAGAGACAAAAGTCGACAGACAGACCGCCGTACTAAATAGAGCAGTGTCCTCTGCCGAGCCAGATATTAGCCGAATATTCTCGCGCGCCGCTCTCAAAGCCGTCCGGGAGTCGACCAGCGGGGCAGGTGGCATGGGCACTGGCAACACCGCGGAATCTTTCTACGTGGTGCCTACAACAGGTGGAACCGTTTCTTACGCGGGGATTCTTACTCGGGGCGGAAAAGACACACGCCGAAGCAGTCTCGACGAAGGAGATGATGACTTTGTCGATGCTAAAGAATCGCCTTCATCCCCAGAAACGCTCCAGTCGAGCAAAAACAAGGAGAAAGGGAAAGGGAAAACAAGTCGTGGAAATGATAAACTGACGAGTCTCCAACCTGCTAAAACACTAGAGGAACTACAAATGGAGAACCAAGCACTTCGACATCTCTCCGATACGCTCTCCAAACGGCTACATATGTGGGAAGTCAACGCTCAATCGTCGTCCATGGCTCTCCAGCAATCCCTGAAGGCTATGCACCATCAGAGTATCCAATCCCCAGAAAATAACCCTCAGCCTGCGTCCGCGGTACCGTCTCCTACCACAGGTCTCTCTGCCGCTCCGGCCGCACCCACGGAGCAAGACCAGCGCATCAAAGAACTCGAAGAGATCATCCAGCGCAGCGAGAAAAAGCTGGAGCAGGCAGGAAGGGAGAATAAGAAACTACACACCATGATTGGCCAGTACAGAGATAGGTGGGACAGGCTGAAAGAGAATGCTAAAGCGAGGCGTGCGGGGAGTGAAGCTGGGGCCGGCGGAGTGGGCACCATGCAACAGAATACCACCGAGGCTGACCGGACAGGGGCAACAGATCAAGAAAAAGCACCTCATGAGGCCGAAACCAAAGCCGACGATTCATAGCTGCCCTAAATTATGATGGAAACAGCACGAATATGTGCTTCACCAAATCTACTACCCAACATGGCCAAGATGTAACGAAGTACACGATCACTTCCCAAAACGTTATAGAAGCGTTTATCTTCAATCCAAATACTGCTATTTAGCCATATGGTTGCACCAGAAAGCCGGCCATCACCCTATATATACAGTAACTAGACTACTCTACCCAAAACGTCGCAGTCCCTCTCGACTCCGCCGAATCCCCGCCCACAAGCACCGTAAACGCCCCCGGCTCAACAACGTACTTCATCCGGGCATTCCAGAGCCCCAAATCCTGCACCTTTAACTCGATATCCACCTGCTTTGTCTCACTGGCAGGGATAAACACCTTCTCGAATCCCTTCAGCAACTTATTCGGCACAACAACCGTCGAAATCTCATCAACCACGTAAACCTGCACGACCTCCGTCCCATCCCTCTCTGGATCTGTATTTGTAACAGAGACCGAAACGGTCACCGTATCCTCGGCTGACACTTTCTCCTTGTCAAGCGTCACATCCCCGTACTCGAATTCCACATATGACTTCCCGTACCCGAACGGATAAAGCGGCTCCGGAGACCCAAGCACGTACTGGTGTCCGAACACGAGCGTGCCATTCTCAGCCTCGTACCCGGAATCCCCGATCGAGCGGCCCGAGTTCAGATAGTCGTAGTAGATCGGTAGGTCGCCCACGGAACTGGGGAACGAGACAGAGAGTCGGCCGGAGGGGTTGTAATCGCCGAAGAGGACATCGGCGAGGGCGTGGCCGCCTTGTTCGGAAGGATAGAACTGTTGCACGAGGGCGGAGGCCGACGAGGAGATCCAGGGCTCTGTTATGGGTTTCCCTGAGGAGAAGACGACGACTGTGGGGGTGTTGGTTTCGAGGATTGCACGGATTAGGGGGGCTTGGGCGCCAACGAGGGAGAGGGAGTTTACGTCGACGTGTTCGCCGGTTCTGTTTTGTTTGTCAGCATCTTTCCATTCGTTGGGTGTGGAAAGGGTAAGTTTTTTGGGGGGGG